>NC_081409.1:197264308-197602641 GCF_030272615.1 Cryptomeria japonica | reverse complement strand
GGTACATTGTTAATAAAGTAAGGAAAATTATTGTAGGCTTTGCTCCTACATACATTGGCAGTGTGTCCTTCTTTAAGATAGTTAAATCAAACAGGTTTGAATTTTTGCTTACCTTTTCCTTTGAATGTCAGTTGCTTTTTTTATGCTTCAACATTTGTTCCTAAGGATTCTCCTTCCTCATGTCCAGAGAAACCAAGTCCATTGGTATTCTTTACTGGTCTAGCCGACTCAAGCTTTTTCTCTAGCTTGACAGTACTTTTGCTGAACTTAGCAAGTATTTCCTTTGACTCAGAGAGTTCTTTGGAAATAGCAGTATTTGTCTCCATTAGGCTTGCATTTTCAGAGATGGCTATGTTCAGTTCATCTTGTACTCCTTCTTTTTCCATTCCTGCTCTCATGAAGGCGAGCAGTCAATGCACTAATCTCTTGTTTCAACTTGGAGATCTCATGATCTTTGTCCTTCACCAGATCTTCAGCTTTCCTCTGGTTCTCAAGCTCTTGACTAAATTGGATAGTCAGTCCTTCCAACTCCTTTCTCAATTTGGAGTTTGAATCATTCAACTTATTTACTTCTGTAATCATGGCTTCCATATCTGCTTCATCTGTAGAACTATTTTTAGATAGCTCCATCAACTTTTCTGCATGTTCTCTCCCTTTTGCTTGACATGTCTTGTATTTGACCATAAGATCATCATAGGCTTGCTCAGACTGAGTGAGCCATTGAGTAAGTTCCTTCAAGGTGTATTCCCCCATATCTCTTTCCAAGTGGTTAAACTTATAGAAAGGTAGGATTTGATACCAATTGATGAATACTAAGAGGAGGGGGGGGGGTGAATTAGTATACCGAAAAACACTGCACTTAAACACTTAAACAGTCTGAAGATAAACCGGTAAAATAGTTTAACAGACGGATCAGTTATCACACATGCAAACCAAAATGCAAATAAAGCATTCACCCACAAAAGCAATACAACCATAACATAAGATATTTGACGTGGAAACCCAAGTGGGAAAAACCACGGTGAGATGGAACTCACAAGTCACTATCTGCAGAATAGAAACCAGACCGGTTAGGGTTAGACCGGTTAAGGTCTTACAATGTTCTTCACCAGAACAGATCCTATTAGGAATCTCAATCTCTGTTAGGAGATAAGTCCAATTAAAGACTACCTTGCTAGAGGATTTTAGATTCACAGAGGTGAACCATCTTGTTAGAGGATTTTACAAAAAGCTTTTGGGCCTACCCGATTAAGGGCTACAGACCTGTCAAAGATGTGAGTAATCAACAAATGTTTGATCTATCTTATAGCATAGACTATTTGGTTAGATCCATTAAAGCTCACAGCGAATGCATTCCAACATTACTTCAGTCTTCTCTATCTCTCACTCTGTTACAACTTAATCTTCTCAAATAAGATCACTCTTACAACAACTCATCAACCACCTTAAACCCTAGCACAATATAAACCCTTTCAGCAACAACCTAAAACCCTAGACATGATGTCCTTTTAAAGGAATCTGATTTCATGTCGGTCCAATAGGATTACATTACAATTTCCTAGGTTCAATGAATCTAGACATATTTGGTAACACGACACAAAAAGCATTGCTAGTGTGTCGGCACCATCAAACAATCGGTGGATTGGTAACTCATCACCGAGTATTACCGGTTCATACAAAATACTGGTTGTCGGTTTGTCAAAAATGAAGACTGGTAAAAATGTATTATGCCGCTTTAATCCCTCGTACCGCTTGGTGTCCATGAACTGCTTGGGGTCAACATGCCGCTTCAGACCGGTAAACACATTCTACAAAACATCAATAGTCTAAAGACTATAATACAACATACCGGTTGGAACAGATACCGGTTGAGCTCTAGCTCATACATATAAAGAGGATCTTAATGCAAGTGTGTGTCCATCAATGGCAGTCACAATATGCACATCAAAAACGCCAACATGATCATCCTCACACTCAATTTTTTCAGGCGGCAATCCATCTTGGCTCTGTGGGCATAAAGCCAATCCATGCCAAGTACGATACCATTAGATCCAAGTGGTGTAACTCTAAGGTCTACTAAGGTGGTGGTATTGCCAATTTGAAGCTGATACGCCTTAACCTCTGATTCCACTGACACTCTATCCCCTGAAGCTAGATCCACTTCCCAATTGACACCCTGTCTAGTTGCCACTAGCCCGCAATGCTCCACAACAAATGGAGATATAAAGGAGTCAGTAGCTCTTGAATCAAATAATATAGATACACTATTACGTTTGATCATACCTGCAACCTCAATGACTGTGGCCTGGTGCTCAGCCTGGCGGTTGTCAACCGCTGCGAAGACTCTATGGGACCTGCCCATATCTCCAACTATAGGCTCTGATGCAGCCATCCTCTGATTTCTTGCCATCTGACCCTGAGGACAATCCCTCGCCATGTACCCCATGGATCCACATGTAAAGCAAGCACCACGTGTTTGAAATTGGGTACCTTGAGGCCTAGAGAAATCCTGTCCCCCTATCCTTCTAGATCCACTGTACCCACCCCTGGAGGACTGCTGAGTCCTCGCCGAAGGTGTGTAAGGAACCTGAGCTCGCTAATCTCGCCTCTGACCCTGAGATTGCCACTGCTTGGGCTTTGCGCCCTATTGATACTGCGGAGGCTTCTGCCTCTGGTTCTGTTGTGACTGTTACAAAGGAGGGGGTTTGGAGAACCCCTGTGTGTTTCTGTTATTTCCCTTCCAATGGGGTTTTTGAAATCTGTATGTCTGGGGTGTAGGGTTTCAGTTCTGGAACTGATCCCTTGTATCCTGTGGCCTAACCTGAATCTCCTCTACTATCAGTGTCTTCTCCACGGCAACCCAAAGGCTCCCTGGAGCGGACATCCTCATTGGTCCTCCTATGTTGGCATTCAACCCTCTGATGAAATGGTTGATGAGAAGTTTCTCATCCTTTAGGTAGTCCACATATGGCAAGAGCTCAAAGAATTTTCTCTCGTACTAGGTCACTGAGAGACCCTTTTGTTGGAGGTCATGAAACTCATCTATCCTACGCTGTCTGTAATGTTCTGACAAGTACCTCTCCTTGAACCTCTTTGTAAATATCTCCCATGTGAGAGTATCAGGAACTAAACCACACTTGTATTCCTCCTATCTCCACCATGTGGAGGCCGTTCCTCTCAATAAGTGGACTGCTACACGTGCCTTTAGATTGCTCTCGTAAGAGCGCAATGCAAAGCACCTCTCAAGGCTCAAAAGCCAAGCCTTGACTTCTACCCCATCGGTAGATCCCCCAAAAGATGGTGCCTGGAGGCACATAACCTCCTTGATAAGATCCCCTGGCTCCTGACGAGCTCTCTCATAATACACTGGCTCTGCCACTAGAGGTGGTCCTGGTAGGTGCATAGACTCTGGCTCATTCCCACCCTAACTCTCTACGGGAATAGGAGGTGGACTCCTGCTCCATTAACTATTTGTCGATCTATGACTCCCTGAGTTCTGATTTTCAACATGATGATCCCCGGTTGGAAGCCTATCCTAGACTATACCAATTAGGTTCTGGAGGACTTCCAAGATGTTTCGGTTTGGGTCAACTAGCTGTTCGGGAGGAGCCTCTGGGTTCACTTCCGGAACCGATTCCTCCCTATCTACCTCTTCGTGTGCCATGCGTACACGCCTAGGACCCCTTCCGCGATTACGAGCTTGTCACGTAGTCAGAGGCATCCTTAAGAGAAAAATAAAATAAAATAAATTAAGTAACTAATTTCTTGGAACAATATTTAATTAATTAAATTTAAATATCTTAGAAAATTAATATAATAAAATTAATTAAATAATTAAAGCGAAACATAATGGAGAAAGGTTCCTAGTGTTGGAAACCTTACTCTAATACCAAAATGTCATGCCCAAACTTTTGGGCACAAATGAGATAAATTCTTTTTTTTTAAATCACAACTTAAAACATATAAACTTGCAAATATGAAATGTACTAGCAAGTTTGTCTTAACTATGTTCGAGTTAACTCTAACCACTAACTCAAGTAAACGAAAATAATTTAAAATTAGATGCGGAATACTAAAAGTATTATTTTATGAATTCATCGATTTTAATCAATAACTAAATTAAATCAATTAATTGACGTAGATAAAATTAATCTCCAAAAGAAAATCATAAATTGTCTTTAGGATCTAATTAAATTAGCCCTAGCACTTAGTTTATATAAGTTTATGTTTTATTTTAACATTAATTAAAATATGATTAAACTAAATCGATTATAAGGTCAATTAAATCCATAACGAAAATCGTCCTATAAGGTTTAATCCCAAAAACCTATATCCAAGTATAATAATTAAATTTTAAACATCATTCTTTTAAAAATACCCTTAGGTTTATTAAAACCAATATTTGCCCACATGTCTATAAAAACATATATAATTTATAAACACTTAATGAAATATTTAATCTAAAATTTACCCTATCCATTCATATTTTCAAACTATATATATATATATATATATATATATATATTATAATAATTTTCAAATATTTATAAAATGTCCATGAGAACCCTAATCTTTTTTTTTAATTATTATAAAACCCCCTTTTATTATTTTGAAAACCACATTACTTGCCCTAACCCCAAATTTTGGGTTAGGGCTTTTATCTTTTTCTTTTGTTGTTTTCCATAATTTCGTAGGGGTGAACGAAAGTATGGCGGAGGGCATGAGCGGCGGTTCTATTGGGAAGGCAACGACGGGTTCTCCCTGGCCGCCATTGTGTGTACATACAGCGACGGCGGTGGCCGGGTGCCGCCTACTGTGTGCCCACACAGTGGCAATGCCTTGGCGCGGCCCACTATGTGTATACACCGTGGGGTTCATTTAAACATATATATGTATATAAATTTATTTATATATGTATAAATATATATATGTATATAAATTTATTTATATATGTATAAATATATATATGTATATAAATTTATTTATATATATATATAAATATATATATGTATATAAAGTTATTTATATATATATTTATATATATAAATATATTTTAATTGTATATTAAATCTAGGGCATTTTTTTTTTTTTAATGTAAATATATGATGATACTTTTATTTTGAAACATTTTCAACAGATAAGTTAAAGTCATCATGATTTAAATCAATGTATATATTTCTTTCTATTTTAAATGCCTGGCTGCTAAAAATAGAATTAGATAGTTTACTTAATCCTTAGATTTATTTTCTACAAATAATTAGAATTGACAGAAGTAAATAAGTTTAAACAACAACTATATAAATCTAGAAATTATTAAAATAAACCTTAAAGATAGGCATGATATATTTTTTTGATTTATTTTCTGCGAATAAATAAAATGGCAGTTTCCAATAAAATTAAACAGCAACTAAAGAAATATGAAATTATTTAAATCAAATAATCTATTTAACTCTAGATTTTATTTTTTGCAAATAAGCAAATGACAAAATTTAATAATTCTAAACAACTTTATTTATCTAGATTCATTAGAATTTAACCTTAGAGATATGCAATAAGGAAAATAGACTGAACCTTTATTTTCCGAATTAACATGCAAAATAAATTTTCATTTTCAAAACTAACATGCATACTACAATATAATTTTAGTAACTATAGGGAACTTAATCTAAGATAAACATATTTCTTTTGCAACAAAATATTACTTAACAAAACTAATGCATTTCTTTAGAGTACATTTAAAATATATTGTAGCCATCAATACAAATGGGATCTCTCGTTTCTATTAAATGAGGACCTTTAATTAAAATAAATACATTTTCTTTTCAAAGTAACTACAACATATAGTTTTCCACTCACACTGCTGCAACTTAAAATATAAACTAATCTATTTCCGATTCTTTTTCTGCAACACAAAAGTCCAGCAACTTCTACTTGTCATTTTCTTTTCTTTCAACAACCTACAAATAAATCATAGGCTATGACCATGGAGTGCTCACCTCCTAGCCTAGGCTAACTAGTAGCCACCCCCGAGCTTGGAGAACCAAGCCCTAGACAGGTTACACACATGCAAACACAACAAGCAGGGGAAAACAATCATAGACATATTCCCATCCCAGGGCTACACTGCACCACACAATGTGATGTCTTTTCAAGGGTGGTAGTGGACCAAGTACCCTGAGGAGACTGCAAATATGGTAAAATACAAAGCCACCTCATGGCAACCAAAAGTATGTCACAAGTATAATAACCCCACATCCTTATGCCCCCCAAGGCATTCATGTCTTATTTCCCTCCTTATGACCCCCAAATGCATAAACAAGCCATGCAACAAGGGTCACATAAATTTCCCTTGAGATCACTCTCATAACAAGAGCCTCTCACTCGAGGGTTGTCAAACTTCTACCACCCACAAGACCATCTTCTCTCCCAAGAGTAGGAGGCCTTAGTTACTCCCAAAACACAGATTGAATACAAGAAATAAAATATAGAACATGAAATAATTTTCACAAGGGAAAAATACAAGAAACTAGCCTTTTCATACAAACAAATCTTTTCAGCATAACATGCAAACATGAAAACAATACAAAGAGAAGTTTAACCATCCTTCAAACTGCCCAAAGGTATGCTAGTCTAGTTGAGGATGAGCAGCCCAATTCCACAAATTCCTTGCTTCTCTACACTTAGCATAAATTCCTAAACCAAATCTATCTTTTCTTTCAAAATTGTCTTGTCTCAAAAAATGAAGAGTGGGTGATTACCCACTAATTTCTTAATTCTTGCTTAAGAAGGCCTTTGTGAGAGTTCTCACAGGTTTCTAAAACTGAAAAAGAAAGGTAGGAGAGAATGGGAAAGGGATCTCACATCCAAAGAGGAAAGTTAACAACTTAGATGATGCCTTCTAATTTTCAATTTTCGCTCAACTTAGGAAACCCACTTTTTAAGGTGTCTAAATGGTCACATGAGAGTTGTCACATGCCTAAAATTACTCCTAACCCTTAGGTATACCTTATGGGCTTTAGGAAACACTTTTAAACTACCCCTAAGAGTCCATTTAACCCCTTTTAAACCCATCTGAAGTTAACTTTCGGGTCAAACCTAACTTGACCGCCCCAAAGATTTTCTACCCAAGGAAAATATGAAACCACATTAAATTATTTACAAAAGCTATGGTTAAAACAACTCCCTCCAAGAGACAATTCAAAAATCAAGACATAAATCATCACGTGTCAAGTGACACAATAAAAA
Organism: Cryptomeria japonica; assembly: GCF_030272615.1. Taxonomy (NCBI): domain Eukaryota; kingdom Viridiplantae; phylum Streptophyta; class Pinopsida; order Cupressales; family Cupressaceae; genus Cryptomeria; species Cryptomeria japonica. Next base: position 197,595,396 of record NC_081409.1, on the reverse strand, counting down.
TACTTTTATAAAATTACACATGAAATTTTATCTCTTGTTGGATTTACACAAATAAATAAATTCAATTTAACACACATGCAACATCCACTTTCACAAATAAAATACTATACAAATGGGGTGTTGTCTTTCCAAATAGACAAACCCTGGTTTTACGAACGTACATAGGTCTAGGTTTGGTTCTCCATAATATTTCCATGGTCACATGGATAATTTTCCTACGCATCTCAATTACACATTAGTAATTCCAAATAACCTCATATAATATAAAACACATGAATAAGAATACACATCAAACACTCTGCATACAATATACATTTAAACAAATCAATACATCTTACATCCAAATAAATCCACATAAGCAATTATCATAATCCTCATAATTTTAATCCATACATAAAACATGCATCCTATTTCTATCATCATAGTAAAGTCCTGCAAATCCAATAATGACATATATCATCTCAAATTTATCCTATTCTAGAATCATATAGAGTTCTATATCATAAAGCATATAAATGAAGCATCAACATACATCAATGTTATCCAAATCATGGAATCATATAAGTTCTAAATCCATAATGCATAAAAAATAAAGCATCCATAATAGTCTCAACATGAAAATCACTGAAATACTAGAATGAGTCGGGGTAGGGCCTCACAACTTCATGAATAGAAATGACTTAATTTTTTCTATGTCTACTTACATTCATAATCATAGTGTATGTTTGTAAATGTTATTAATACATTCAATATATAGGAGGGAAAATGATTATAATAAGGGTAAGAAGATCTTTTTGTAGAAGTTATAAACTTTAATGTAAATACAATTATATTTAATGATAAAAAAATGTACCATATTCAAGGTACCATAAACTTTAATATGAAAGTAATAGGAAAGTTAAGGAAGGGCAATATGATTGTTGGGAAGGAAGGTAATTATTTTAATATGTAAGTTTAATTACTTTAATTATTTTAATATGTAAAAGTGGAGCATGAAGAGAATACCTTAAAGATTCATGATAGAGACATCATATCATTTGTAGATTGTACATTTTGAGTATATAGTATATGTACAAAATTTGCTCATTGGCCTAACTAAACATAATGAGATTAGAATTGAGGTCCATATTAGTAGTTGAATTGTTGTGTTATTAATGTTTGTATTAGAAAAAGGTGTAAAATAATTTGCCGAGATTAAAAAAAAATTAATTTAATGTAATGCATCCTGTCTTCTTGTGTTTCCCTTATAAATGTCCAGTTTGAACCCTGGCAAATTTTTCTCAATTAAGTTAAGAAAAATAAATGAATTACCAACCACAAAAAGAGAAAAGTAAAATTATGGTGTTTGTAATATGCATGGGATGGATGCATGCCATACATGGCATGGCGGTGCAACATAGGGCTGGGTAGATAGTGCCTACAGACCTGTGGTGTGGGTCCCACCACGTGTGCTATAATGTGTATGTCAAAATGTGAGTTCAAAGGACATAAACAAAATGAAAATACTAAAAACACAGAAATCAAAGTAACAATTGAAATTAGGCTAAAAGAGGTTAAAAGAGCATATAAAAACTATGTCAAACCCCATTGTTGAGTATATTTGACCATGATATTTGATTTAGATGTGTGCTCACTCAACATTTTGGCAGCATAATGACACTCCAATGGAAAATGGGTGAGATAGAATTTATGTGTGTGTGTGTGTGTGTGTGTGTGTGTGTGAGAGAGAGAGAGAGAGAGAGAGAGAGAGAGAGAGAGAGAGAGAGAGAGAGAGAGAGAGAGAGAGAGAGATTTGTGTGGCGACGAGGAAGAAGATAAAAATGGCTAAGGGTTTGATATATATGATTTGGGTGAGATTGGATGAATGGTTGAGATTGATTGGTGAAGATATATGGTCAAGGATGAAGGAGAGGGAAAAAAAAGAATTAAAAAATCCTTTCAGGGCACATGAGGGGACAAGCCCATGTGTTTTATGTGATGGGAGGAGTTGACTTTCACTTAATCAAGGATTAAGTGTGTGCAAATTATTAGTGGAGTGGGTTATGTGGAGATTAAGATTAGGATAAGGATGCAAGTGGGAGAGTTAGGATAATGCAAGTGGATGGGGGCAAATAGATTTTTTGAATTAATTTTAATTTAGAATTGGAGGAAAGGGATGATGAAGATTTTAATTAAATAAACAAGGGTATTTATTTAAGTAATGGATGAGGGTCTAAGGGGCAGTGTTGAATAGGTAAATTAATTACCTTAGTAAAAAGACTATAAAATGGAGGAATATATATGTTTAGTTAAATAATAACATATTATCTAATTAATAGAATTAGATATAATAGATGAATAATTGGAATAAATTGATCAAACATAAATGATCAATTTTAGGTGTCTATAGTTGGAATTAATAATTAATAAAACATTACATTTTGGGATTTTAAAAAAATGAGGAGCTTTGCACATTGACACCCACACCTCGACGAACATCATCCACATCAGGGCATGAACTGCAACATGGTTGGCAGGCCTCCATCTAGCAGGGAAGCATCTTCATATAACCACCTGTGGCAATTGGTAAAGGGCAAAAGACCTGCTAGGGTAGAGAAGAGGGAGGCTAGGGTCTCTTTGGAATAGTCAAGCATGTGGGTGATCTCCATCACCTCTCGAATCCTTGGTTGCGCCACCAACACAAATTGCATACCACTTGGCTCTCGAGCGAATACTTCAGGTTTTGGACATCCCCTTCGAAAGCCACAACATTCTTTATGCCCACATACCTATAGAATGGAAGGTTACAAAAGACCCACTATGGATGGAGGAAGGACAATGCCATCTCATGGCCCCAAATTAGTCAATTCAATGCCGGTTTCAAAGTTGGAACACCCGCTCCAGCATGCAAGAAAAAATGTGACAAGGAGTGAGGGTTCCCTAGCAGCGATAAACCCCGACCTGGATTACATCAAAATCTTGAATCCCGGGGAAGCCATGGATTTGAGTAAATATTGTAGAGGGCACAGGCTCTTTACAAAATGGGGAGGGAATAATCAACCTCTCACTAGAATAGTGGAATGGTGGAAAACAACATTCCACGGTCAGGTAAGTATCACTACCCTAGCAAATAATTTTTTGTACATTGAATGCTACAAAAAATCTTTGAAAGCCAAGCTATTGCATGAAGAATATGTTTTTTACAAAGGGGCAAATTTCAATTTCATTGATTGGCAACCTAAATTCAATGTTGATAAATATGAATTCAAAATGGTATCAAAATGGATAGAAATTCACAATGTTCCTATTGAATTAATGCATGCTAAAATTCTTATAGAAATTTGGGATAAATTGGGCAAATTCATAGCTGTAGAGAAAAATTGGTCGGATAAATTAGACATAAAACTACTAATAGAAGTAAACAAGGGCATGGAAGACCTAAAAAACATAATTATAGAAATAATAGATGGTATTTGCACCCTAAAACCGATATGGTATATTGGCCCGGTAGCATAAGATTTAGCTTTCTGCAAAAGGTCGAACCATATTCTGTAGAAGCCTCAGGAAATAGCAAGGGACAACCATAGAGCTCCAAAAGACATAATAAGTATTCAAATTAATAGTGACAAGGGCGGCTTCATTATAAACACTAGTCAGCAAGAGAATGATAATATCCCAACCCTGCCTCCTTCCCTGGTCTTGAATAATAGTCTAGATAGAGCCGATAACAACAAAGAAACTCATGTTTATGATAATGAGGACCAAATCCAAGCAGAGCTAAACAATGTTATAGAAAACTTAATGGGGAAACTAGCTGAAGAATTTGTCGAGGAGGTACTCATTGATACTTTGACAAATAGGGCAAATAATGTCAACATCTTCAATATAGAATAGGTTCAGAGCCCCTCAAAACCCCCTCACTAAACACCAACCCGACTGAGGCGACTCAAAAGGGTAATAGCACAGTCTCTCCCACTTTGGAGGAATCCCCTGTTGTGGAAGGATTGAATACAAATGAGGAAAGAGAATTCATTATCAATGAACTGATCAATATGCAGGAAAAGGAAAATAACATTGTATTAGACAATAGCTCAATCAACCCACAAAATAGAGGTATCCTCCAGATGGGAGGTCAGAAATTAACTACTGACTGTGGCAAATCCATGAGCAACAAAAGAGGTCAGAATTATTTTTTAGACAAAAGGAAGATGGACGGGGATGCGGAGGGGTAGGCCAAAATCACAACATTGTTGGGGCAAGGAAAATCTCCCCTCTCCCTTGTAGAGGTATAAACATACTTACATGGAATGTTAGGGGTTTGGGAGCCCCTAACAAACAAAGACTAATTAAGCGAAGTATACTAAAATCTGCTATGGACTTAGTTATGATACAAGAAACAAAACTAGGCAAGACTGATATGAACAATTTTAGTAGAAAATTCACCCAATGGCATATGGAAGCGATGGAGTCTATAGGGGCATCGGGGTGACTAGGTGTAAGGTGGAGAAAAAATGCAGTTACTTCACATGTCAAACCAAGATGCAAAATTGGATGGCTGGCAAAGTAAGAGCCCTTAGTCTAAATCTTGAGTTTATTATTATTAATGTTCATGGCCCAATTCCAACAGATAAAAAGAGATTAGTGTGGCAGGAAATTAACAACTACTTAAATACTCAGGATGAAAAACACATCATCATAGGTGGTGATTTCAACACCATCTTATACTCATCTGATAAAAGCGATGGTATAAAAACCATTAGACAACCACAAAGAGACTTCACAAACTAGATAAATATCAATAACTTACTTGAAATCAGAACTGAGACGGGTTTTCACACATGGAATAACAGAAGAAAATATTTCTCCAACATTACAGAAACACTTGATCGATTTTTTGTTTAAAGGAGATCTAACCGATCATAAAACAGAACTAAAAACTACAGTATTACCATGGTCAGGCTCTAATCACTACCCGATACTTTTAAAACTTACGGGGGAAACAAAGCAAACTGAGTGTCCCTTCAAGTTCAAAAGAATGTGGTTTACACATGAAGACTTCCTCCCCAACATACAAAAATGGTGGAAGGAGAGTGTCTTTGTAGGATAAAAAATGTATTGTCTGGTCTCCAAGCTGAAAGAGATTAAGCACAAATTATTAGATTGGAACAAAAAGAAATTTAAAAACATCTTCGAGGAGAAGTCAAGAATTGAGAAAGATCTGGAGACAATAAAAACTGATGTGATGTGAAATGGGATGACCTTTGAAACATACAAGGCTGAGAAAATGCTTTTATGTGAATATGAAGGCATTCTGGCCAGAGAAGAGATTTACTGGAAACAGAAATCTCGAGAGACATGGTTAGAAGATGGAGATAGAAACACCAATTTTTTTCACAACAGTGTCAAAATGAAAAGGGCAGCAAATAAGATTACTCAAATTACCAATGACAGTGATCAGATCATTACGGATCAAGATCTGATCGCAAAAGAGGCAACCAAGTATTTTGAAAATATCCTCAACAACTGGGAACACTCAGACCTCCCTAACAATAAAATCTTATTAAATAACATACCCAAATCAATAATAGAGGGTGATAATAAAATGTGAAACTCTAAAATCACCCATGAAGAAGTTAAAATAGCTTTGGCATAATTTCAGGGAGACAAAGCCCCTGGACTTGATGGCTTCCCTACTAGTTTTTTTTAGAAATGCTGGCACATCTTAGGGGATGAGGTTACTAATGCCTTGGAATCCACCCACAATGCAGGGAAATTCCTAAAAGACATCAATAACACCTTTTTGGCCTTAATTCCAAATAAGGAGAATCCCTCAAAGTGGGAAGAATTCAGACCCATTTCTCTATGTAACATGACTTATAAACTACTAGCTAAAGTCATGGCCAATAGACTAAAAAAATTATTGCCTGCCATAATATCAGAAGAACAAATAGGCTTTGTACCCAGTAGATCGATTCTGGATGGAATTATTATTGTACAAGAAGCCATCCACTCTTGTCAGTCCCAAGGGCAACCTAATATGCTGCTAAAATTAGACATCAAAAAGGCTTATGACAAAGTGGATTGGTATTTCCTTTGTAGCTGCATGAAGGCCTTTGGCTTTAACAAACAATGGATCAATTGGGTTTACTTCTGCATATCAAACCCTAGATTCTCTATCTTACTAAATGGGAAACCAGAAGGCTTCTTTGAAGTATTTAGGAGACTCATACATGGTGACCCTTTATCCCCATTTTTATTTACAATTATGTTTGAAGCCTTAGGTAGAAGCCTGGATGCATCACAAAGGTCTAGCAGACTGATGGGATTTAGATCACTGGGGGGGTAGAACCATGTACCCATCAATAGTTTGCTAATAGTTAAAAGAAGCTAAGGAAATTAAGAATATATTACAATCTTATGGGCTGGCTTCAAGAGAGATGGTAAACAAGGAGAAATAAAAAATATTCTTCTTTAATATAGAAGCACGGGAGGAATACAGGATAGCTTCGTATCTAGGGTACAAAATAGGTCATCTACCAATCTCGTATTTGGGGATGCCTCTAGACAAAGGTATCAAAACCAATAAACTTTGGGATCCCCTGATTGAAAAAGTAAGGAAGAAGTTGTCATCTTGGAAAGCCTTATAGCTGACAGGGGCAGGAAGATTAACCCTCATAAAAACAGTACTAGCAGCAATGCCTATTTATCTTCTATCATGTATACGACTTCCAAAAGGGGCATATAAGAAACTAACTCAAATAATTAGAGATTTCTACTGGAATGGTGTAGAGGAATGAAACTGATATCATGGGAAAATATTTGTAGAGAAAAGAGTGATGGAGGCACGGGAATAAGAAAATTACTATGGCAAAATAAGGCTTTAGGGGCAAAATTGGCATGGAGAATGTACACATCCTCAGAAGCCAAATGGGCCAAAATCCTTAGGAGCAAATACATATCACAAAATTAGAGAGAGGCAATATTTAGGGAAACAAACCCATCCAAGGGATCTAGAATCTGGATCTTTATAAAAGGAAGTCGATTGCTCATAGCGAACCACCTATCCTAGGATGTTTGCGATGGTAAAACCGCCTTGTTCTAGGAAGATTCTTGGGTGCGTTACCCCTCAATAGATAGTCTAATGAACATCATCGGCATAAAAGACCAAATGAAATCTTTATGGGTTAATCTTGTAAGGGATTATATGACATTGTCACCAGAATCGACAATGGGATGGAAATGGAAAAACATGCTCCCATTCTTGGTGGACAACAATGACCGAGAATTGGAGCAAATTCTTGAGGGCAGATTAGAAACACTCAGACCTGGGCTAGATGAGCTTATATGGTCGAGATCAAAGGATGGACAATACAACTGCAAAGATGGTTTCAAAACCATATATGATGAGGCAAACAATATCAAGGACTCTATCCCTAACACAATATGTTGGGACAAATTCGGTCTCCCAAAAGCTAGCTTCTTTGCATGGGCGACAGTTTAGGGGAAGGTCCTAACCGCAGAGAAATTTAAACTTAGAGGTTACAAAGGACCCTCAATTTATTTCTTATGCAACAAAGATGAGGAAACAAATGATCACATATTCACAACCTGTAACTATAGACATAAATGTTGGTATTAGCTAATGACACAACTAGGTTGGTCAAGTGCCCTCATCCCTTGCCTAAAGGATTGGCTTAGAAGTTGGCCAATCATAAAAAGGAATAGCATCTTCCACAATTTATGGATATGCAGTCCAGCAATAGTAATCTGGGAGATCTGGAAGGAGAGGAACAAAAGAATCTTCCAAGAGATAGAAATGAAGGTAGAAAATTTGATAGCAAAAATAGAAGCCTCCATCACAGAAACCTCCAATAATAGGAATATGACCATCCCACAATATGACAAGACATTTACAGACTAGGATAACTACATCAGAAAGCAGTGGAAGGGGATTAAAATCCCTCCTTTCTTTGGGAAGGGGAACAAAGACAAGACCGATGGTAGAAAAGCATGCAAATGGGTTCCCCCGGAGATTGGATGATGCAAACTCAGTTTTGATGGAGCATCCAGAGGAAATCCAAGGGAGGAAAGGGCAGGATGTATAATCCACTCACATTAAGGAATATGTATTGGATCGAGATCTCGGTATCTTGGGCATTGCACTAACAATAAGGTAGAATTGTTGAGCTTAATAGAGCGTTTAAACCTATGCAAACAATTAAAAATATCCAAATTGGAAATAGAAGGGGACTCGACCATCATAGTTAATGCAATAAGGACCAGGACAATTCCAAACTAGGAGCTTAGAAGTTTATTGGATAGAGCCCTTTCTCTAATGGAAAGCTTATCAGATTACATGCTCAATCACATATATAGGGAAGCTAGCTAATTTAGGGGCAGATGGAACAAATAGAACCACATCATTAACATATAAGCAATCAGACCAGGATACTCATAGGTAGGTAGAGATTTAGACATAATCCTAAAAACAACACATTCACAACACATTTTGGAAGGTATACATATGTATATGCACAGATAGCAGTATATATGTACATATATATTTGTATTTATATAAGTATATGTGCACACGTGCATATATATGGTAGCAGATACATATATAGATGCGCGTATACATATATAACTATATATATAGATACACACAGACACATATACAAACATATGCACATAAAATCATATATATACCTATAAATAGTATTCTCAGAGCAGAGCAAACAAATATACACAAAGTATGTTGGTATGCATATAGGGATACAAATATATGCATATATACAAAACAACATACAAGTGCATCCTTTTACCTCTCCAGTCTATCGACATACGCTTCCCCGATGAAACCTCCTTCTTGTTCATCGTGTTGCAAAGCTTATCGGGTGTCGAGACATCCTATGTTTCTCCGATGACCCAATGACATCGGGCTCCAGCTTGTCTGTCTTCCTTCCTAAACAACTACCTCATCTTTCTCATCGGGTATCAGTGTAGTAGAAAATGTCTTCTTACGAATAGCCGATGTCATCTCGATGACATCACCTTGGTGCTCTTTTAGTCACTTCTTTCGGTGTAGGCTACCTCGATGAAATCACCCTATCGGGTATCGAGGTAGCTATTTCCCACACTGTTCGATGTCTCGATGACTTCAAAACATCCGCTCTGCATTCTCCTTTATCGGCGTAAGTCATTCCGATAGCCTCCTTCTCTATGCTCGGCTTGTCTTCCTCATCGGGTATCAATATAACCTAAAACACCTCTCCCCGATGGCTCAAGTTACTTTGATGACTCACTTTAGGTATCGCCTCATCGGAGTAAGTTGAGCCGATAACATTTCCTTTGTCACCTAGTCTATCGGGTACCGGGGTAACGTAGAATAATGCCTTCTAATGACCTGATGACATCACCAACAAGTGACCGCTCCATCTGATATCGGCATAGGTTCTGCCAACAACCTCATCGAGTATCGGGGTAACTTTTTCTTCGTTATGTCGATTATCGTGAATGATATGTCGTTGACTGTCACGATATCGGTGTAGCTCTTCCCAAGAGACCTTCTTGTTCATCGTGTTGCAAAGCTTATCGGGTGTCGGGACATCCTCTGTTTCTCCGATGACCCGATGACATTGGACTCCAACTTGTTTGTCTTTAGGTCTATCGGCTTATGCTTCCTCGATAAGGTTTCCTTCCTAAACAACTACCTTAGCTTCCTCATCGGGTATCGGCGTAGCGGAAAATGTCTTCTTTCGAATAGTCGATGTCATCCTGATGACATCATCTTGGTGCTCTTTTAGTCACTTCTTTCGGTGTAGGTTACCCCAATGAAATCACCCTATCGAGTATCGGGGTAGCTATTTCCTACACTGTTCGATGTCCCGATGACTTCAAAACATCCGCTCCACATTCTCCTTCATCGGTGTAAGTCATTCTGATAGCCTCCTTCTCTATGCTCAGCTTCTCTTCCTCATCGGGTATCGATATAACCTGAAACACCTCTCTTCGATGGCTCAAGTTACTCCGATGACTCACTTTAGGTATCGCCTCATCGGAGTAAGTCCAGCCGATAACACTGCCTTTGTCACCTAGTCCATCGGGTATCAGGGTAACGTAGAATAATGCTTTCCAATGACCCGATGACATCGCCAACAAGTGACCGCTCCATCCGATATTGGCATAGGTTCTGTCGACAACCTCATCGGGTATTGGGGTAACTTTTTCTTCATTATACCAATGACTATGAACTCTATGTTGATGATTGTCATGATATCGGTGTAGCTCTTCCCAAAAGATTACCAACTCGCAGAACTTTTTCCTACAGATCGCACCCTGAGAAAACACCATCGGGTGCATCGGTAGAAGGCTTTCTCAAAACATATAGTTATACTTAATAAGTGAAGTTTAGAATACGGATGTTTCTTGAATTAGGCACATACTAAAATACACTAACAGGGAGTACTTTAGTAACTCTGGCATTTTGGTTTACTTCAACATTTATATTTAAACACATATAAGTCTCGAATATCATGGCAAGAGCATGACATACAAGCTAGATAGGTTGTGTTATTATCAGTCCTTTGCTAACCAGCGTTTATACCCCGAATATTATTGTAGATTGGGTAATCTTTCATAGTATAGCCAACAATTTCTAATGCTGACTTAATATGAAAGAAACCTAGGCTATAATAACAACAAGGGTAAGTATGCAGAGATAATATTCTTTCTTCTTTTTTGGCACTAACACTTAACAAAGTGGTTTTGTAGAAGGATTGTTTTGAAAATATGTTTTTGAAGGATAATCAAAAGATGGCAAATATGGCAATAGTGAACTAGGAAATTTGACAAAAGTGAACTAGGATGTTACCTATGAAGGGCTTTTTGATCAACCAGAATGCAGAATTTGTAAAAGATGGCAACAGTGAACTAGGATGCTACCTATGAAGGGCTTTTGATAAGCTAGAATGCAGAATTTGTAAAAGATTATATGTAAACCATTAAAAGTTAGTAGTCACTGAATGGACCTATGGTCCCAGGAAAGGACGGAGGTTTTATCCTCTCCGCTCTTTCCTACTGGCGCCCGCAGTGAAGATTGTAATAAAATTTATTAATAAAATATGGCTTAGGCCTTTTACCGAGCAAATTTTTTTTTTAGGTGTACAGTTATTTCCTCTATTTTCTTTTCCCAAGATATTCAAATTTCTCCTTATTAGGGGATTGATTAAAAATATATTTCTTATTTCTCTTCTTTCTTAAGAAAAGTGTGTTAAGTTCTTTCAAAATTCTATGATCAAAATAGAAGAGATGGAGATATGATCGAAAGTTGTATTTTATCTGCTATAGCGTGTTTTGAAGATGCACAACACTTATTAATTTCGGTGTGTCCATCCTCCTCAATGTAAGCATTCTATATAAGTGGATGAGGGGTTACGCAGTGAAGAGACATGTCTTCCCACGTGGGAAGACACATCTCTTCCCTACGTACCTCTCACCACAGTATATAAACTAGTCACCATTTACTTACTCGATCGGAAGGAGTGCGACTTGTTTGAGAATCGCTTTACCACCCGATACAATGAACGGTGTATATATATATATATATATATATATATATATATATATATCGAAAGCATGAAATAGTACGATCGACGTTACAAAATTTAACACTCCCTCTTAACTAGGGAGGATACATTTCATGTTATATATATATATATATATATATATCGAAAGCATGAAATAGTACGATCGACGTTACAAAATTTAACACTCCCTCTTAACTAGGGAGGATACATTTCATGTTAGAGAAAACATCACAATTCATCCATTGATTGTGAAGAGAGGAGATATCACACCATAGTGATATTCAGAGATATGGTTCAACAATGAATATCAAGTCTCATGATACTCACCATAACTCATAGTTATCAAGTAAGGTATGTGCACTGGCATCAAGTCACATGATGCCTACCATACTGATAATGATTTCATGGCATGTCCATGAATATTATGTTCATAATATTCACCATGAAGACCTCTATCATAATTATGGTTTATTTAATGATATCAACCAACAGATATCTACCATAATGTATTAGAGATATATATACTATCATGACATGTCCACAGATATCAAGTCACATGATATCCATCAAGATAGTTAAATTGATAATTGTAAAATCGTCACCTTACAATATCAATTTGAAACAAGTGTTCATTATTGAAAAGTCGTCACCCTTCAATAATGTTCATAGAAGGCCCATGCAGTCATGGAGTCACACACATGACAAATAAAAGAGTTTAAACACTAAACATCTTTAAATATATTAGTATATCAGAATAAATGAGACTCTATCTCAAAATTAAATAACATTTTCAACCATACTAAGTTTATCTCTAAAGTGTTCAATCTTGATCTTGGAGAGAGGTTTGGTAAGAATGTTTGCAATCTGATCACCTGTACCAATATAATTCAGTTGGATCACATTCCTTTCCACCATATCTCGAATATAGTGATAAGGAATCTCAATATGTTTAGACCTGTCATGAAATATTGGATTCATTGAAAGCTTGATGCAACTCTGATTGTCACAGTAGATGATAGTAGGATTTAAGGGCTGACCAAACAGTCCTACAAGCAGTTTTTGAAGCCATACTGCTTCTCTTGCTCCCATGGAGGCTACAATGTATTAAGGTTCTATAGAACTTTGAGCAACTAAAGACTATTTTCTACATATGCATGAGATCATTCCTAATCCTAAACTGAAGCAACATCCTGATGTGCTTTTCTTGTCAACTACGCTTCCAGCCCAATCAGAATCAGTGAATCCATGTAGGTCAAGGTCTACATGTTTATACTTCAGACCAAAACCAATATTTCCTCGAAGATATCTCAAAATATGTTTTGTAGCAACAAGATGTATTTCCCTAGATTCACACATGAACTGACTTAGTGCGTTAACAACATAACATATATCAGGTCTTGTGTTTACCAAATATATCAGAGATCCAATAATCTGTCTGTAGAGGGTAGGATCTGTAAACTCTGATTCTGCAGCTGCTTCCTTTAGTTTGTGCAAATTTGTCTCCATAGGTGTGGTCATGGATCTACAATCCATCATTCCAAATCTCTTGAGTATATCAATGGTGTATTTTCCTTGATTAAGGATTATACCATATGCCTACTACCAAACTTCCAATCCAAGGAAGTAGTGAAGAATTCCTAAATCTTTCATATCAAACTCAGAGGCTAATTCTTTCTTACATTGAGAAATACAATTATCCTCTCCTGTGATTAGTAGATCATCAACATAAAGAATAAGAATTAATAATTTACCATTGATTACCTTTTAGTAGAGATTTGGATCTGCTTCGTTCTTGGAAAACCCTAATTCCAAGAGATAGTGATCAATTCTTTCATACCATGCTCTGGGGGCCTGTTTCAATCCATATAGAGCTTTCTTTAATCTGTAGACATGTGATTCAGCCTTATGAATCACAAAACCTTCAAGTTGCTCCAAATAAAATTCTTCTTCTATCTTACCATTCAGAAAAGTGGTCTTAACATCCATTTGATGGACTTTCCATCCTTTAGATACTGCAATAGACAAAGCTGCTCAGACAGAAGTGTATCTGGCAACAAGAGCAAATGTCTCTTCATAGTCAATACCTTCTTTCTGTGAGAAACCTCTAGCAATAAACCTTTCTTTGTGCTTCTCAATGCTTCCATCTGCAACATGTTTGATTTTGAAGAGCCATTTTGAAGATACCACAGATTTGCCTTTAGGCCTAGGCACAATATCCCAGACATCATTTTTCAGAATTGATTGATACTCTTCTGACATAGCATCTTTCCAAACTTGATGCTTGAGCACATCTCCAACACAGGAAGGCTCTACATCAATGATCTCACTCATCAAGGCTGTATAACTGGAAAATAGGTTAGGTCTCTTACTTTCTCTGAAGGTGCCCTTTGGAGCAGCATAATTTTCAGCTTCTTGAAGCATCTTTTTAGCCCAAAGTGGTCTCTTCCAGAAGGTTCTAACTTTGACCTCTTTTCTTTTGGGACATGAATATAGACTGGACACCCAAAGATCCAGAAATGACTTATGTCAGGTTTGTTGCCAGTAAAGGCTTCTTCAGGGGTTTTATTGTCAAGAAGAGAATGAGGACATCTATTTTGAATGTACACAGTTGTCCTAGATGCTTCAACCGAAAATGAGGTTTCTATATTTTGGTCCAACAACATAGCACTAGTAGCTTCTACTATAGTCCTATTCTTTCTTTCAGCTACCCCATTTTGTTGTGGGTTATAAGGTACAGTTAACTCCCTCTTAATCCCAACATTTATACAATAATCTTTAAGCATATCAGAAGTGTATTCCCCCCATCGTCTATTCTTAAGGTTATGATTTTCTTACCTGTCATATTTTCTGCAAGAGCTTTGAATTCCTTAAATTTACAAAGGATTTCTTCAGACTCTTTGTACCTCAAAAAATATATCCAGGTCTTCCTAGAATAATCATCTTCAAATATTACATAATATAAAAATCCCCCTAATGAGGGTACAGACATGGGTCCACATAAATTAGAATGAACTAATTCTAATACATTTTTGGATTTACTGTTGCTAGAATTAAAAGACCCTTTAGTATTCTTTCCCAAGACACACCCTTTGCAAGCTCCTTCATATTTTTTACTTAGCTTGGGTAAGTCGATCACCATCTTCTCTATCTTAGGTAGGGCATGGAAATGAAGGTGCCCTAATCTTCTGTGCCAAAGTTCATTCGAATCTAGAGTCTCATGAATCAAGGCTAGAGGTGGAGTGGTGCACAGTTTGTAGAGGCTCCCTTGTCTTACTCCAATGGTGTGGGCTTTCTTGATGGTGGAGTTCTTTGGCCAAGTAAGTACCTTTCCTTCCATAAAGGTTAATATGTAACCCTTATCTTCAAGTGCAAAAACTGAGACAAGGTTTCTCTTTATACCAGGTACAAATAGAACTCTAGTCAGTTGTAGGGATATGCCTGACTTTAGGTTGATATTGCGGGTTCCTATTCCCATAACTGGATAATTTGAGTCATCACCAATTGTTACTTCTTCATTTGAACTTTCCACAAGTGTATCTAGGTGCTCACGAAATCCAGTGATGTGTCGAGATGCTCTGCTGTTAATCACCCATGTGTTGAAACTGGAGGTGACTTGACTAGAGAGGGCTGAGTAGAAGACTAGCTTCTCGGAATTACTCCCTTTCTTAATTTTTGCCATTGAAGCTTGTTGTTTGATCCTGTCTGGACACTTCATTGCATAGTGCCCATATTGGTCACATTTGAAACATTGTACTTAAAAAATTTCTCTTCTTCTTTGAAGACCTCTTCCCATTTGAGTTGTTGTCCCTCTTTCTCTTAAAGTTCTTCTTCTTTCCTTTCTTGTGGGAATTAGAGTTTAGAACTTGAATGTCTTCATTACCATTGTTTTGTTTTATTCCTCGTGTGACAAGCCAAGATTCCTCTTGAATGCAATCAGTTTTCAATCTATCAAACATGGGAAATTTAGAACAAGCACTGATTCCTTGAATGAACGATTCCCATGAGGTAGGAAGTCCATTTAGGGCAATCATAGCAAGTTCTTTGTTGTCTACTAGATGTCCAATAGTGGATAGTTGATCCCTAAGCTCATAGATCCTCAAGAAATAAGATGTAACTATTTCTCCTTTATTCATCTTTATATGGTGTAGTTGATTCTTTAGGGTGAGAGCCCTGTTAGTGTTGTTGATTTCATAAATGTCAGTTAGTGCTTTGAACATCTAAAAGGCCATCTCATATTTAGAAATAATTGGTACAATGTGGTCTCTTACTGAATCCACAATTATCTTAAGGGCCTTCTCACTATCCTTGCTCCACTGAATTTTCTCTGTATCATCAGAGGGTTCAGGAATTTCACTTTTGACATGGGAGTCAATTTTATTTTCTTTCGAAACAAGCATGATCTCAAATTTCCAAGATACAAAATTTGATGCTCCATCTAATCTATCTTCAAACCTAACTCCGGTTGCCATTAGATTTATGAGAATGTGAGCTTAGTAAGAGCCTAGTGAAAGTTTATGAGATTGTTATAGAATTTTAATATGATCTTCCTTAACTTGGCTCTGATACCATGTTAAGTTCTTTCAAAATTTTGTGATCAAAATAGAAGAGATGGAGATATGATCTAAAAGTTGTATTTTATCTGCTATAGCATGTTTTGAAGATGCACGACACTTATTAATTTTAGTGTGTCCATCCTCCTCAATGTAAGCATGCTATATAAGTGGATGACGAGTTACATAGTGAAGAGATATGTCTTCCCACGTGGGAAGACACATCTCTTCCCTACGTACCTCTCACCACAGTATATAAACTAGTCACCATTTACTTACCCAATTGGAAGGAGTGTGACTTGTTTGAGAATCGCTTTACCACCCGATACCATGAACGGTGTATATATATATACATATATATATATATACATATATATATATATATATATATATATATATGTATATATATATATATATGTATATATATATACATGTATATGTATGTATATATATATATGTATGTATATATATATATGTATGTATATATATATCGGAAGCATGAAATAGTACGACTGACGTTACAAAATTTAACAAAGTAATCATATATCAAGGTAAAGGGAAAGGATTGTTTTAGATCCTATCCATTCATTGGTTACTACTGAAATCAATAGTCAACTAATGAAACCTATTATAATTAAGGAATTGAAAAAACTAATCTTCCAAAAGAAGAAAGGTGAGGCTCATAGTTTAGATGGATTTGCAAATGTTTTTTTTCCAAGAAATCCAAGATCTTTTGAAGAATAATCTTTTTGGTGTGGTTCACAAATCTCAAAAGCTTGTGTAGATACTTAGAATTATTAATTCTAATTTTTTGGTTTTGATTATTAAAAAGGTGGGGGCTAATTATTTTAATTGAGTTCATTTTATAACTCTTTGTAATGTTAATTAAAATATTATTACTAAATTGATGGTTGAACATTTGAAAAAAAAAAAGATTCTTTGATATCACCTGAATAGGGGATCTTTGTGAAGGGATGAATTCTAGATGGGATAGTTATTGATTCATAAACAATCCATTCCATGAGGTATTTTAAGAAAAAAGGCTATGTCCAAAACTTGTGATAGGGTTTCATGGTCTTTTCTTAGAGATTTTTTTTTATCTACATTTGGACTGTGTTCATAAGGCTATGAGTTTGTGTGACTTCCAATTCCTTTCAATTTTGATTAATATAACTACATCTTTAAAAAAAATTTGCTTCAAAGGGATTGAAAGAAGGTGATGCCCTCTCACCATACCTTTTCACTCTTATGGTTGAGATATCAATAAATTTCTTTATACAGGTGAGACACATAAGAAGCATTTAGGGTGGGTTAGTGGCGTCATAACTTTATTCTTATTCTCATATTCAATTCCTATATGATTTTGCCTTAATGTGTGTTGCTACTATTACTAAGGCAACCAATTTTAAGAGAGCTCTTGAGATGTATTTTATTTCCTCAACTCAACAAATTGATGAGGATAAGACAAATATTTGTTTTTTTAATCCAATAATTGCTTTTATTATGTGACTTTCAAGATAGAGAAACTTCTCGTGGAATATCTTGAAATTTCATTATCAATTGGTCTACCAAATCACCTCCAATGGAATAAAATTATTAAAAGGTTCATAACAAGGGTAAAACATTGGATAATTGGTTATCTCTTGTAAGATGTATTACACTCCTAAAATGAGTGTTATAGGCTTATCTTGTCTATAGATTTTTTGTGCTTTCTACTCCTAAAACTTTTTTAAAGGAGTTTGATTCTCTATCCATTTTTTTGGCTAGGGAGTTCAAATTATTATAAGTGGAGTATTATTACTTTGGGTTGGGTTTGTAGGCCTAAGCAAAATGGAGGTCTTGGTCTTAGGAATTTTGAGTTTAATAGTCAAGCCTTGGCTACCATTTTTTCTTAGAGATGGTGTTAATAACAAAATTTACCTTGGGCTAAAATTCTCTACCATTACTATTTATGTGGTGTTGTTGCTAAGGATTTCTTAGAATGAGCTTAGCTAGGAAAATAATTATAATTTGGAATACTGTTAAAAAAGGAGCATCTCTCGTTAAGTGGGGTCCTTTTTGGATTGAAAATCTAGGATGTATGCTCATTTTGGATATATTCTTAGGATCTTTATCCTCTTATTCTCACTTTCTATCCCCATATTCGAGCACCGAGTAATGTTTTTTGGAGGTGGACAGGTGAAAAGTTTTTAATTTTAAGATATCTTTGCTAGTGGGGATTTATTTTTGGAAGGATTTGAACTATTGGCCAGTGGGGGAAATTTGAATGATTGTGTGGTCCTTTATTCTATCTTGAAAAATCATTCTTGTTTCTCTTTGGATGAGGTTGATGCCCTTTCTCGGGGCTATGATCCAAAGGGAGTTTTTTTAGTGTCTAGTGGATACTACCTCTTAGAACATGACATAAATGAGGATGATTTTTGTTGGAGAAGAAAACAATATCTTATAAGAATTATGGTGATCAATTCATTGTTATGACTTTGTATGTTGATGGCATGCTATTGATTGGTAACACTAATGATATACAATTTAAAATTTCAACTTTATCACGCCTTGATTTGATGGATTTAGGATGAATAAATCTATCTCAAGGATGGAGATAAAAATATATAGAGCTAATATAAAAATTTGCCTAAGTAAAATGAATTATGTTGACTTTAATTTCTAGTGTTTCACATGGTAGATTACAATCAATGAGTGTTCCTATTTCAATAGAATAAATATTATAGTTTAGAAATGCCCATATACATTTGGTGAGATGGAGACAATGAGACAATTTACTTATTCTAGGTTAGTTGGAATCCACATGTATGTTGTGCTCTACATTAGAATAAACATTGCCCAAGTATTGGGACTCTTAAGTTAATTTATTGTAAATTTTAGCAAGGAATACTAGGCAACAATGATGAGAGTCTTTAAATATTTTTGGGGCACTATAGTGTATTCTATTCACTTGAGGGTGGCTTTGTAACAAGTCACTTATACCCAAGGCATAACAATTCCATGGGTATCCTATAGTAAATTGTTAGTGGAACTATGAGTCAATTTAAATATAATAATGCTAATTGAACTTGTAGTAATGTTATTGATTACTTGTGACACTGAGTGGATATTCAAGGATTTATGGACTTAGATTGGGTATGAGATGTGGATAAAGGAAAGTTAATCATTGGTTATATTTGTACTATTGATTATGCATTCATTGGATTATTAAATATTAGGTTTTGGTCACTCTTTCCATGACATAGATTGATTGTATGGTATCCACTCATGTTCATAAGGAAAATATCTTAAGATTGTGTTTGAACATTGGGTTGCATTAGGGAGTGGCAAGGATTAAGTTTGATAGTTAATGTGCCATCATCTTAACAAAGACACCTATATTTCACACATAAACGAAACACACAAATGTTTATATCATTTTTATGACACGATGAAGATGGGAGCATTATACTGGAGAAATTTGATATTTTGCTAAATGTTGTAGATGCTTTAATGAAGCTAAAGATAGGTTTAAATGGTGCAACATGTCTAAGAGCCTTTCAACCTTTTGTAGATAGTTCATAGATTATTGATGTTTTTCCTTTGCACTTGCAAGGTGAAAGATCCCTTACTAGAAATCTTATCCAAACTGCTGATTGTTTTCAAAATCAAAATCTTTGACCAGCGAAAAGTGATTTTTGGAAGTTTGCGGTTTTTCAATTTTTTGTTATTTTTTTGGAGTTTTGACAATGCATGAAAATATAATAAATGCAATACAATAAATATTGAGTTGGAAATGAAATTCAAACTTATGATTTTTTTGCAACAAGTACATATAAATTTAAAATGTCTATTCTTAGCAAACTAAGCCAATTAAGGCCTATCGGAAGTCCAGTGCTGGGGTTTGAAGGTGGAATATAAGCCTGGAATGAGGAATGACTAAACCAAGCACCTCCAGCTACTATTAATGGTTGCAAATGACTTTATTTCACTCTAGGATAATTATCTAAAACCTTTTGATAAAGAAACCCCAAGTCTGGTATGAATCCTGAAATCTTGCCAGGTAAGATCTCCAAAATTAGCCAATTTTCCCATTGTTTTGCTGTTGTAGATCAGAATTGAGGTGCTTCCACCAAAGAAGCTATTGGATTATTCTTATTTGCTGATAAAAATAAAATCTTAGAACTCAAACGAACTAATTAACCCTTTATTTATTTATTTGTCTTCCCCAGGCAAAGTAAGTGGTACGACCCTATTGGGAAAGGTACGACCTACATAAAACAACATCAAATTTGTTATTTGCTAATGGAACCTTGCCTAGATCTGATCGATTGCCTCCTATACTGATGTAACTGACAAATGGTTGCTGACTTGACCCTCCATTGGTTAGATGCAAGCTGATATAGCTCCCACGCAGTGTCACAATGAAAGGGTTTTTGTCCTTCCACTACAAATCAAAGGGTACTGTCTCCAATTTGATGTTCTCTGCCATATTGCAGACCTGAACCTTCAAAATTAGATGCAAAAATAAAATTCAGAATGCTCTCCAATTACTCCCAAACCTTCTTTTTACCTCTCCAACCCTAATTTGAACTTCTCATGGCATCTTAGAAAGATTCTCATGGAATCTTAAACCTCCAAAAAGGTACGCCCAAGTATGGGTAAGATCATCATTAAAGTGGGGCCACCTTTTGATTAAAAAAACAACTTAGAAAAAGGTGCCATGGTGAAAACATAAAGTTGTTTAATAACATCTTATAACTTATTTACTTTTCTATTTTTAGAAAAAGTAACTTTTATAACTTTAAATTATTAAGTTATTTTATTAACTTAACAAAGTCATAAAAATGACTAAGTATAGAACTTCCTTTGGTAAGCAACTCATCTCCAACCACTAAATTCACCCATGGAGATGAATGACAGGTTAATCTCTATCCTGGTAGATCACTCAGGAAGTGGGGTCATTACAGTCCTCCCTTCCTGGGATTGCTTGTCCTCAAGCAACTGAAGAGATGGATGCTACAGAATAACTTCACCTTCCCAAGTGGCATCCTCAATAGGTAAATCTTTCCATCTAACCAAATACTCTCGGATTACCTTATTTCATAAATTCTTCTCATGCTGATCCAATATCTCAACAGGTACCATTAACAACTTACCCTCCTCATCCAAGGGTGGTAGTACTGATGAAGACAATGTGTGTTGTCCAATTGCCTTCTTGAGGCAAGATACATGAAAGACATTATGAAATTTTCTCTCTGGTGGAAGCTCAATCTCATATGCCACTTCCCCAACTCTCCTCAAAACACGGTACAGACCATAGAATTGAGGCTTAACCTTCTCTGTCCCACTCATCTTCATATAACTCTGCTAGTAAGGATGGAGACACAAAAATACCATATCCCCAACCTCAAATGTTCTCTTAGTCCTATGGCGATCAACATATAACTTTTTCTGATTCTAGGCTTGCTAAATGTTCTCCTTAAGTGCCTTGAGAATGTCTTGGCTTTCCTGAAGCCAATCTTGTGCCAGTGGTGCTCTACTATCTCCAAGTGCCAAATCCATGAATGTCATAGCATCGTAACCATATAGTGCACAAAAAGGAGACATATCAATAGATATGTGATGTGTTGTGTTGTAGCAAAACTCTCCCAAATATAACCAATGAACCCATGTACGTTGCAGTCCTGACACATAGTTACATAAATACCCCTCAAGCCACTTGTTCACAATCTCAGTCTGTCCATCAGTTTGAGGGTGATAGTTGGTGCTAGGTGTCAAATCAGTGCCAGTAAGTCTAAACAACTCCTACCAAAAAGAACTCATGAACTGGCTATCATGGTCACTGACAATGGTCTTTGGATGACCATGGATCCTAAATACTTCTTTGAAAAATAGATCAACAACCTGTGAAGTTGTATATGTTGCTGCTATGGGAAAGAAATGAGCATATTTTGTCAACCTGTCCACTACTACATATATGCAATCTTTCCCTTGTACCTTGAGAAGACCCGTGATGAAATCCATTGAAATACTAGTCCATTTTTGCTCCGAAATGGGTAATGGTTGCAACAGACCAGCATGGTGTGTATTTTTAGTTTTATTTTGTTGGCAAGTAATACACTCCCTTACATGCTGTAAAACATCATCTTTGAGGCCTTTCCAAGAGAACCTCTCTCTAATTTGCCTATAAATCTAAGCAGACCCCTGATGTCCTGCTATAGGAGTGTCATGAAAAGCATGTAAAATCTGATTTTTCAGTTTAGATTCCGGAACTAAATAAATTATCCCCTTGTAGTAAATCACATCATCCACAATTGTGTACCAGTCATCCTAAATGATCCCATCCATAATTTCACATGCATGCTAATTTTTGGAATACTCTACTAAAAGTTGAGATTTCCAATCAGCTGAAAGCTCACTCAATGAACAAAGGGCAGCAATGGATGGCTTCCTAGATAATGCATCATCAGCTACATTATTTTTCCCCTTGACATATTCAATGTCAAAATCATATGTTTGGATCTTACTGACCCATTTTTGCTGCCTCTCATTAAGATCTTTTTGTCCTAAAAAGTACTTAAGGCTGTTATGATCAGTTTTAACAATGAAATTCCTCCCCACTAAGTACTGTCTGAATTTTGTGAGAGCATGCATAATAGCCAACATTTCTTTATCATAGGTAGAGTATAATTTCTCATTGTCTTTTATTTTTCTACTCTCATATACAATAGGATGATGATTCTACATAAGTACTGCACCCACACCTTCTCCAGAAGCATTACATTCAAGCACAAAAGGTTGGCTAAAATCAGGAAGTGCCAACACAGGACAAGTTCTCATCACCTCCTTAAGCCTATCAAATACCTCCTGTGCTTCCTAAGTCCATCTGAAAGCCCCTTTCCGAGTGAGATCTGTCAAAGGTGTTGCAAGTTGAGAATAACCCCTTACAAACCTCCTGTAATAAAAACATAAACCAAGGAAACCACACAACTCTAAAATATTCTTGGGAGGTGGCCAATCAATAATAGCTTGGATCTTTTCCTAATGGAATTTAACTCCATCAACTCCTATCACATGACCCAAGTATAAAATCTCAGTGAGCCCAAATTCGCATTTGGACATCTTAGCATACAAGGATTGAAATTCCATAATGCTCAACACCTCATCTAAGTGCCTCAGATGTTCCTCCCATGATCTGTTGTAAATCAATATATCATCAAAGAATACCAATAAAAACTTACGCAGATGCTTATTAAATATGTGGTTCATACATGAATGAAATGTAGCAGAGGCGTTAGTGAGACCGAAGGCATCACTAAGAACTCATAATGACCATAATGACATCTGAAGGCCGTTTTGTGAATATCAGACTCTCGTACCTTAATCTGGTGATACCCTGATCAAAGATCAATCTTCAAAAAATAAACTGAGCCATGAAGCTCATCCAACAACTCATCTGTGCATGGAATGGGGTACCAATTCTTAATGGTTTTCTTATTAAGTGCACGATAGTCAATACACATGTGTAGGATCCCATCCTTCTTCTTCACCAACACAACTGAAGAAGCAAAGGGACTAGAGCTCGGTCTAATGAATCCCATGTCCAAAAGTTCCCTGATGGTCTTCTCAATCTCATCTCTGTAGGGCTTAGGATGGTGGTAAGGAGTAGTCATGACTAGGTTTGCTCCATCCTCTAATTCTATCACATGCTCAAAGTGTCTATCTGGCGGTACTCTAGGTGGTATATCACCAAACACCACCCCATGCTTATCTAAAATTTGATGTATATCAATGTGATATGATTTGCCATCTTGAGATGAAGGGGATTTAGATGAAATAAAGCATTGTGTAGCCCAAAGGATATCTCTGTGCCTAATAATAGTCTCCATTCTATGGGAGGAAACCTCCTTGGGGCCTCCATCTGATAATGCCCTCAGTATTCTCTTCTTACCATCAGCTAAGAACTCCAATTGCATTCTGCGGTGGTCAATGACATATTTGCTAATTCCTTGTAACCACTGCATAACTATAACTGTATCATAGTCCTCTAAGGGTAAAACATAAAAGTCATATGTCAAAGTGTAGTCCCCCATCTGGATACTGAGCCGAGGAATCCTCTTGGTACATCCCAACACTGCACCATCTGCAACCTTCAACCCAAATCCTGAAAAATTCCTTGGTCTATAACCCACATCTCTCTACCATATGTTGATCAATAAAGTTATGGGTCGCTCCAGTATCTACTAAACACACTACACACTGCCCCTAAATAGTTCCCTTCAATCTGAAAGCATGGAACTTAGGATAACCGGAAAGAGTGGCCATGGTAACATTGGTCATAGCCTATGCGTCAGTAGAGTCAAGCTCAATCTGGGTAGACTCAATATGCTCTCCCTCATCATCAATGTCCTATATGTGCTCATCCTCCACATCTAAGCTCACTTCAATGAGATGAACTTTTCCTTTTCCAAGGCATCTGTGACCCGGTTCCCAAGGTTCCTTACAAGTAAAACATAGTTTCTTTCTCCTTAATTCATTTCTAGTCTCCTAATCAATCCTAGGAGAAGATGTGTTACCCTTATGTGGATTGAAAGGCTTTTGGAAGGGTTTGGAGTTCTTGGGAAATTTTTTGTTTTCCTGAAAAGTTGAGGATGGAGGAGTGGTGTCCAAGTCTAACGTGAATTGAATAGCCTCCTGCAAATTCTTAGGCTTCAAAGCCTTGACTAAACCACAATATCTCTCATGCAGCCCCTCTATGAAAAACATAACTACCCTCCTATCAGGGATCTCTGATACCATCATTGCTATACACTGAAATTCATTAATATATGTATCCACATGACCCGACTGTTTTAGGAGAGATAAATCCCTGTAATAAAGTTCCACATCTTTCCTGTCAAATCTGGAAATAAGCCTCTATGTGAACTCTGTGTATGAATGAATGAGAGCGTGATTCTGCATGACCAATCCATGGTGCCACTAATCATATGCAGCACCCTCCAAATGTAGGACAACAATTTGAATGGCCTCATTTTTAGCCATGGGTTTCAAGGAGAGGTATATATCTATCTTGTGAACCCACGCTTGTGCACTAGTGGAACTGCTGCCATCAAAAGTGGATAAAATCAACTTATCTGTAGCCTTCTTCAGATCATTATTCCATTGTTGTCTGGGTCTCTTGTCATTGTGTCCCCTCATGGAATCATGACGTTGCATACAATATTGATGCAACAAAAATGTATCTCTAATATGTGTTGGTAGACGTGCCCACTCATCGCTGGCAGCCATAACTATGTCCTGGAAGGTGATTCCATTATGAGGCTCAACCAACAATGGTACATCTCTAGGAGTGAACCATGGGAGCATAGGCCTATCCGTTGTCCTAGTATGGGTCTTGTCCCTCCGTGGTGACAAGGATGCATTACTCAGGAAAGACGAAATTCTATTGCTGCCCCTACTTCCTGCAGCCGATATTGTCCTGCTACAGCTCCTGTGCCTTCTCCTATTATTTCCCAAATCCATTCTGTCAAGTGTGTCCAGTAACCTGTTGATTGCTTCAACAGTTATAGCTCCTCATAATCTCATCAGGATTGAGTGGAATTTGTCTCTCCTGTCTGGGTGGGATCCTCTGTCCTTCAGGTAAAGGGTGGTTCAGTGACAAAATTTAAATCCACTCTAGGTCTCTTGCGTGTGTAATATCTGTAGGTACCAAATCTGCCCTGCTGCATAGAATTACTCTGATGACCCCCAAGCTGGCAAGATCATCACTCTGATACCAATGAAAGATCCCTGATTAGAAATCTTATCCAAACTGCTGATTGTTTTCAAATTCAAATTCTTTGACCAACGAAAAGTGTTTTTGGAAGTTTGTGGTTTTTCAATTTTTTGTTATTTTTTTGGAGTTTTGACAATGCATGAAAATATAATAAATGCAATACAATAAATATTGAGTTGGAAATGAAATTCAAACTTATGATTTTTTCGCAACAAGTACATATAAATTTGAAATGTCTATTCTTAGCAAACTAAGCCAATTAAAGCCTACCGGAAGTCCAGTGTTGGGGTTTGAAGGTGGAATATAAGCCTAGAATGAGGAATGACTGAACCAAGCGCCTCCAACTACTATTAATGGCTGCAAATGACTTTATTTCACTCTAGGATAATAATATAAAAAATTTTGATAAAGAAACCCCAAGTCTGGTATGAATCTTGAAATCTTGCCAAGCAAGATCTCCAAAATTAGCCAATTTTCCCATTGTTTTGCTATTGTAGATCAGAAGTGATGTCCTTCCACCAAATAAGCTATTGGATTATTCTTATCTGCTGATAACAATAAAATTTGAGCACTCAAACCAACTAATTAACCCTTTATTTATTTGGCTTCCCCAGGCAAAGTAAGTGGTACGACCCTACTGGGAAAGGTACGACCTGCATAAAACAATATCAAATCTGTTATTTGCTGATGGAACCTTGCCTAGATCTGATTAGTTGCCTCCTATACTGATGTAACTAACAAATGATTGCTGGCTTGACCCTCTATTGGTCAGATGCAAGATGATATAGCTCCCACGTGGTGTCACAATGAAAGGGTTTTCGTCCTTCCACTACAAATTAGAGGGTACCGTCTCCAATTTTCTTTTCTCTGCCATATTGCAGACATTAACCTTCAAAATTAGATGTAAAAATAAAATTCAGAATGCTCTCCAATTACTCCCAAAACTTCTTTTTACCTCTCCAACCCTAATTCGAACTTCTCATTGCATCTTAGAAAGATTCTCATGGAATCTTAAACCTCCAAAAAGGTACACCCAAGTATGGGTAAGCTCATCATTAAAGTGGGGCCACCTTTTGATTAAAAAAAAATACTTAGAAAAAGGTGCCATGGTGAAAACATAAAGTTGTTTAATAACATCTTATAACTTATTTACTTTTCTATTTTTAGAAAAAGTAACTTTTATAACTTTAAATTATTAAGTTATTTTATTAACTTACCAAAGTCATAAAAATGACTAAGTATAGAACTTCTTTTGGTAAGCAACTCATCTCCAACCACTAAATTCACTTGTGGAGATGAATGACAAGTGAATCTCCATCCTGGTGGATCAGTCAGGAAGTGGGGACATTACACAAGGTATATGCCAAGTGAGAGAATCTTTTGGATTAGGTGTCATAAACCTTAAAAATCCTATTTTTTATTGTTTAATATACCCTCATAAAAAAAGGGTTTCCCACTTGAGATGATAGTTTATGTCATGTGCAACTTGTCTTATGATGTGTGTATAGTGTATACAATTCAAATTAGGGAAATAAAGACCACTTCATTTTCTAAATGATCTCACGAGAACTACACTAAAACTAGCTAGCCATTGCAATTAAGGAACCCAATATATTGATAATTTATTAAATAAAGAAGATAATGTTAATTAATCTAAAATGTCTTGAAATTGAAATCTTTACATTATCTAAGTAAGCTAAAACACTATAAAATAAATGAGTTATTTCCATTTAATAGAAATCAAATTATAAAATTGACAAGATGATAGTAGAAATGTAAATTATTAGTAGACAAGAATATAGAGGTGAAATTTGAAGCTCTTTGGATTGGACGCTATTAGTAAGCATGATGAGTTGTAGTCTATATGATGAATGTGTCCAAAAACTAAATTTATTTCAAAATGTTTGCTCATTTCCATTAAAAAAAAAAAAACTAGAAATATCAAATAGATCACTATAAGAAATGCAAATAATAGAATTCTAACCTATTTAACAAAATAAAAAGAATCAAATAACAAGAGAAAGGAAGATATCAATAAGATTATGTATGGTTGGATATCTTCTTCTAGAGAAAAACCTATAACTTCAAGAGAGAGAGAAAATATTTCTAGGGCTATTTGAGAACTTCTAAGAATGGTTAAGCCCTTATATTGCTCTTTCAACTTCCATAGAAAGCCAATGATAAAGAGATTGGAAAATAGAGTGTGTTCCTATCATACATTTGTATAGGGAATTATAGTAATGATTATATAAGTAGATAAGATAAAATGAAAGTGATGCTCTGCAAAAAGGATTAGAAAATCTGTTTGATGGCAACACACACAAGAGCACAAGAAACAAACGTTAGTGTTAGCAACAAAAGATTATCCTAAACAGGCATATCAAGAGAGATATTAAGCATGAAATAGAAAGCATATAAACATAGAATAAAATAGCTAATCAAGATGCTCATAGTTTCTCCTCCCTTGTTCCTCTCCTCTCCAAGTCCCAAATGAGTGTAGCTCTCAGCTTTTAGCACTAGCCATGGATGCCATATGGAGATTCAAGATGGTTGAATATGATAAGCAAATACTATGCAAGAGTAGATAGTGATGCTATGAAAAAGCTCTATGCTAATGCCAGTATAACAACAATACTCTAAAATGCTTCCTTTTGCTTGAGGAGAAGGGTTCTATTTATAGAAGAAATGGGGAAATGAAGGGTTAAGATTGAATGGTTTAATCAAGGGCCAAGTTTGAAAGTTGGGGATCCATGTGCACAATTGGCACCAATAAAATGGTGACAAGTGTCAACATAGGATTGGGTTGAGAGAAGAGGTTGGAGGCATTAAAGGCCTGAGAAGACCTCATGGTTATCTAGGGGCTAAGGGTCAAGTCCAAATTAAGATTACCCACTAGATTAAGAGTTAATCCAAGGATAAACCTTTGTGCAAATGTTTAAGAGATAATCATGGTCAAAGCATTAATGGCCTGATGAGACCTTTGGGTTGGGTAGAGGTTGAGTCAAAACAAATGTTTTAACCATGTGGGAGGGTTTGAGGTAACCATTAATGGTTATTGGAGACTTTGGGGATTAAGTGGTTGAAGGTTGAAAGCCTTCAATGGTTATCAAAGACTTTGAGCCATTTAGTGGTTGAAGGTTGAAAGCCTTTAATGGTTATCAAAGACTTTGAGGGTTTGAGAAGTGACTTCCCTTTTGCTTAGGAATGTGACAAAGTTTAGAGAAGGGGTTAGGTTTTTTTAGAAGTGATTAGAAAATTCTAGAAGGGGTTTAGGCATGCAAGTGGATTTTGTAGGAAAATGCAAGTGGGAGAAATTTTGGTATTTTCAATTAAAATAAAATCATTTATTTCAATTAAATGGTGTAATTTGCATTTGGATAAATATTCAAATAAATATTAACTTATTTAAATGAGAAAAATGAAGATAAAGCATTAAAATGCTTGAAGACTTTGAGGGAAACCATTAAAGGCTTGAAGACTTTTAAGGAAAACCATTAAAGTCTTAAGAAGACTTTAAGGGAAGCCATTAAGTTTGAAGACTTTAAAGCCATCAAGTTTGAAGACTTTAAGGGAAACCATTAAAGGTTTGAGAAGACTCTAGAAGGAAGCCATCAAGTTTGAAGACTTTAAGGGAAACCATTAAAGGTTTCAAGTGGGTGAGGATAAATAGGATTTTAAATAAATTATTTATTTAAAATAATTGTGCAACTTGCTTTTGTAGGAAAATACAAGTGTGTGGAGGATACAAGGTGATTTAAATAAATTATTTATTTAAAATAATTGTGCAACTTGCATTTGTAGGAAAATACAAGTGGGTGGAGGATAAAGGTGATTTAAATAAATGCTAATTTATTTAAATGTGAGAGGTGGGATTTTGGGGGATTTAAATAAATATTAATTTATTTAAATGTGAGAGAATATTTAATTAAATAAATATGATTTATTTATTTAATTAATGGTCTGAATTTGGTTAAGTGAATTAAATCAAATAAATTGAATAATTTATTTAATTAATAGGAGAAGAGGGTTAAGAATAATTAATTAAATATTAATTTAATTAATTATTAATTGATGGTTAAATAATCAAATAAATATTAAATATTCATTTAATTAAGTGGACAGATTTATGTGACTACAGAAAGATTATAAGAATGTAAATATCCCAAAATGTTTAGGGGCCCTATGAAAGAAAGATGCAGGATAATGAAAAGATTAAAAAGACAACAACAATGAAGGAAGCATAATATCACCTTTAGAAGCTTGGGAAGCCAAGGAGGCAAGAGTGCCTTAAGAATAATGTAGTCGAAGTATTAGTCTACTCACAAGGAGGAACACATACCAAAGAAAGCTTGTAGAAAGTTGTAGAGAGCTTGAAAGTATAAGAGAGTGTCAATGTGTGTAAGAAAGAGTGCAAAAAGTCCAAAGATAGATTTAAAAAAGAGGGAAAGAGGGAAGATGAAAAGGCTCATTAGTTGCTTGGATTTATACCAAGTGGTTTCCCTTGAATTCGGTAGGTACAAGTTGGAAAGCACTAAAAAATTATCCTTGAATAAGAAATAATTATGGGATTCTAGTGTGTCATTGAATGAGAAACATTTATGTGTAGCGCTAGTGTCTAGATAGTCTCAACTTGTGAAAAATTGAGGTGCCATGAAACACATAGACAATGGAAACATCACAATGTTGAAAGATATGGGTATATGTTTATGATCAAGTATTCATCATTTTCTTGTTCATTTGGCTTTACATTCATTTTCTTTTTTACTTGACCTATATTATAAAATAATGCATATAAGGTTGAGAAAAAAAGATTAACAAATAAAGGATAGACCCCCTTCATGTTAGTTACGAGTAAGAATGTGGGCAATGATTATATGCATAGTATATACAACTCTAGCCACTTTGTATAGAGATTCAAACTAAGACATCACTAATATATCTTTAGTTCTTGCAACATCTTAATTTTTTAATTTCATTTTTTAAATTAAAATCTCATAAATTATTTTGATAACAAATATTTTTAACATCTTATATATCATATATTGATTTCTACATCAAATTTTCTTTAATTTTGATTTTAAATTTTATTTACAATCTAATAAATTATTTTGATCCCAAATATTTTGAAATTCATCTTAAAAATTAGAATCAAATATAAAACATGCGAAGCAAATTATGGCGCGGACCAAATAAAAGCAAATGGCTACGTCAAGCATAAACGAGCAAAAACTGCAACGATTTGAAAACACTTTGTCCAAATCCAACCGAACGGCTAATTTTGAGACTTTAATTGTACCTTCCTTTTGGTGTTCAGAGGTACCTTGAATTGTACCGTTGCTTTTAGTTTTCCTTTCCCGAGATTCATAAGGATTCCTCATCCTTGGCAGCAGCCGGCGACAAGATAATTCTGTTTGATGAGCCTGAACTCATATTTACGAAGCCGCCAACATGGAAGCTGAAGCTCTGCATGGTGAACACGCTACAAGGGATAATCTCTGCCAATGCTACAGGGATAATCTCTGCATCTTGGACAGGAAGGGATAATCTCTTCCAATTCTGAAGCTCAATCACTACATTGTCTCTCTAAACAGCAACGTTTTATTCTTTCTCATAAAAGAAAGATGGGCCAAGCCATTCAGGTACAATAGCACTCCCTATTTAAAGGTTTCCCTGTCAAGTGACTTTGGGTTTCGATTATTGGGTGATTACGGATTGCATAATTTAGAAAAAGGGTCACAGGGTATACGAGGATCATAGAAAGCAAACAACTGCAATCTTCTTTATCTTTTTCTTTTGCTTGTCTTCTTAAGCCATCACCCTGTTTTTTGCATTGCACTTGCTCCACTGTGATTGGTTGTGATCGGAGTCACTCTGTTTTGTTGAATTATAGTTGGGTGTCTGGTATGGAATTGGGTATGTCTTGTTTTTTAGGGCTTCTTGATGTTTGTCTGTGAAACGATATGAGTTTATTTTCCCTATTTCTGTTATAGTGATTGAAGTTCAATCACTACATTGTATCTCTAAACAGCAACGTTTTATTCTTTCTCATGAAAGAAAGACGGGCCGAGCCATTCAGGTACAATAGCACTCCCTATTTAAAGGATTCCCTGTTTAGTAATTTTGTGTTTCGATTATTGGGTGATTATGGATTGCATAATTTAGAAACAGGGTCACAGGATATACGAGGATCATAGAAAGCACACAACTGCAATCTTCTTTATCGTTTTCTTTTGCTTGTCTTCTTAAGCCATCACCCTGTTTTTTGCATTGCAAGCTCCACTGTGATTGGTTGTGTTCGGAGCCCCTCTGTTTTGGTGAATTATGTTGGGTATCTGGTATGGTATTGGGTATGTCTTGTTTTCTAGGGCTTCTGTTTGTCTGTGAAACGGTATGAGTTTATGTTCCCTATTTCTGTTATAGAGATTAAAGAAGTATTTTCTGGGTGTAGTAGGGTTGTAGCTTGTTTGTTAGCCAGTTGTCTAGATTGAAGGTGGGCATGGTCATATGGTTTTTGCCAGTATTTAATTTGTAGATTCTGTGGTTGGGTTTATCTAGTTTGAAGTGGGGTGTTGATTTTTTTGATCTATCATGATAATAAATTGTATCTAGAAAGAAATACTCTGAATCATTCCTTGATGAAGGCTGTGGTATTTGTAATTGATGCTCGGCAATGTGATTGGTACAGAATGATATGCCATTTTTTCATAACTACGAATTAATGCTTACGTATCACAGATTCACAAGCCACAGCATGATGTTTCAAGGTTGAACATGATTGGTGACAGTGTTGGTAAGGTATGAGCATCCTGGCAGAAAACTGGACTGGATTATATAGATTGTATTAGTATTGTTATCATTAATGTGATGCACATAATGGGGTTTCTAATTTGACAAATTATGTGATTACTACATTATTAATATGGTCAGAGAGGAGCTCAGTACTATAGGCAATAGATGGAAAAGCCCTAAAACATCATGTTATAGATATTGTGGGTTCACTAGCCTCTAATGAATTTGACATTTGACTCCATCATTGCCCAATCATTGCTTGATTGATAAATAATGCTATCAATCCATATGACTCTAGTTAAGGCCATATTTGTGTCAAGGATTCGTAGGTTATGGTAAATCTTCTATCAAGTCTTATTAACAGAAAGGTTGTGTATGGAGAGATGTTTCCCTTGTGAAGCTAAAACGGGCCTGAATGAAGTTCGTGCTCTATTTCTGATATTTACGAAGCTGCCAACATGGAAGCTGAAGCCCTGCATGGTGAACACCTGCAAGGGATAATCTCTGCCAATGCTGCAGGGATAATCTTCGCATTTTGGACAGGAAGGGATAATCTCTGCCAATAATGAATCTCAATCACTGCATTGTCTCTCTAAACAGCAATGTTTTATTCTTTCTCATGAAAGATGGGCCGAGCCATTCAGGTACAATAGCACTCTTTATTTAAAGGATTCCCTGTTTATTGACTTTGGGTTTTGATTATTGGGTGATAATAGATTGCATAATTTAGAAACAGGGTCGCAGGGTCTACGAGGATCATAGAAAGCACACAACTGCAATCTTCTTTATCTTTTTCTTTTGCTTGTCTTCTTAAGCCATCACCCTGTTATTTACATTGCAAGCTCTACTGTGATTGGTTGTGTTCGGAGTCCCTCTGTTTTGTTGAATTATGTTGGGTGTCTGGTATGGAGTTGGTATGTCTTGTTTTTTATGGTTTCTTGCCTGTTTGTCTGTGAAACGGTATGAGTTTATTTTCCTTCTTTCTGTTATAGAGATTGAAGAAGTATTTTCTGGTGTAGGGTTGGAGCTTGTTTGTTAGCTAGTTGTCTAGATTGAAGGTGGGCATGGTCATATGGTTTTTTCCAGGATTTAATTTGTAGATTCTGTGGTTGGGTTTATCTAGTTTGAAGTGGGTTGTTGATTTTTTTGATCTTTCATTAATAATAAATTGTATCTAGAAAGAGATACTCTGAATCATTCCTCGATGGAGGCTTTGGTATTTGCAATTGATGCTTGACAATGTGATTGGTACAGAATGTATGCCATTTTTTCATAACTATGAATTAATGCTTGCCTATCACAGATTCACAAGCCATAGCATGATGTTTCAAGGTGGAACATGATTGGTGACAGTGTTGGTAAGGTATGAGCATCCTGGCAGAAAACTGGATTGGATTATATAGACTGTATTAGTATTGTTATCATTAATGTGATGCACATAGTGGATTTTCTAATTTGACAAATACTGTGATTACTACATCATTAATATGGTCAGGAGAGGAGCTTAGTACAATAGGCAATAGATGGAAAAGCCCTAAAACATCATGTTATAGATATTGTGTGTTAACTAGCCTCTAATGAATTTGTATTTGATCCAATCATTTCCCAATCATTGCTTGATTGATAAATAATGCTATCAAATCATATGACTCTAGTTAAGGCCATATTTGTGGCAAGGATTTATAGGGTATGGTAAATCTTCTATCAAGTCTTATTAACAGAAAGGTTGTGTATGGGAGAGATGTTTCCCTTGTGAAGCTAAAACCAGGAATTCATATTATTTCAAGGCACTAATAGTTGAAGAAAAGATTCTGCGGGAGTTTTGAGCTTGCCATTGAATTTTGATACTCCCATGTGCGTATAGACTATAGTAATTAATAGATATGCATGCCATTACTTGTTAAGCTGTTTTAGCTTCTTTAACACATTGGACTTAGCACTCTAGAAATATTTCAAGATATGTAAATTGCATAATTCTATTGTCTTTGTATTGGGTCATATACACTGGATGTTCCCAAAGTCGAAGTCGAAGATATTGTATGTCAAAGTCAGAGGAAGTACTTAAGATGAAATTAGTGTGATCCAAGTGGTAAAATGTGTGAAAAATGTAATTTTCAGCCATGATGTCAAACTCTATGGAATTTGTTCTATGTTTTAGTAGACCGCATAATGTCAAGTGTGAATTAGTCCAATGGAAAGCCTTGGGCATCTATTTTATTATGATTGAAAAGCTAATGAATGTATTTAGTTCCTTAGGAAAATTTAATCTTGTTTGTGGAAACATTTTCTTTGATTACCTTTTGAAACTCAACACCTGTTTAAGCTTCATGGTGATTTGGTGTGGAACAAGGAAAGGTAATAATCTCTCTTTGAAGTAGGGAGAGATATAGTTTGTAAGATGTTTTTCGATTCATAAAATTTAATCATATGAATCATATGATAATTCTAATTTTGGTGGTTGCAGGTAGGTGGTGATATTCTAGGTATATCTTTCATAGTAGCCATGTCTTGAAAATATTGATGTTTCAAGTAGATGCTTTATAGGTATTACAACCTATACAATTATTATTTTTCATTGGTACTTCTCAAAAGTGGTTTCTGGTGTCAAGATAAGTGAAGGTGGGGAATTGCAGGAACATGCATCCGTACTCGTTCACTACTTCCCATGCATGATCAAACACTCTTTTTTTGTATAAATATTTGTTTAGCATGGACATGTGGTAACCAAAGAATGCATCATTCACCCTTTGAAAATAATTGAAACTATTCTTCAATACCAACTGGGAATAGTATTCATAGACAACCACTTGTTATCTGTCTCTTGATTCACCCTTTGAAAATAATTGAAACTATTCTTCAATACCAATTGGGAATGGTATTCATAGACAACCACTTGTTATCTATCACTTGATGTAGACAAGCTTGGGAAATGCCTCAAGAAGCTATTGTGTACACCAAATAAGATGTCATGTAGAACTTGAGGGTAGTTGGTACTTTAGTGAGTTGCTCACATATGGCATCACTTATTTGCTTCCCCCAAATATCTTCTCTTTATTTTTCTTGATGACATGGATGTACTGATACATCCACTCATAATAGGTATTTGACGTAGGAAGCCCTTTCACCCTACTTAGGAGAGTAACCAAGTCATTGACCTCTTCAATAAGATCACTTCTAGGAAAGGTTTTCGGCCACCTGTCAATTGTAGGTCTTGAGATCTCTAACCAATCGTCATTCATATTCTTTCTACACTTATCTGAATTCTTGTCATAGTAAGCTTGTGCTGACTGCATGGTGATATCTGAATACTTTTCAATTCTCGGACACTTGAAGATAGTGTTAACGAAATATTCATCAAGTCTAATTAGCTTTGTGCCACTTGTATCCTTCACACTCCTACTAACAAGATTAAAATGACTTGCAGCTGCCATAAGAAATTCAAGATCCTGAGCAAACATTGGGAATGTTGAGACCAGATGAATACCATTGTTGATGGTAGACTCCATCTTATAGTATGAGGGCAGCTTCTCAATTCTCTTGAGAAAATCTACTAGGTACACATGACCTATTTCAATGTCCCTTATATGATCAATAGTCGAAGACATTGACGAAGGTGGGAAGACCGAATGCAAATCTTGCTTCTTGAACTTCATGGCCTTCTTGCTTGGAGATGGTTTTGTCATCTATATAGGAATGACATTGTAGCATAGAGAAATCATTAGTACTTGAGACGAACAATTATCAATCATCATGATCATTCAAACTGAACAAGATCATGCAGGTGTTGCATTTGGTGACATTAGGGTTACAAAAGTCCCCCATTGCATCATGGTAGAACAAGTGTAAATTGGGCCTACAAACCCTATTTACATGTTGTGCAATTGGTGTAATTCGATTTCGTAGGCCCGAATTACACTTATGGCTAAGTGTGGCTCAAAGGTGTTGTTCGAGTTCGTAGACCCAAACTACACTTGGTAAAAAAGACTAGGTGTAGTTCGAACGTATGGACCCGAACTGCTCCTATGGAAAGAACTTATTATTGGTGTAGGTTGGACCCATAGGTCCGAACTACACCTAAAAGTGCATAGGGTAAAACTAGTGTAGGTCGGACCTATGGGTCCGCCTTACACCAAAATCGGGAATGACAAACAAAGTGTAGGGTGGACCTTTAGGTCCAACCTACACCAAAGGTTGGATTTATAGTGAAGGTTGAGTCTACAGGCCTACCACACACCATAATGAAAGAGCTAAGGAAAGGGTGGGGCTCAGGAATGTAAACCTAAACACCACCAAAGGTTGGTGTGGTTTGAGTTTACAAAAACGGAAGGCATGAAGGGAGGTGTAAATCGGGTCCATAAACTCGATTTGCACCTAGAGTCCAAAATGGTGCAAATCGGGTTCATAGACTCGATTGACCCCTAGAACTCAAAATGGAAGATAACTCAGAAAAGCAAAAACGATAACCATGTGTAAGATGACAAAGTCATCTCAAAATGCGTGCATAGAGCAATTCAACCACAAATGGGCTTAAAGTTTGTAGGGCTACCCCAATTTTTTCACATGTCCAAATTGGGGATAACATACATTGGTCAAGTTGAGATTAACTATTTTCTCCTTGCTGAGGCGGTAGTAGTCAAGTATCATCATCTCCCACTCTCTCTATTCTACAGTATATCCAAATATCTTCAATCTTGTGAACATGAGTATAAGATCTTTTCAAAAAAAATTCATACTTCTATATTCAAATCTATTTGGGCCTTGAAAAATTTCATTGCGACTCTTCTCATCTCTTCATCCATGGCTCTTGCTTTGAAGATTGGATTAATTGAGTACCTTCCCATAGACAAAGAGAATTTTAATCCTGGCCTATGTGAACTTTACTGTCTCTCATGAGCATACATCATTTGTCGTGCTAATTCTATCAAGACAATCTTGTCAAATGGATACATGGGAAGCATGAACGGTTGGTCATCAAAACAACAAACTCTTAAGTGAAGGTGGGAAATTGGAGAAACATGCAACCATATTTATTAACCATCTCCCAAGCTTGATCTGAAGCTCTTTTATCTTCCAAAAATTTGTCAAACAAACAGGAAAAAAAATGACCAAAGAATGCATCATTGATTCTTCTGAAATGATATTGACTTTGCTTCAAAGTCAATTGAAGATAGTATTTCTAAATAGGAACGGACCTTCTGTCACCTTTTGTTGACAAACCTGGAAAATTTCTCATGGCAGCTACAACATATACCGAGTATGAAGTCATGTAGAACTTCAGGGTAGTAGGGACCTTGGTAAGTTGATCACAAAGTGCATCACTTATTTGCCTTCCCCAAAAGATCCTCTTCATGTTATTTTGTCTTATGACATGAATGTACTAATACATCCACTCATAATATGTATCTAAAGTTGGTAAACCTTTTACCTTGCTTAGGAGAGTGATTAGGTCATTTACTTCTTCTATGAAATCACTTCGATAAATAGTCTTGGGCCACTTAGGGATGGTTGGCCTAGGTGCTTTTAACCAATTGTCATTAATGTTCCTCTTGTGCCTGTCAAAATTATTCTCATAATAAACTTTAGTTGATTTCATATCTAGGTTGGCAAAGGAGTCTATATTTGGACACTTGAACAATGTATCAAAGAAATCTTCATCCAAAAACAACACCTTATTCCCATCAACATCTTTCACACTTCTACTAACTGGATCAAAATTGTTTGCTGCTGCAAGCATAAACTTAGGATTTTTAACTGGCATGAGAAAGGTTGCAACCTGATGTATACCGCTATTGATAGTGGGTTCCATCAAATAGTAGTTTGGAGGATTCTCAACCCTTTTGAGAAACTCATCTAGGTCTACATGACCAATTTTTGTATCCCTGATATGCTCAATGTTAGAGGCCACAGAAGACTATGGAAAGGTAGAATGAGGATCTTGCTTTTTAGACTTCATTTTTTTCTAACTTGGAGAAGGTGAACTCATCTAGTAGCTGTGATTACAACATGTTTGAGAAAAAACTTCTGAGTTAACTAAAAATATCTTCATGAGAAAAATTTCTTCACTAGAACAAGAAGGCTGAAAATATTGTCTACAAAGGTCCTCCAAGAACATGACTTTTCTTTTCATACTTAGAAAAATTGAAAGTAAACATTTATATATCTTAATTTTTTACACTTTGAATTTTTTTAAGTATAAGCGTCAATCGGGTCCATAAGCACAATTTACACCTAGGATAGTACTCATAAAAAGTTTGGTGCAAATAGGCTCTATAGACCCGATTAACACCTTACAAGGATAAGTCAATTTTAAGTGTAAGTCGGGTGTTTAGGCCTGACATACACATCAAAGATTAGGGAAGGGCTTGTGTAAGTAGGGTCCATGTGCCCGACTTACACCACAAAAGATTGCAAGTGACAATGGTGTAGGTAGGGTTCATGAACCTAACGTACATTAGGGCAAAAGTAAAGGCAGTGTCGTTTGGGTTCATAGGCCCGAATGACACCATTGTCTTGGTGTAGTTCGGGTTTGCAGGACCGAATGACACCAAGGGTTACATATCATTAAACATTGCAAGCGTTTATGGTGGTGTTCGACTTTGTAGGCCCGTACAACACCATTTTCGGTGGATTTCAAATCTACAGACCTGAACACCACCACTTGGTGCTTGATTCAAAGTTTAAAAATCCAAAAATCACAATCACGATGTCGCTCAGATCCGAACGACATTGTGGCTGTGGTGTCACATGTGGGTTTGAAAGAAAGACACACAAAACAAAAACCCCAAGCACAAAAAGAATGGACATAAAGAAAACATACCTGGTGATAATAGTGAGGGTGATGGTCTTCAGAAGCTCCTGAATGCGAAGTAGGGCCGAAAGTTACAATAGAGATAGGGCACAATGACATCAATAACAACAGATGAAAGGCAATAAAAATATTTGTAAATAGTTTGTTTTAAAAAAAAACACAAACTTCATTAAAATTGAAGGTGTGCATAATAAATGATGTAAATCGGGTCCATAGATTCAATTTGCATCCTTCAGTGCATTTTGGGTCAATGGACCCGATTTACATCTAAGTTGGCCACCAAGTGTAGGGTCAGGTTTAAAACCCAATCTGACACTGAGATAGAAAATAAGACTAACTTAAAAGAATGAAACTAAAGACCTTTGAAAGGAAAACTTAAACGAAAAAAGACAAAAAGACCAAGTCAATAGAGAGATTTTGGACGAAAATCACCACTATTGATATACTTAGACTCTATAGGCCACAATTATACAAAATTTTTGGGGAGTTATCATATTTGTTTCAAATTTGGAGACCAAATATGAAAGCATTATAACAACACTAAAATAAAGTTAATTTGTAGTGTCAAAACTATAATGTATGCAATCTTTGACCTTATATTTTGCCCCCCTTTATCAACCTTGTCCTATTAGGTGATAACATTGTGCTAAAGAAATAAAATATAAAAATACATAAAAAGGATATACAATATTATTTAAGTTAGGAATCTATGTTTGTAAGTTAAGACTTGTGCAAAAAACATTTCAAGCAAACACAACCTATAACATGGAAGTGTTAAGAAACATAAAACCTACAAAATAGATGTGTAAGAAAAATATAAATTGCAAGACAAATAGGTTAGGAAATCACATATAATCCAACCCATATAAAAGAAAGCTAAAAACCAAACACAAAGACATGGAGAAGAAAAAGAAAAAAAAAAGAATTTTCTAGGATGCTCTATTGCTAGAAAATAGAAGGGTATAATCCTAGCATACTTTTTTGTTAAAAAATGTTAGATATGCTTCAAGGTCTAGCATACTCTTCCTAGAAACCATAATATTTAGAGAGGGAGAGATAGGAAGACAAAGATAGAGATAGGCAGTGATATGTAGAGAGGGAGAGAGAGAGGGAGAGAGATAAAATTTAGAGATAGGAAGTGATATAGAGAGAGAGTTACATAGAGATGGGCAGATTATGAGATAGAGATAGAGATAGAAGGAGAGATGGAAGAAAAAATATGGATGAATAGATATAGACAAATAAACCAATGAAAATCTGAATAATTTATATATATATATAAACAAATTATACAATACATATGCATGGAGTAACATGATACTACAAGATGAAGAACATATGCACAAATATTAACTAGCAAAGTCCTCAAGACCCCACAACAATGTTACTCAAGATTAACATAAACCCAACATACGAGAACATATGAAACCTCATAAAATATGATAGCATTGTCTTTACAAAGGATCCTAATACATAACACATTGCCATGAGAATATACATATGATCAATGGTAACATTACAGGGTATCCATAAGTATATAATCTCCATGAGTATAAACATTGGAGAGAATACATAAATCTAGTACATAAAGAAAGTCTTCAATCTTCCCACGAGCCATCACGAACGTGATGCAAAACGAACCAAACCCAATGGGTGCGAATAGCACTCCACCCAACCATGTGGTACCATCAGATCCAACCCCCGTGCTATGAGGTATCAGTCAAACCAACAAGATGGAGACAAACAGACAAGGGTACACATGAATCACAAGAGACTCACAAGACTACTATCACATGAGACTCACAAGAGACTCACAAGACTTAATCACAAGTGACTCATTAGAAAGCAACCAATTCCAGAGGCCTCAAATAAACCAAAGAAAGATAAGTAACCAAAAGAGACCACTAGGTATGCAATAGGGAAGAGTGTCATCACTAGGTTGTCATGGGTTACCCTAGTGAGTCTTCACTAGGTCTCGGTCCCCATCCTGGGTTACCCTGGTAACCTCTCCCGAACCCCAACCCCCATACAAACACTAGTGAACCACACCAACCTTTCGAAGGGACAAGATTGGTGGACGCCATTTCAGGCCTTCTCTCCTTACCCCAAACCTAAACAAGCATCTGAGAGTAAACGAGGCACCACTTAATCTTTTTAATATGATCTAACTACCCACCCAAGTTCATTATTTAAATTTCCACTTGATTACAAAACTCTCATTGAGTTACCCTGGCGACCACTTTGGGTCTCGACCCCCAATTCAAGCCACTCCCCCTTGACTTGCACCTAGGAATCCAAAATACCATACAGGGTCTACGACACCCAAAGACACCAAGAGTCAAGTCCCCCCTACCATAGCAAGGTTGACTCACTTGCTAGAACAGATTAACAAACTAGGAGGTACCATGCAAACAATGCAAGACACTGTTCATGTTACAATAAGAAGAGAAGGGAATCCACAATCAATTAAGATCCCAAACATTTCCTTAGCCTCTAGAATCTAATAAACCATTAAACGACATTCCCATGAACCCAATTGTGGCAAACATTGCCCTCACAGCACAAAAGATTCAAAAACCAAAATAACAAAAGTTACTACATGTCACGCAAATTACCCAAAATCAATTTTATATTAACAATAAATAACTATTTTGATACCTCAATATTTTACAGAAAATAAGAAAACTAATATTGCCAAGATAACCTTGTGAGGGACTAAATTCAATTTATAAATCTGGTTTTACTATAATGTTGATGAGCATGCAAGAGTTCATAAAATATTATGCGAAAATCTATAAACAAATCAAGACACATACGATTAGTCACATTACGTTCTGAAAATACGTGAATATATACATACATAAAACCAAAAGAATTTTTTAAAAAACTGCCGATAGAGATATCCAAGCAATGCTCAAACTCGAGCATGGCCGATTAAGATCGGATAACATCACAACAACTTATCGAATTAATGATCCGTTACAATGCAAGAAACAGACTTCACAAAATTCAGTCGAAGGGAGTGCAAACTATTGATATTCGGTTGCTAAGCAAACACGAAACGATGAGGGACGACACCACCGTGTACATATGTGGGTCGGAAAAAGAAACGAAGGTAAGATAATTGGATAACAAAGTTTGCACACCGATCATAATAATCGGTAAAGCAGAGAGAACTCACAGATGAAAGGATAACCGACTATAACCATGCGCGGTTTGACAAGATATGGCCAGAAGAAGGGTCGATATCATAGAATAACATTAGAAAAGAGGGAGGGCAAATGAGTGAGAGGATATCTGTTGCATGCGTAGCGCACTACACCATTACAACCCCCGTAACCCTCCTATAAACTCCAACGGTGCTCCTATAAACTCCAACGGTGGTCTCCTAAGGCGTCACAGCTTCATTTGTAAGTGGGGAAAAACATGGACAAACACCCCTCATAATGGATATAAAACACCTCCACAATGGAGACCGGTTGAGGGTTCACATGGGTCGAGAGATGACTACAATCACCCTCTCGACAATTGAATACGCCAAGCCAACAGTTAGAAGACCTTCCTCCCTCTGGTAGATAACCAAGGAATACCAATAGGAGAAAGAGCACCCCGCATAGCGCACAGAGTACAGACCGAACGATCGGTTTTACCGCCATTTACCAAACAGTTATAATCAAGAGGAGATTACCGATTACAATAATTGAAAAGCAAGACACATCGAGCTATGACAATCTGAAGATAACCATGACATACCGTTCTATAAATCTTCGAATAGTAAAAGGATAAGAACATATTTTAGCAGTCGGTAAAATAAAACAATGAACAATACATGGAGCAGGGATGAAGGAAGATTGCATGTCGATTTTATAATCGCTTAGCAGGAAAATTAAACAGAAAGTAACCAAGTACCATTCATACCGATGAAATACCAATCATTTACATCTATAGAAAATAACCAAATTCAATCATATCATCTATAGAGACTTTGTGAGTGTGAGAGAGATAGAGGTGGGGGTGGTAATCAATCATCTTAACACTATATTGGTATTACTTAAGAACATATTGACCAATAATAGGCCACACTAAATTAAACATATATGTTAAATTAAAGATCAACATTGGAACAAGACTAAGACTTGAAATAAGAGACTTCAACTATAAAATAAAGTACAAGCTCAGAAACTTGGATAGACAATGTACTTCAACATCTCTTGAATGAATCTATACTTTATATTACTAATTTTATAAAAATATACAAAATGAAATACAACCTTATTAAATTAAGATATACAATGCCAACATCTACTTTCGA
Organism: Cryptomeria japonica; assembly: GCF_030272615.1. Taxonomy (NCBI): domain Eukaryota; kingdom Viridiplantae; phylum Streptophyta; class Pinopsida; order Cupressales; family Cupressaceae; genus Cryptomeria; species Cryptomeria japonica. The sequence goes on along the minus strand of NC_081409.1, from coordinate 197,551,613 downwards.
ATGTAAATATCTAAATTATTTAATTAATTCAATTATAATTTTTAAAAAATATTAATTATACCATTCAATATTGTCTACTATACTATAATGATAAAGACTAATTGTTAGGTAACCTTTTTTATTATTGTTTTAATAATTATATTGTGGGTGGGGTTCGAGTAGTTGGAGAGGGTTTAAGTTCGAAGAGAAAAAAAATTGTTTCCAAACAACATAGTACTAGTTAGCACACATGTAGTCGAAAAAGTTTCTCTAAAACAAAAGTGTTTGAAGGAACATGAAAACATGCAACTAACCCAAATCCAAATCGTTATGTTTGACCATGGTGATGGAAGCAAGAGATGTTTCCCGCCAAGTATTACATAATCTTTTAACATTGCAATATAAATATATTAAATCTGTAACTAATTATCAATCTATAACTTTCATTATTTTTTTTTACATTCAAATTTGATATTTTTTAATTCTTATGGACAACTTTTTAAATTATTATTGTTCCATTATTGATTATAAAAATGTTTAAATTTTTTATTCTTATTCCAATAATTTAAAAATATTATTTTCATTATTGATTATAAAAATGTTTACCAAATTTTAAAATATTACAATTTTCTTCCTACGGTAAAAATTAAAACCATGAAAAATTATGAAACAAAATATTATAACTTTAATATATATTATAGAAAAAAAAAAATTTAAAAACATTTAAAAAAATTTTAAAAATGATGCACCATTTACAAGCTTGAGATATGTAAGGTGTGCATGTTGAGGGAGAAGGCAAAAAAGGACATTTTTAAATAACGGAGGTGTATAAGATGCGATGAAAAATTAAATGAAAAAATTAACAAAAATAGGTTAATACACTAGGAATGACATGGAAATTATGTAAGTTAATAGATTGAGGAGTAGGAGGAATATCAAGAAGTGGAATAAGAGTGGGAAGAGTATACTAGACAACCTCAATTTTTGTTTAGTTACTTTTTCTTGAGGGTATTTGGGTGGTTGAGAATAGGTTGGGTAGACCAAAAGGCGGTGTCCTCATGAGATCTAGGAGTTTTTTTAGGCTTATTTTTAAAAGTTGAAGATGGATTTTTTTCTTTCCTTTATCTTATAAGAGTGGAGGGGAGAAATAGAAGTGGAGGGAGGTGAAGGCGCAACCAATGACATAGTTAGTGGAGAAGATTGAGGCATAGCCAATTAATTAGAGGAAGCAAGGGGGAGGCATCCTCTTAAAGACAATTCTCATATAGGTGCAAGAGAATATTAGTGTGAGGTTTAGGTGGGCTTGGAGGAGGACCAAAAATAGTCTAAAAAAAAGTGACCTTAAGTAGAAAGTGGCCAATATGAGCTATGGGGAATAGTGACAACATGGCCTTCATGTGGGAAATTTAGACATCAGTAATGACCAAATTAAGATGCATTGCATTGAGCCAAGGCTAGCCCTGATGGCATTGAGTTGTCATTGATGTCAACCGATATAGGAGATGTATGGGCAACACTGCCATGGATGCATAAAGGATGAGATGTCTTTGATATCACCTTATGTTGCAGCACACTGGTAAGGTAAGGGAGAGAATGTCATTCAGTAGAATGATCTTTGGAGTCATTGGTATACAAGTCGGTGTTTGGCGTGTGTGAAAGAGATAGGCAGGTTACCGGTATAGTATGTCACCGGTAAGGAATGCATGTCAACTGGTAAGTGATGTGTTGCCATGGAGAAGACAAATCAACCAAGTGAGTGGTTGTCAACCGACAAGCTTATGACCGGTGTACAAGCTTGAGTTGTTGTTTGTGATGAAGAGGCAGAATGATTACCTAAATCACATCAGCACAGGAGGAGAAGGATGTACTGGTCACCAGTATGTTGTGTGGATGTAGAACAGCAGGACTCCCACCGGATGAAGATGTAGTCACCATGTGAAGAGATGACTGACAGTGAATGTACTCACACCAGATCACATGTGCCTGTTTGAAGGTATGTTGCACAAATAGGGAAGCCACATGAGTACATTGCAGGATGCAGATGACAAGGATCCACTACCACTGGTAAGTGGAGCTTATCTCCTATTATGCAAAGTGTGCATCATAGTGCTGTGAGATAAGGAAGAAGTGTTAAAGGCAGGTGTTTGAAGGCTCACACTCGATCCATCGATGAAACACTAAGATGCCTCAAGTGCATGAAATTAGGGATATGCACTGGACCGATAGAGAAGGCATGTTGAGTTGCCGGAACAGATGAAGTGTGATGAGTTTGTCACTTTGACAAACCAATTGAGACATGGTATGGGCTGATCGGGAAGAAGGCAAGGCTGAGCAAATGTAGACAAAGGATAATGGCCGGATTGAAGATGGAGTCATTTGAAGGTTGATGGCATGGTGTCATTAAGGGTGTTTACCGATATGTATGTCCACTGGTAATATGGACAAGGTGCAGATGCAAAAGACTCCCATCTGATGAAGATGTGCATAAGGTAGGTTAGAAAGAGTGATAACCGGTTGAGAGTTCTACTAGAAGAGAAGAGAGGTGCAAGGTTGATGACAGACCGGTTAAGGGTTTAACCAACAGGGTTAGTAAGCTGGTAGAGGAACCCATTAATGGAGTTGGTCGGTGCTCCCATTCATACCAACACAGATGTTCAAGAAAAGGTGGATGCCGACATAGTTGCCAGGTGGAGGTGAAGTGGGACGCATGCACAGGTCAGTGTGTTGAGTCGATGAAGTGTCAGGCGACGAGGTAGATGGTGACAGGTCGACATTTATGTCGACTGCGAGATTCACGTGATGCACTGCAGAGGTTTGTATCTCGAGGTCACGAGGACAATAGAGATCCAGCCCAGACTGATTGAGAAGATCGAGGTAGGTGAAGGAAACCGCAAAACCAATCTTGGTGATCGACCAAGAAATCAGTCGATAGGTCAAAAGCAGATTGCCAAAAATAGAAGGCATGGTTAGAAAAGCACGACAATGGCAGGATTGATTGATGAGTTATAGTTCATCAATCCAGGCGATCAGATCGGATGAGATCTAATTGGATTTGATTTTCCTCGAGGTCAATGAGGAAACCCTAACCACCTGAAATTTGAATTGGCTTTAGGCGGGAAAACCAGGTTATAAATATGCAAGCCAAAATCGTTAAGTGTTGTCGCTGAATGAGAGTGTTGTTGCATGTGAGAAGAAATCAGTTAAGTGCTCACCAAGAAGAAGAAGACGAAGAAGAGACCGAGCGTTAGGAAGAATAGGGTTGAAGTGTTCAACCGACAACAAAAGAGCAGAACCGACAGTGACCATACCGACAAAGAACAAGTGCAGAGGACTGCAGAGAAGGCAGACATAGAACCGACATGGTGTAGGACCATTGGAGAGCAACGGTGTAGCAGAAAGAAGAGAGAACTGGTAAAGTGCAAAACCGATAGAGAGTGGAACCAACAGAGAAGGAGAAGAGGCTAAACCATCAAGAATGTAGCAGAGAGGAAGGTTGCAATAGTGTGAGGGTTAGCAGAGAACCGACAGTGAACTGGATAGAAGATCCACTAGAGAGATCTAAAGAAGAGTTACAAAATCCATTTGTAACAAGGCTATTAACTTGTAAATGATAATGTTTTGTATTCACTGAGTTGGAGCTCGATGCTCCTTGGGTTGGTTCCCTAAAATTAGGGGTTGGTTCCCTAAACATTGTAATCAAAGGTTGACTGTGAGGCTGGATTGGAGCAGTAGTCTCCAATAGTATTTCTCACCAAGTTTTTTGCCATCTTGGGTTTTCCTTGTATATGTTGGTGTTATGTGATGTTCCTTTGTGTGTGATTACATTTGTGTTGGTCTCCCCTCTAACCGGTAAGTCTGCATTGAGTTAGATTTGATAACCGATATACTCACATAGGATAGTTAAAGGGAAAAGTTTGAGAACCACTGATTCACCTCCTCTCAGTGGTGCATTGTGTCTAACGAGCCCAAGAGAATGTAATTTAGTAATCTAAAGTGGGTATATCATGACATAAGATATCAAAAGCATTTAGGTCATATTTGGATGGGAAGAGTAAAGACAATTGTACATACATAAAGACATATATGAGGGAGAATACAAATCCCTATGCAACCTATTGATGTATAAGAACTCTGCAACTTGTTGACAGAGCTCATAAGATCCACCGTGTTGGTTCCCAAATCAATAGATTGGAAAGTTCTAAAAGTATGCCAAGCTTTGTGTTCAAACTTCCCAACTAATAGAGTGATCCCTTAGGATTACTCACTCCCTACACTTTAGGCTCTGCAAGACCTAGGCAGGTATACCTATTCATCAACTGACTTCTCCAGGCCGATGCTTTTTATAGCAAATTATACTTCACACTGTATTATGATTTTGATGTTTATCTCCAAGTGAAAAGTGCTTCTAAGATAAAATTATTTTGCTTCTTTTATTTATTCCAACTTCCAAAACTGAAACTGAAAAATGTAAATGTTTTGAATATAATTAAATATAATTTAATGGTTGATCAGTGCCTTTCCACCTCTTGCACTACAAAGTCACTTCCTCCTAGAATCTCACGTATAACCGCTGTGAGAGAATTTTTAAATCCACTTCTGGAATGGATCTGTCAATTATTCCAACCTCCAATACTACTCCACTATTGCTTGTTACAACAATCAGTCTAACTGAATTTAACTTTTACTTCAAAAGACCAGTAAGACAAGAATCATAAGGATAAGAAGGTCTCAAATGAATCTTGTTTGTCAAACTGTTATAACAATGAATAATTTTTTCATAAGTTTAAGACAACAATCACTTGCTTGAAGTAATAATCACAAGAGAATTGATATCTAGAACAAAATATCTTCTTTAGCACAATGGAATTGAAAACACTGGATCATTTATTGGAAATAAAACTTGCAGAGTAAAAGACTATTCTATTGATTGTCTTTTGAAAATGACCATATTATATATATTTATAATAAAGTGAGGGGTCAATCCCCTTCAAAGAGTATATTGAGATTGAACTAAATATATGATAACTAAATGCTTTAATGTCTAATCAAGCACAAATGAACTTTGGTTAAATGATCAACATATTCCTAGCTCAAATAAGTATCACAATCTTCAGTGATGCATTTGATTACGCTTTCTACAATGAACATCTCTTCTACACAATTGCTTGTTGTATCTGGGTGTCCCTTTTGATGTCGTAGGGTTATCCATTTTATGAATGGCAGAGCACAATTCAAAACAAATTTATAGAGTTAAGAAAAAGACCTCGACTGCTTACTTGTTGCTCCCTGGGTGCTATAACTCAATCCCTTATCTCCATTATTTGCAGTGCTTTGTCAATTTGCTCTGTGTCTGCAATCATCTCTCTCAGAGGACTTCGATTGTGTAGCATTAATGTCACCTTCAACAACTAGTGCTCAATAAATTTTGAATTTCGAATAACCTGGTTGATGTGACAATTTCATTTTATCGGCACGACCTTATATGTCAACATATTGTCAAGACCTAAGTGATGTGTCACCTATGGGGATGTCAATTGGTCACTTCACTTGATTCGGTTTGACAACTATTTGTCTTACCGATCCAATTGGTACCCTTCACCTTACGGTGCTTTGTTCATCGAGTATACTTTTCTTTATCTCTCTTACTTCCTAGATCCTCTTCTCTTATGATCATCGTTGGGAGTCATAACGATCAAACACCATCGGCAAGATCACTGATGTCATTCTCTTGCCGATGAGTATTGTCTGCGCCTAGAGTTATTTGTCATTCTCATCTTATCAGTGTGACTCTTGAAGTCGGGCTGCCCTTTTGTATCTCATCCCGATCTAAACAAGTCTGGTTGATGAAATAAATCTTCATTGTTACCTTCCTCCGGGAAACAAATTACTTTCAGGCCGATACATTTTATGTTTTTTATTATCTGGATGACTTGCCCATTCGGTTTGTCCTCAATTGTCTCATTCCAATTTCATCTAATCTTGTCGATCATTGGTCTTTTCATTGTGACCCATATCGGAGTGACTTAGGCTGATAGATCTCTATATAATTTCATCGACGTATCTTTCATCATCGAGTCGACCTCTAGCATGTCACTTTGGCTTCGTAATTCATACCAATACTGAACTCATCAATCAAACTCTTTCCAATATCCTTCCCTTATGCCTTGTATTGGGGTGACTTGTGAAATCGGCATGGCCATTATGTGGTGAACTCACAATACTGGTCCCCACTCTTTGACCAGCTTTGACACTTAGATGAACATTTTGAAAAAAACCTTCACTTTCCAACACCTATAACTTTTAAATCATTAAGAATTTGAAGATGATGTAGAATAGTGATTTGTAACATCTTGTTTGTAGATTCTAAATATATTTTTGTCATATAAAATTTTATTGATTTTTCCATCTCCCTCAAAAAGCAGTTTTTTTACAGCAAACAACTTTTTTAAGAGTGGTGTGCATCCCAAAATGCATAACTTTTTTTTTCTATGAATGATAAAAACTTAATTATTTTGAATTTTAGTTTGTAACATCAATAACCAAGGCATGCAGTTGGTTTGATAGCGATATGTTGAATATTTTTAATTTTATTAAGCTTTGAAGTCCGACTAATTATAATTTAGATATACGTGTACGTTTGAACACATAACTTGTTCTATATATATCAAAATTCATTTTTTTATTTTTTTTAGAAAGAAGACATAAATACCTAGGGCATAGATATTTGTCACAATTTTTTTGAACTAGTTTACTATTTTTCCCAATGCACTGAACAAAGAAGTTCATGTTCGGTGAAAACCCTACATTCATAAGAAATAAAATAAAAATATATTAATGAAATTAAATATATTAAAAATTATACTATTTGGAAAGCTTATAATAAGGACTAAATACATTTTTTTTAAAATTCTAAATGAATTCATTTGACCCCTCAAAAGCTAATGTAAAATTGGTTCTTTATCAGCATTTGATAGATGCATAGGAGACTCCATTGCAAGTATGATTTAGAAGTAGAGAGGTTCTATCCAATAAATTTTGATCTAAGAGCCTTTGATCTAACTCTCTTCAATTAATTACTTCAAATGGGACTTCTAAAAGCTTAAATCATTATATTTTCTAAAAAATGTATGATTTCAGCAAAAATCAGGATGTACCAAAAAGTAGGAACCAACATTGTGAGTTCACCCTAATATGGTTTTATTCCAATAGCATTAGTCTTCCAATGCTTTATAACTCTACTCATTATTCTTATCAGGCTAAGTCATGCCGACATGTTCACCTATATAATCCATCGATGCAACTTTGGTGGTCGGTATGACTTTTGTGTGTTTAATCCGACCTTATAAACCTTTCTGATGTCGCATCCATCGGGATGATCTTCCCGAAAATATTCCTCTCATGGTCGTGTATCAATATGACATGAAAGATCAGTTTGATCTCTTTGCACTCACTCTGAAGGAAGTATTCACACTGATGGTTTGTCTTGTCTCTTTATTAGTGTGTTTTGTGCTGATACGAGTGTTGGTTTTCTTTCAACGGTTCGACCTCTTATTAGTATGATTTAAACACGTCATTCTGAAAAGTTTCAGTATTGTGATTTTGAGAGACCATAATGTGATCAGTATGACTGCAACAGGGTCTTGCCGATTTATTTGTTTTGAGGTTTTTTGCTAAAAGGAAAGTTGAGCTTGTTCATTATGCAAAGTGTTTGTATTTTAACAACTGTAGACAGTGTCAAACACTACCATTGAGGTTTACGAAGACCAAGGTGTATGGTAATGGGGATTTTAGGCTTATATGACAATCCTTGCAGAGGGAGATCATTTCATTTAAGTGATATCGGTCCTTTCATGACTATATGCTGAGCTCTACCCTTGTGGGAGCCCATTTACTCCACATATAACACATTTGTTATTTATGTTTTTTATGAATGAACTTGTAACAATAATAACCTCATCTAGTAGGTAAACAAACCATTCTTCTCAAACCAGTATTACTAGCTCAAGAATAATTATAAGCAATATAGGGGCGCTTTCCAGGTTGATAGAATATAAGGATTTGATTGATGGAAAGGGTCATGAAAAATGACTATATGAAACACCTAAGGAGACAATTAATTTCACTAGAATTAATAGTTCCAACAGTGGCTTTGTTCGAGGATGTATACCCCTAGTGGGTATAACAAGAATCCAAAAATATCTCTCGAAAGAAGACTATGACTAAGGTGGGGGATGAAATGGTTATATGTACATATGCAATGGTGAGAGTGAAACATATTCTACTGTGCATGGAACATATCTTCTTTAAGAAATGAAGTATTTCAAGAATTGTCCATGCACTGGCAATTCTTGAGCTTCTCCTGATGTGTTTTGTAAATAATTTGAGTCTTCTCCTCCTCGATCGATAACCACAAATGGTCCAATCCAAAGTGCTTCAAACTTGCCATGTTTTCCCTTATCCTGATTTCTTGCAATCCATACAAGTACCCAATCTCCTTCCTCAATTTTTTTGTCGGTAGATTTTTTATCATGTAAGGCCTTCACCTGCTACTACATTTTGAAATTATGTTTCCAGGCTTCTCTCCTAAATTCATCAAGTTCAACCAATTGTACAAGTCTCTCTTCCATAGGATCCAGAAGCTCTACTTCATCAACTATAAACTTGTGAACTAGTAGCAGATTTCCTAATGGCAACTTCACTTGTTTTCCATACACCAATTCAAATGGAGACTTACCAATAGATTTCTTAGTAGTAATCCAATTTGACCATACTACTAAGTTTAACTTAGAGTCCCAAGCCCTTTTGTTATTGCCAAGCATTCTCCTTATAATTTTTAAGAGATTTTTGTTACTAGATTCTGCATGTACATTCCCTTGTGGATGATATGGTGATGCATATGATACAACGATACTATAATCTTCGCAGAAAGTAGTGAACTCCTCTGATCTGAAACACATGCCATTGTCAGTTATAAATTTAGTGAGTACTCCAAACTTAGTCAGGATATTCTCCATTAAAAACTTTATCACTACTTTACTAGTTGCTTGTTTAGTAGGAATGGCTTCCACCCATTTAGTGAAATAGTCTGTGGCAACTAGTATCCATCGGTGACCCCCACTTGACTTGTCAGATATCTCTCCTATAAAATCCAAGCCCCACTACTGAAAGGGTTCATCAACTTGTATTGGCCTCATTGGCAATGCTCCCTGATAATTTAGTTTCCCTAAAAACTTTTGACAAGCCTCACACTTCCTGACATGTTTGTATGCATCGTTGAAAATATAAGGCCAGTAGTAACATGCCTTAAGTATTCTACGGGCCATGGCCCTAGCAAAAAAGTGACCACCACATACTCCATTATGAATTTATTTTAGTACCCTTTTTGCTTGATCTTCATCCAGACAAAATAATAGAACTCCATCCCAATTTTTCCAATACAAATCTCCTTCAATAAGAAGATATTTAGAAGCTTGCAACTTTAATGTCCTTTTCTGATTATCCTTCATGTCTTCTGGACACTTCATGTGCTTCAAGAAATACACAACGTCCTTGTACCAATGGACTCTCAATACTTACAATTGCATCTCCCCCTATCACATAATTAACTTCTGCAACCTCCAAGTTGGCTTCCGTCATCAATTTTGCTAATCCCTGTCCTCTGACTAGCTTAGTTATTTGAATGTCAATATTGAACTCCTTTATCTAGTTGATCCACCTAGATCTTCTCCCTATCACCTCAGTTTGTTTCAAGATGTCTTTTACAACAACATTGGGTACATATGCTACAACGTCTACCCCAACCAGGTATGGCCTAAAATATTTGACTACCTCATTTATGTCATACTTCAGTTCTGCATCGTGTAGAGATTTACTGAAGAAGGTGATTGGCTGTTCATTCCCCTTATCATTTTTTTGCAATATGACAACAACAATTGTATGGAAAGATGCGAATGAGAACACTTGAAACGTGTTTGGAGAAATCTGGTGACTTTAGTACATGGGCCTCTTTGATTTCTCTTTTAATATCAATAAAGACATCAAGGGCCTCTGTTGTCCAATCTAATTTTGCTCCTCTATTCAACATTTTTTATATTGGCTTAACTATTTATGAAAAATATGAAATGAATCTTCTTACAAAAATAATTTGCCCAAAAAAGGACTAGATTGCCTTCACAGTTTTAGGGATAGGGATCTTGTCTATGGTGAAAAATCTTTCAGGATCAATCCTAACTCCATCCTTAGATACTATGTGCCCAAGTAACTTTTCTTCTATGACTACAATTGACATTTTTTAGATTTAAGGGATATTACATATTCTAATACCCTGATGAATATATTTTCTAGGTGTAGGCAGTGTTCTTCCTCCTTTGAATAGGCAGTCAAGTCATCTTGATAAACTACCATGATGACATTAATCAGATTTGCAAATGCCACATCCATGGCCCGCTGAAAAAGTTGCCCCTACATTAGTTAATCCAAAAGGCATCCTAACATAGACATATGTGTCCCATGGAGTTGTGAAAGTAGTTTTATATTGTTATGATTCTTTGAATTTAACCTAGTTGTAACCTGAAAAGCCATCTATCATAGATAACAATTCACAACCTGTAACCCTTTGTAACAACGCTTCCATATTTGGCAGTGGATAATTGTCTTTCACGGATGAGATATTCAAATTTGTGAAATCTATATAAATCCTAATGTCTCCATTTTTCTTTCTGACTGGTACCAAGTTTGAAACCCAAGAGGAATGCCTAATAGGTTTTATTATCCCTCCATCTCTTAATTTCATCAGCTCTTCATGCATTTTAGGTGCAAGAGTCATGTTTATAGGTCGTTGCTTTTGTCTAAATGGTTTTGCATCAGGTTTTAGTGGGATCTCATGTTGAAAATGGTCTTCCATGTATGCTTTCAAATCAACATATGACCATGTGAATACATGTCTATACTTCCTCAATAGTGTTATTAACATTTCTCTGACCTTGGGTGTTATCCTTTTCCCAATGTACACCTTCTTTGGGGCATGTTCTGTTCCTAAGTTTATCTCTTCCAATTGATCATTTTGCACTACTGCAATCTTAACTGGGGCATCATTTCCTTCAAAAACCCTCTCTAAAGCAACTAACCCCCTAGGGATTTTATTTGTTTTCAATTGCACTACTTCTTTCCCAAAAACCCTATCCTTTCCATCTGTGTTTTCAACAAATGCATTGAAATCTATTTCGTGTGCTTCATATCTATCAATGCATTGCAAAAACTTTACTAAATCATCATCATCTTCGAACACCTACCAGCTATAGATGTTATCTAGGATAGAGGGTTTGTTCTTGATTTCAATCTCAGATATATTTGCCATGGTAATGTCATATCTTTTTAATGCTACATTTGCAAGAAAATTTGTTGTCATATTCCTAGCTCTTTCAACCCAATTGATAAAGAATGCATCAAAAATTTCAATGCAATCCCAGATTGCATTTGTATATTGTTTAAGTCTATCATTCTTTGATGCATACTTTGATTTTATCTGAGATATAACCAGTTCTGAATCCCCCAAAAAACTTAATATTTACTTTATGTTTGATAACAAGGTTTAATCCAATCAGAAGGGCCTCATACTCTGCAACATTGTTAGTGCATTCAGAGGACAAAACAAATGAATACCTGAATGTTTTTCCTTCTGGTGACACAAAAACTACTCCTCCCCCATTTCCTTCTTTGCTATAGGCTCCATCAAAGAACATTTGGCACATGTCGTCAAGACTTTTATGAATATGAATTTTCATAGGATGACTATTTTGTAACTCTGGTTTTGTTATTTGCACAGTAAAGTTACCTATCTTTGTATCACAAAAATTTACCATGGGACCATCATTTGGATATTCAATGATGTGTGGTGACCTTGGCTCTCTTTCAATTCAAACCTCCCTCCCATTGACCGATACTATGGCATATGACAATTCTAGTTGAATACTCCCCCTACTAACCCAGTCCATTGTCTTGAAAGTAACATTCCATAACTAGGAGGTACATCTATGACTGTGATGTCTATCTTGTATGTGGCTTCTGGACATGCTATTATTTTCACCTCTACGTCTTTGATAACTCCCACAACAGGGACTGATCTATTATCCATAGCATAACAAGTGCCATATTGGTCATCAACTCCCAATCCAAGTTCCTTCATGAATCCTAAAGGCATTACATTTATAGCTTCTCCCAAATCAACCATACAATTCCGCATCAGCCTGTTATTTATCAACAAAGTCAAGTAAAATGGATTTACTTGAGATGGATCATCTGGGAGGGTAGCTCCTAAATATATTTCAAGGGCCTGTTTATATCCCCCTGAATCTGATGACTTGTTTTTCTTTTCGGGTTTGGTGCCTCCCACATCAGAAGGAACTTTAGAGATTAGTGCCAAGGTGTTGCTCTTATATTCAAGAATCTTCATCATTTCAAGCAAGGGGACTGATATTTTCATTTGTGACAATGCATTGGTGATATAAAATGAATTGGTAGGTGTTGTTGATACCTTGGCGACTTCTACTTGTGGTACATCCTTCTTTTGAGATTCTTGGTTCTTTGATGTATTTGGAATTTGTTTAGTTACTGTCATTTTAGGTGTCCCTCCATTTTTAAGTTCTTTTACACCCTTCTCCTTTATGAACATACCAGAGGGCTTACCCTGATCATGATTAACAACCCTGTTTCTTAGGTTGTAATTATTCTTGGCTTGTTCAACAACAACAACAGTGAGGGATTTAATTTCCTCTTCGGAAAGTCTTCTCAATGACATTGTGTCATACCTTCCCCCAGTCTTTCTAGTAGTATCTTCATCACAATCAAAAAATATTTCCTGTTGATATAATTGTTTGTTTTCTTTCTGATGAGCAACGTCACATTCACACCCTCCATCATCTAATGAGTCATATTCTCCCATAGTAGACAATATGTTAATGGTACGGTTGTCATCATACTCTTCATTTTCATGGTATGGTTGCTCATCATATTGCAGATTTTAAGCTACAATACATTGGACTGGGGAATGTGGTAAGTTGCATGCCATACACCATGGAGCTTCTGCCACAAAATGATTGTTTTGTTTCTTTAATGGGTCAGGAGTCTCTTTCTTCTCATCAATGGGTCTGCCATCCTTCCAATTAGTCCTATAGGGCATGCCATGTAGCCTTGGCCTGTCATTTCTCTGAAATTATGGCCTATCATTTTTAGTGACTTTCTGAGTAAGATCCTTTAAAGCATTAATGACTTTGTCCATCTTGTCTTCTTCCTTTATTTTTTTGGTTTGTGCTTTTGGATCATACAACCTAGCATCATCCCTTCTTCCTGATTTTCTTGATGCTTTCCTATTACTCTCTATGACAACTGCAACTTTGTAGGCTTTATTTAGATTAGGGGGATTTCTTGTCCTTAGTTCATACGCTATTTTAGGATTAAGAGTATCAATAAAGAACTATTGAGCCATATAATAATTGGGTTTAAGGTGAGGGGGTAACTTATTTAGTAACTTTGTGAATCTCGTGTTGAAGCTAGACACCAACTCATTGCATCCCTTTTGAATATATGCGATTTCATGCAAGGCAAATTTTGGATCAACATGGCTCCCATATTGCTCTAGAAAAAGTGTTTTGAATTCTTCCCAATTATGGATTGATGAATTAGGTAAGCTTTTATACCATTCACTGGCATCTTCAGTTAAGGATTTCATAAACAATTTCATGAAAACATCCTCTTGTTGTACATCAAAGTCATCCAAGGTATTCTAAAAACTTCTCACATGATCTTCTCCTGAAGCCTCTCCATTTCCTGAAAAACTTAGGGATAATCTTTTGGAGTTCATCACTGATTGGATTGGGGTGCCCAAGGATTCCTATGAGATCCATTTGTCTATATCTATCAACATTCATCGGTCTCCTTACAAATGTGTTTTGTTGTTGTTTGTATTAGGTTCCATGTTGGTATTGATGTTGATAGTTTTGCATTTGTGGACCTTGTTGGAACTAATTATATTGTTGGTTATTCACATAATGTAGAAAGGGATTATACATATTTTGATTCAATCTTGAGCAGTTATATGGGGGAAGTTGTTGTCCATAGAAGTTACTGCCATAATTGAATTGTCCCATACTAGTTTGGGCTGCAAAGGTTCTAAGTAGGATAGTGGTATTGATAGAAGTTTGTGGGATGCTAGTCTGCATTGCATTAGTATGAATATTGCTAACTGGTGGATTTGTGGTAGATGCATTCACATGAGAAGAGGTATGAGTGGTAGTGATGGTTTGCATATTTTCCATAGTACCAGTCATAGGGATACTTTGTGGGATCTGAGTGGATGAATGAATATTAGTAACTGGTGGAGGATGCAGTGGGGCACTATTTTGAGGAGGTACTAAGTTGTTTGCAAGGCTTTTCATTTGTTGTAATAGAGCATCTCGTTGAGCCATGAGCTTCAAACACTCCATGTTCTCCTGTATTTGTTTATCTGATCTTGCAATTCTTGGGCGATCTCCTCCCCTTGTGTCCCTAGTTGGTTAACATTGTGTAGCTGGGTGAAACACATCCTCTGGATACCAAGTGAAGATGAGAAACCGGGTGGAGTGTTGGGTGTTTGATGTCCACCCTCTGGACTCGGTGGTTGGCTTGGTGGTTGATTTAACCTTTGAGAACGTCTATTGTTTAGTGTTGCAGTTGCATGTCTCAGGGTCATTGCCTCATACTGCCTTTGAATGTCTTCTTCATCAGAAGTCATATAACTTATAGTGGATTGATAATATTGGTCCACTCTATTGATGAATGACATATCTTGGTCCATGGATGAACTGCTTGTAGCACTCATTTTTGTATGAGTATCTTTCAAGCTTTTAGCAGTTTGTTTACTGTTCTTATTTTTGTCTTTATTATTTTGTTTGTACTTTATTGGATTGATAGGATGTCCTTGTTTCAAAGATCTCCTACCATACATGTAAAATCAAAGTCGCCACCCTTTTATGGGATTAATATTCTTATTATGAGTTCTTCCTTCAATAGAGTCTATAATTGTACCTTCTAATTGTCTCCGGTAGAGTCGCCAATCTGGTGGTTCCCAAATCAACAGTTTGGAAAGTTCTAAAAGTATGCCAAGCTTTATGTTCAAACTTCTCAACTCACTTGGCCAATTGACAAAGTGATCCCTTAGGATTACTCACTACTTACACTTTAGGCTCTACAGGACCTAGGCCAAAATACCCTAGAGAATTTACACTACACTAGCCTTGAGTGGAACACTTTTTTTTTTAACTAACTAATGTTTCGCTTAGCACAACTAGGCAACATGTTGAGAAATTGTTTACTTAGTTTCTACTTAGTGTTATTAACTTAATCATAGGTTATCTTATTAGGTTGTTATGCAAGCGAAATATTCTTTATGATACCACACGAACTCCCTAGGGTACATTAGTGCCATTACTTCAATTTCAGCAACAACCCTTATTCACTAATCCACTAGTCATTACTTTAAGATCCATTAATCATCATGAATATGCATATATGCAGCCCACTAAATTAGTCCATTATGAAATGCATCTACATGCTTTTTAATGCAGCTTGAACTATCATTGTTCTCATGTGCAAGGTGAAATAACAAATGACATTTACTAACTTTTCTAAGCACATATGCAAGTACACCATTAGCTATCCTCATGATGCATCCTACTAAGCTCATTAAGTTATATGATAAATGCAAGACTAATCCCCATTATCTAGTGTTCATTTTAAACATAAAATCCAAATATTCCTAATCCCATATCCATTCATCATCTATATGAGTGATATGCATCTACCATAATTATCCATCTCTTAATGCATTATTATTAATCCATTAACTCTTATCATGTCCTATTATGATCTTTTCCTATCACCATTCATTTGTGTAATGCATCATATAAATGCTTTCTTCAATCCTTACTTAATGCATAACATGAAATGCATACATTTCTATCATTTACATGCTTACTATGAGAATCCTATTCCTAGCATGATCTATTCCTTCATACACCTATTTGCTTAATGCATAAGTCTACATGTCATACTCATTAATCTTTACTTATGACATGCATGCTTACGAACATGATAATGCGTTTATGAACATGATATTATTCTTTACCCATGATACAATTCTATGTCAATATATCCAATATGCATCTTTAGTAATAACACCATTCATTATCCCTATTACAATTTCAGCTTTATGACATATTTAGTTTCCATGTTGTTATCTAAGGATCATGGTTACATGGTATGTTTCTATCTCTAATTATTATATGAATTCTACTATGGTTTCCCTCTAGTTTCATGTCACTTGTTTAAGGTTCTTGTATGTGGATTCTAACATTTAGATTGCATACCATTATCATTTCTAATGATGTTAATCCATTTCCATGATCTACGTTTGTTTCCAACATAAAAGCATAACATGATAGAATCAACTTAAGGATCATTTCCTTATCCCATTAAGAACATAAACCATACATCATATACATTATATATATCAATGTCACCTAATGATTACATCATTTGTCTAAGTCTAAACATAATCAAGAGTACATTATGATTACAAGCTCATTACATGGTTCTTACAACATGAGCATAGTTCATCTAGAACGAGTACAAATGATCTCCTATAGCTATTACAAATGCTTACATCACTTATACATAAACATCAATATACATTACAAGGGTATCAAAATTTTAAATCTCTTAATAATAATACATATATCTAGTACCATAAACATCCAATGCCATCATGATGAAGACCCAATTCCGCAAATGAAGAAGAGCACCAACAAGAAGGAAAAACCCCAATGGTAAAAACCACCAACCACCCTACCAATTTGGAACCTACAAGGATCCACCTCCCGTGCTAGGAGATGACGCAAGGTCCCAACACACACTCTACATCTAGGCTGACACTTAACACCAAATGACAAGACTACACAAGACTCTCATGCATGAATCCATCACAAGCAAGCACATTAAGAAACTCCCAAAGGATAACAATACACATAACATAATGCAATGCAAATCAAGGGAACACATATACGGGTGGAGTGTCATCACATGCCATCCACATGACATAACAACAAGGTACAAGCTTGATGGACATGTGGAGCCATCTCAACCTATGAAAGACTAAGGGAGATTAGCTTGCCATCCTCATGGCCTTCTAATGCTTATCCAAAAACATCCTCCCTAGGACTAAGACATGAGGCTCAATTCAGTTATTATCTTATTAATTATCTAACTACCCATCTCATATTCATTTTAGGTTATTACTTGTATTGCAATGCAAGTTAAACTCTCATGTGCCCTAGCGGTCTAGGCTTCATGCATCCTTACAAGGTACCTCATGGAGTCTATCTTTCGTGACCCCGATCATCACAAGGAAGCCCACTCCCCCTAACATGGACCCATACAACAAAGGTATACATGCTCAAGAGGCCCTAAAACCGTATGAAAATCAGAAATGAAAACTCATAACATGCAGCCCAAACACTCATACATAAACATATACATGAAACGAGACTACAACATCAAAGAGAATAGGAAAGGAGCCTCTTGGCAACAAACATAACTCAAAGGCCATACAAAAGGGCCATCATAATTTGTAGCAAACATAAAAGCAAAACCACATCAAGGCCACTCACTTGTTGGAAACACAAACATCAAATTGCAACCTCCTCTCATGCCATCTCCACTTGAGAGGAATCTAAATAATAACCAATACATGAAAGCAAATGCTCATAAAGCATCATAAAACTTCAAATTTGATAATAAGTAAAGTTGGAACACAATAACATATCATAAACTAACCTCTGGTACCGAAGTTAATTGAGGAAATCAAGTCAAGATAAGCATAAACACCAGAAAACTCTAAATAAAGAGTCATGGTGTTTTAGTCGTATCTTAAAAACCCAGATTGCAATTTTCACGAAATTTACACAAAAATTAAAAGATCAAGGCGAAAAAACACAGTAAAATTCGTGAAAACCCAGTTTATAGTTTTTGAGATACGTTCATCAGAAATTTGCAGACTTGTACATGAAAGCAGTCTCTAATTCGGGCTAAACAACTTCTACATAATCAATCAATCAAAGCTAACACTCTGGAAAAGAAAAGTCACAAGGACAACCAAGCAATCTACAAAGAATGTACAAGTGGGGAAACCATTGTCGTGAACAACATACAAAGAATCATAAAGATATATTGCAGATAAAACTATACATTATACACCATAAGCAACTCTATTTCCCCATTCATTAACCAAAGCTATGCAAATAAGCTACATCAGTAATCTACCCAGCAACAACAAAGAAATGCACAAAGGAGAAGCCATTGTCATGAGTGCACTCTATAGACAAATCTATGAATGCATACAGCCAAACCAACATAATAAAAAAAAAAAAATTCTCATTCTCTTTAATCTAATACTATATAAAATAAAACTATTCTGAGCTCCCAACAAACAATCATTCACGAAGAAGACACAATAAAGATTTTAAAACCAAAACAAAAGTCTCAAATTCTAACCTAGAATCTCGTTTGAAGGCAATGAGAGTTGAAGAAGAGTTCCAGCAATTCTCAATCCAACAACAAGAATCAACACTCCAATCCCAAGCTCCACCAAAGGCAAAGAAAAATTGCAGAGAAGATGAAGAGCCAAAAGAATCCGAAAAACTTCACCCAACAAATAAAAAGCCAAATGAAAAGCTCCAAAATCCTAGCCTCTAATCCAACCAATCAGATTATTTTATTTTAAAATGTGTCTCCCTCCAAACTTTATATTATATTTTATTATTTCTCATTGACTTTTCTCAATGAGATTTTAAAAATCAAAAGGGAGAATAATAATAATATTCCAATGCATTAACATATATCAAGTGGGGATTTATATTTTATTTTAACCTATGGTTTTTCCCCAAATAATATTTAAACAACTATACCTTATAAATTAGACATAGACTTAATTAAATAAAACAAGGGAAAGTTCATTAATTAAGTAATTAAGACTCCACAATATTGAATTAAATAAAGATTAAATTAAACACTAAATAAATAAAATAAACTATAAACAATAAATAAACACAAATAAATAAAAAAATTATAAATAATTAAATATTAAATAAAACCTTGTGCAACCTTTAATAATAATTATCAATTACCAAATAATAAAAAATCGTTAAATCTAATAAATCAAAATAAACATTATAACTATATAATCACCAATAAAATTTAAATAACCAATCTAGCATCAATAGTCATATAAATAAACAATGAAAGCATACCACATACTCGCATACCCAGGGAGATCAACTAACAACTGACAAACCACATGGCTAACTACGCCAACTCTGACGACATCCACACGTGCCAAACTTAACCTAGAGTGTGTAAGGGGAACCGACATCAACTCTGGAACCACATGTTACCATTGGGATTGAGACATGCCTGCACCTGGTTACCCAAGAGGAATAAATGCCTAGTACCTACAAGTCCTGAAACCACAAATATCGATGCCCACACACACACATATAACAGGCAAGTGGAAGAATATCTCAACGACACATCTCGCTCGCAATGAGTGATGTGACGTTGATTCTCCACAAAGAAAGTCGAACACTATACAAGCAATAACTATACATCTCATTATCATATATAATTAAGGATTAGGGTTAGTACATCTAATCATCATCAATGCATAATCAATGTAACTCATCAGCACATATGAATACATGTAAAATCCATCAAGTCATATAATCAGTAAGATAACATCATCACAAGATAGCATGAATCCACATAGTATCTAACATCATGCTAATCGATTGAACATATAAAGAGTCATAAATAATCACAAACATAATCCATAACATCAATAAGTTTAATCAAGTCTAAACATATCCATCGTGCATAAGATAAAGGTCTAAACATGTCTATCAAAATGAAATGAAAGTCCAATCAAGGGTGGACACTGCATGAGACAATTTTTAAATCCACTGTTGGAATGGATCCATCAACAATTTGAACCTCTAAATCTACTCCACTATTGCTTGTTACAACAATCAGTCTAACCAAATTTAACCTTTACTTGAAAAGACCAATAAGACAGGAATCATAAGGATAAGAAGGTCTCAAATGAATCTTGTTTGTCAGACTGTTATAACAATGAATAATCTTTTCATAAGTTTGTTTAAGACAACAATCACTTGCTTGAAGTAATAATCACAAGAACTAATATCCAGAACAAAAGAACTCCTTTAGCACAATGGAATTGAAAACACTGGATCATTTATTGGAAATAAAACTTGCAGAGTAAAAGACTATATTCTATTGATTGTCTTTTGAAAATGACCATATAACATATTTATAGTAAAGTGAGGAGTCAACCCCTTCAAAGAGTCTATTGAGATTGAACTAAACATATGATAACTAAATGCTTTAATGTCTAATCAAGCACAAATGAACTTTGGTTAAATGATCAACATATTCCTGGCTCAAATAAGTATCACAATCTTTAGTGATGCCTTTGATTATGCTTTCTACCGAACATCTCTTCTACACAATTGTTGGTTGTATCCGAGTCTCCCTTTTGATGCCATAGGGTTATCCATTTTAAGAATGCAAGAGCACAATTCAAAACAAATTTTATAGAGTTAAGAAAAAGGCCTTGACTGCTTACTTCTTGCTACTCAGGTGTTATAACTCGATACCTTGTCTCCACTGTTCACAATGCTTTGTCAATTTGTTGTGTCTGCAATTATCTCTCTTAGAGGACTTCAACTGTGTAGCATTAATGTCATCTTCAACAACTTGTGCTCAATAAATTTTGAATTTTGAATAACCTGGTTGATGTGACAATTTCATTTTATCGGCATGACTTTATATGTCAACATATCGTCACGACCTAAGTGATGTGTCGCCTATGGGGATGTCAATTGTTCACTTCACTTGATTCAATTTGACAACTATTAGTCTTACCAATCCAATCGGTAACCCTTCACCTTATCGTGCTTTGTTCATCGGGTAGACTTTGCCCAATCTCTCTTACTTCCTGGATTCTCTTCTCTTATGATCATCATTGGGAGTCATAACGATCAAACACCATCGGCGGGATCACTGATGTCGTAGTCACAAAAGAGGTTTTTGGCCAATGGTCATTCTCTTGCCGATGAGTATTGTCCGAGCCTATAGTTATTTATCATTCTCATCTTATCAGTGTGACTCTTGAAGTCGGGCTGCCCTTTTGTATCTCATCCCGATCTGAACAAGTCTGGTCGATGAAATAAATCTTCATTGTTACCTTCCTCGGAGAAACAAATTACTTCTAGGCTGATACATTTTATGTTTTTTGTTATCGGGATGACTTGCCTATTCGGTTTGCCCTCAATTGTCTCATTCTGACATCATCTAATCTTGCCGATCGTTGGTCTTTTCATTGTGACCCATATCGGAGTGACTTACGCTGATAGATCTCTGTATAATTTCATCGGTATATCTTTCATCATCAGGTCGACCTCTAGTATGTCACTTTGGCTTCGTAATTCATACTGATACTGAACTCATCAATTGGACTCTTTCCGATATCCTTCCCTTATGTCTCCTATCAGGGTGACTTTTGAAATCGTCGTGGCCCTTATGGTTTTATTCCGACAACATTAGTCTTTTTGATGCTTTATAACTCTCCTCATTATTTTTATTGGGTTGAGTCATGCCAACATGTTCACCTATATCATCCATCGGTGCAACTTTTGTAGTCGATATGACTTTTGTGTGTTTGCTCTGACCTTATAAATCTTTCCGATGTTGCATCCATCGGGATGATCTTCCTGAAAATCTTCCTCTCGTGGTCGTTTTATCGGTATGACATGAAAGATCGGTTTGTTCTCTTTGCACTCACTCCAAAGGAAGTATTCACATCGGTGGTTCTTCTTGTTCCTTTATCGGTATGTTTTGTGCCAATAGGTGTTGATTTTCTTTCAATAGCTCAACCTCTTATCGGTATGATTTAAACATGTCATTCCGAAAAGTTTCAATGTTGTGATTTTGAGAGACCCTAATGCGATCAATATGACTGCAACAGGGTCTTGCCGATTTATTTGTTTTGAGGTTTTTTGCTAAAAGGAAAGTTGAGCTTGTTCATTATGCAAAGTGTTTGTATTTTAACAATTGTAGACAATTTCAAACACTACCACTGAGGTTTATGAAGACCAAGGTGTATGGTAATGGGGATTTTAGGCCTATGTGACAATCCTTGCAGAGGGAGATCATTTCATTTAAGTGCTATCGGTCCTTTCATGGCTATATGTTGAGCTCTACCCTTGTGGGAACCCATTTACTCCACATATAACACATTTGTTATTTATGTTTTTTAATTAATGAACTTGTAACAATAATAATCTCATCTAGTAGGTAAATAAACCATTCTTCTCAAATGAGTATTACTAGCTCAAGAATAATTATCAGCAATATAGGGATGCTTTTCAAGTTGATAGAGTATAAGGATTTGATTGATGGCAAGGGTCATGAAAAATGACTATATGAAACACCTAAGGAGACAATTAATTTCACTAAAATTAATAGTTCCAAGACACCGTAGGGACATCATAACCATTAACATGCACATCATTAGGTGAGAAGCTAATGGTAGGTTAAAAAGTGGTTCTACAATAAAAGGCTAAATGCCCATTGTACCTACCATATTGAAGAATTTAAAAGTGTTAGAAGAGGATACTCACTAGCCTGAAGTGGAATAGGTGCAAGATCAAAATCAAGAATATAAGAAATCAACAAGGCATTAGTGGTAAAATGTTGTGGGAATGGGTTAGCATAAATTTAAAAAAAAATGTTAGGGGAAGGTGTTTGTGATCTAGATAATCTCTCAAGCGTCAAGGGTGTTAAAACTGGGGAAAATACCACACTAAACATGTATTCAATTTGGGCAACTAAGAATCAATTATTGAGAAAGGAAAGACCTCCACTTTTGGTTCTGCAAGATTGACAACTTCCCTATAAAGTGCTGAGATGTATGATAATATAGAGAACAAACAATTGTCTTGCTACAATCCTACCTACTACATAATGTAACCCTATTTTGGAGGTAATACCTATGTGTTGGTTTAAATTTACAAGGTTATTCACCTTCATACAATAGAAAAAATTTCTTACCAAGTATAGTATGTGAAATGTGGATATATCAATGCTTGTCACTTTTATGTAATTATACACATGGAAGAAAAAATGAACAACACAAATGAATGATAATCCTAAACTTATTTTAAATGTGTTAAGGTGATGGAATGGGAATAAGTGACATGCTGACAACTATATCTAGTTGGGCACATAATATAGGGTTTATACAAAACATGTATTAGTTATAATCAAATGGAATACCTTAATGAAGATATATTTAAAGACTTTATTCATCTATATATATATATATATATATATATATATATATATATATATATATATATATATATATATATATATATATATATATATATATATATATATATATATATATATATCAACTAGGTTCTACACATGCAAATGAATGAATATATAAAATAGTAGAACTTTATGTCTACTTATTGATCTAGAAGTAAAATTGTACATTCGCAAAAGTTTTGTAATGATTTTCTCGTCATCTAGTTGACCAACTAGTCAAAGACATTATGATATCACTATTAGGATTCAACTGTGTAGTTTTTTAGTCAAACTCATTGACCCATGTTTCATGAGTAGTGGTTCACAAGAACCCATCTCTCATGAAAATGAATGGTGCACTTAGCACTCATTGCATCTAGGTGATGTTGATTTTAGGATCAAATTTGCAATAAGCAGAACCACAAAAATTCAACAGCACATGAAAAATAGAACACAACATATATCCTGGGAAAACCCTCCTAGTCGAGGAAAAAAAAACCCAACAAGAAATGATCTCTCTTTAATATATATATCAGATGAATAAGAGCAGTAAATTTGCTTAAAACTCAGGCCCTACTCAAGGCAGAATTTGATACAAAGAATAGTGATATCTCTCCTTGATACAAATGAATAATCTTCTCCTTGAGATCTGACCTGCTGGAATGACAAACTTCTACTGGAGGTGCGAATTAAGTAATTCCAATTGATTGATCTTATTGAATGGTCTCCACCTTGTATATATACAAAACAATGTGTCTCTTTATATAGGTCGACCTCCTTTAAGAAAGATTATAATATAAAATATAATTTGTAAGTCAAGGCCGACCAACCTTGAGAAACATTATTTTAATTTTACTTAGGAGAAAATATCTCCCTAAGCTACAAACACTAGCACTCCCTCTTAGCTAAGGAGATATTTTCCAGATATCCACATCATGGAGTCTCTCAACATGATGCCCACAATGGCTAGACCCATTTGTGGAAAGAACAAAGGTTCATCACGGAGTCTCTCAACGTGATGTCGTCATGGAGTCTCTCAACATGACGTCCACCATGGCTACTCCCATGTGTGGAAAGAAACATACATACAAGTGCCCATCATGAAGCCTCTCAACGTGATGTCATCATGGAGTCTCTCAACATGACATCCGCCATGGCTACTCCCAAAGGGTGGAAATGACCACATCTTCGTCTCAAAGATGGACAAGGGCTTTCACCTCAAATTTCTCCGTATCAAAGAAAAATGCATTAAGAAGGGCTTTCACCTCAAATTTCTCCGTCTTAGAGAAAAAATGCGCTCAAATTTCTCCGTCTCAGAGAAAAAAATGTATTAACAAGGGCTTTCACCTCAAATTTCTCTGTCTCGGAGAAAAAATGCATTAACAAGGGCTTTAACCTCAAATTTCTCCGTCTCAAAGAAAAGATGCAACAACAAGGCCTTTCACCTCAAATTTCTCTGTCTCGGAGAAAAATGCATTAACAAGGGCTTTCACCTCAAATGTCGCCATCTCAAAGAAAAATGCATTAACAAGGGCTTCCACCTCAAATTTCTCCGTCTCTGAGAAAAATGCATTAACACAATCTTTTTTAATGATGATGTGACTCCCTCTGAAGCTCCAAGTACTTGTATCAACCTCTTGACCTTCTCGTCCAAGGTTGCCTCTAATGGTTTGGTAGACTCCCTCTAAATGTTAATTCCTCCTCTTCGAAGAAACTGATCACAATGACAATCTAAATAGGTTCTTCCTCTTTGAGTGATGTCTCCAGTTATGCGCCACCAACTCAACCCCATGGCAACAAGTTGTGTCTCCATTCTTCAACTTGCATGACTTCCTCACAGGGTACATCAAGCTCTTCCTCCCTTGAATGCAATCTCTCATCATCCTTATGCTCCTCGATCCGTTTTGGAAGCAGAGATTACTAATAGTTCATAGACCACTACATGAAGCATACATGATTCACTGCATGAATTACATAAAAAAGTCATGGTCATTATTCAAAGTACAAACATAAAAAATACTTATCTCTTTATCACAAATATCCAATCAGTGATGCCTTTCAGATTTCGATCTCCATAATTTTCCTTCTGATGTATTATTCACACACAGCCATCACTGAAAGACAGTATAAACTTAGCAATTGACACGGCTTCATTACGACTTCTCCTTCAGACTCATGGCTGGAATGATGTCTTGATAAAGCAATGACAACAATGCTGACCCAATTGCACTCTACCAAATATCGAACTCCTTTATATCTTGTTGGCAACAATTGTGTTATTTGAAGTAGTGCGAACTTTCTTAGCACACACCAAATATAAACCAGAGCCTCAATATTAGAGTCCAACTAAATGTGTTGTGGAGAGTTGTGCTTGGAAATGTCAATGAAGACTCCCAAAGTCGAAATGATCATAAGTTGTGATTTCAATACTCAACAAGTCACGAATTCTCCCGCAAGGAATTGATCACCAAGATGAATTCAAACAACTCAATACTAAAATAATTTCTTTAATGAATCAAACTTCCCAATGTCTACAAACTACTCCTCAGAAAAACTTCACAAAAGGGAACTTTCAAATTCTGCAATAGAGATTCACATAGAACCGTTGTCTGAAATGATGACAAGGTATATCAGATCATACATGAATCTGGCAATACTAGGCTATCCTATGCTCAAGTCGAGCAATCTTAGATATGCATATTAAATAACACTTATAGTATCGAACACCCTTCTTGCAAGGTGCACACAAGTAACTCCCAAAGTATCGCTTAGGCTAGGATGGATCCACCGTGGGTAGTATGATGTTGCTTACAGAGAATGATGATGTTGAATCTGCTTGCCTAGATCTTGCACTGATTGAGTGGACAACAATTGAAGAGAATGGCGCCCAAAGGTGGCGCCCTCCCCCAGACCGCATGGAGAATAAGCGCCTTGAATATATCTCAAACTTGGCTCTGATACCATGTTAATTCCAATTGATTGATCTTATTGAATGGTCTCCACCTTGTATATATACAAAATAATGTGTCTCTTCATATAGGTCGGCCTCCTTTAAGAAAGATAATAATATAAAATATAATTTGTAAGTCAAGGCCAGCCTGCCTTGAGAAACATTATTTTAATTTTACTTAGGAGAAAGTATCTCCCTAAGCTACAAACACTAACAAGTAATGCTCACAAAGGTGAAGCATTGGGCCTTCTCAAAAGATCACTCATCCCAACACTAATCTCAAGCGAGTCAAATTATGAATATTGCTATCAAGATTCAATTGTGTAGTTTTTTAGACAAACTCAAGAACATGTCAAGAAAACATACAAAATACTCATAGAGAGACTCAAACAAGGGTAGATTTGCTAGTTAAATTCATTCTTCAAAACCACAAAGATTCTATTATATATTCTATACAAACCCACATCAATACAATCTCAAAAATACAATACCCAAAATTGGAATGTCAAACCCTGAAGATTCCTACAATGTTTTCTCCTTGCTAGTTTTGTAACTATTCCTTTTCTATTTTCCACTCTCTCAAATGTTTTTGTATTGATTCTTTTATTCCCTTAGAGGGATACACAAAGATCGGCAACAAATGTGTAACACCACCAAATGATATGTTGTAAATGACATCAATGTTAGATATGTTGGTCCTATAATCATGTGACTAACAAATTCTCTAGATTAGGTTTTGTTTTGCCTACTTAATATTGTTGGGTTGCATTACATTCATATGAGCAACTTTCTAAATTCAACATATTGTCCCTTCCTTGAACTAAGTAGGTTCATTTCATCTCATGGCTATCTAGAGTTAGGCTTCAACTTATTGAGTTGTGCACATCAACATGAACATACATCACATCATTAGCCTTTGCCCTTCAACATCAATGGAAGAGATAAGGGGGGGAGTAAAGGGCCCCAAGTTTAAATCAAGGTAAGGAAACACAAACTAAATTGTTGTTACACAAGTTTTGAGATCCATTTCTTATGTGAAGCATTAAACAAAACAGAAGCCCAAGGAGAGAAGTGTTTGGAGAGAGTAAAAGACTCTAAGCTTCAATTGAGGAAACACAAAATACATTATTTTTCATGGGCAAAAAAAAAATTGTAAATCTCAAATTTAATAGTCTAACCTTTATATGTTATTATAGATCAAGCTTGTCTAATATGGTAAGGTGAGTTTGTGATAGATATTAAATTGCTCGTCCTCAGTCTATTCATCTATACATAAAACTACCTAACTCAATTGTGTAATTCATAGAAACAATGGTAATGGGATGGTCTCAAGTAAGGATTATACTCTTTAAATCCTTTCACAATCACATTCTAATAAAAGTCGACTACAAGCATTTTTTTTTGTGCAATGGTTTAGATC
Organism: Cryptomeria japonica; assembly: GCF_030272615.1. Classification (NCBI taxonomy): domain Eukaryota; kingdom Viridiplantae; phylum Streptophyta; class Pinopsida; order Cupressales; family Cupressaceae; genus Cryptomeria; species Cryptomeria japonica. Next base: position 197,523,789 of record NC_081409.1, on the reverse strand, counting down.
CAACTTGTATATAAGGTGATAATATTATTTCATGTATGTTGATGATAACTCTTCCACATTCACATAAAATAACCTTGGAACTCATCTTTGAACAAAGGTTACTTAATTCGCCTCTTCAAGTTGTGTCCTCACAGCTTAGGTTTTCTTACTTCAATGGCACTAGTCCAAGTCCCAACTACACTAATTGTCCTCCTCTGGTATGTCTTTGCTATCAAATTGTTAGGTAACTTTTTTGTTTAACTAGTTTTCAAACTTTTTGTTGAGCCAATTCTTCAAGTATTTTCTTATCCATTCCCAAATTTCTTTCTTACTATCTTGTGGGTTTTAGCACGTCCTCCATATCACCTCTTTGTTTTAAATAGAATTAAAGGTACATGCCTTGAAAAGTTGCCTCCATCTTACATGAATTTTTATTTTAGTTATTTTTCGAATTAATTAGCCATGGTTTCTTTAGGGTCTCCATCCTTAAAAATTGTAAGGGTTTGTCCATCGCACCCACATCTCAATTTATTTACAAAGATGTCACTTCAAGTAATATTTTACTAGCGAGATATATCACTATAATCTACTTGGGGGAATATTGTTTACTTACAATTTAACCTACAAGGATATTGCTTTATTTTCCTTGCTTTCTTCTTTAACTCTGGCTTCAAAACACCTTCAAATGCTAAGATGTCACTTACCAAAATTTGAACCTTGATCTCCAACATAAAACCACTTGACCACATCACTTTTGACATTTCTATTTTATTATTATAATATTTTTTGTTAATATATTATTTACATTATATTTTATATAGTTCCATTTTTTTTAAATTAACCCTTTAGCATATACATACTTTATTGCAATAATTTTTGTTCTCCCAAAATGATTTAACACATTAGAATAGAACAATGGCTGACAAGTTCCTATAATGTGTAAAATTATTTGCTTGTTGATAGTGTGACACTATTAATTGTGACTTCGGGATTTTTAGTGTTGATCTTTATTACTAATAGTTAAATGAGATATACTCATTAGAGCTAAACAGCAACAAATCATGTGATGCTACATTGGTGCATCAACAAAACATGACTTAATACACAACTGTTGGTCTAACCTTTTTGGGGGGACTTTATGGCACCTCAACAAAAACATGTTGATATGGCACCGTATATGATAATGTGGACTTGAAACCTTAGGTTTAGGCAAAGGGCTTGCCAAGTAAGTTACTATGAAAATTTTGTTAGTGATTTGGAATTGCCATGTAAAATTTCTAAGTGCCAAAAAATTAGGGTCACAACTATTGAATCGTATCCCCTAATGAACATATGAAAAGAAAAATGTACGTATAACATTTTATTCTTAAGTACAGTCATCTCACCCCTTTTAAGTCTTGTAGTTTTCCCATCTCAACTGAAGTTTACAGTTGGAATTCTATACATATGGTTGCTCACTTGAACCAAGTCTTAGTGCATCATGAATGGCACGGTAGTTTTTCCATCTCCACTGCAGTTGTTTACAGATGGAACTTTAGACACATAATTGCTCACTTTCCTACTTTTACTATTGGACCTCATACACGTCTATATTGTTTGTTGGCATTATTTGGTACTATAGAATTGCATCAATAGGCTTTCACAGCTAATTGAGAAATGACTTATATGACCATTTTTTTTTTAATTTTAGCCTGTTGGGCAGAAACTCTTGCATGCTGCTATATGCCCAAAAAACTATTTAATTTATTTAGGATGTTCGAACAAAATCTGAATAAAACTAGAAAAAAAATGTGAGAACTTGAATTCCCATTCTCTTAATTATTAATAACTTCAGATTGAAATATATTCACACACAGAACATGTAGTCCAAACAATAATATCACTGTTTTGCATTTAGTTTGTCCAACAGTATCTTGTTTAACAATGTTGGGTTCGCTTTTCCTTTCGAGGCCTTCATAATCTGGAGCAACCAAAAAATATTAAGATTAAAATCAAAATATGTCCAAGTAGTGATGTTGAAAGTTGGGAAAGAGTTGACCACAAAGATTAGAATCAAATAGAACTTAAAAGAAGGCTTTCTGTAGTTTTATGCATCACAAGGAGATCAGAAATATTACAAAATAAAATATCTTTGTTGCTTCCATTAGAGAATCAGCTTATGCAAAAAATCCACATTTCTAGAAGTCAATTTATGAGGTCCCGTGTAAATGGAATAGGCACAAATGAATGTGAACAAAGTGATATTAATGCTAGTATTATTAAATTAATAAATAGACATCCTCACAAAATCAATGGATCAACTCTGGGATTCTACTTTGTCTTCTTTTATTCCTGTGATAACAATGTGAGATGAAGAATCTCCTGTAGAAATTGAAGATCCTTACAATTGGCAAATGAAATTCCGAGTGTTGTGGTTGTTTATCATGGCTGTGGCTGTTCCCCATTTTCCTTATAAAGCCTTAGTTACAAAAGACGATTCCTAAGTCAAAGTGTAGTTTGAGATTGTTAGACCTAGAAAGAGAAAATGTTTCCAGTCCAAAGAAAATACCAATCTAAAGAAATTGTGACATTCATTTTTGAATTTGAGTTGCTAATTTAAAACTATTGGACATCATTTGACTATCTTCTTCAATACCTTAGCATGGTCTGTTAGGAATTCAATGTTAGTGTTCACATAATTTAGAATAATAATGTGTGAATAAATGAGGTGAAGTGAGCTGTAGAAACAATTCACATATTTATTATGGGTATTAGGAATATTACTAGACTTTGTTATAGTTGTGTTACACGAATATTTGGTATAACAATCTTCCTCTGTAAAGGGATTTCTTTTTGGAGGTATAACAATCTTCCTATATATAGTATATGCTAGTCCTATAAATATGAAATATCTTTATTGAATAGATATGCAAAATTAAAGTAGAATATTTTGTGATTGAAATTCTTGTGGTCCGAAATAATTAATATGGTATCAGAGTGCTATTATCCTACCATGTGAAGTCAATCATGTGGAAGAGCATGAGTGTGTGATTACAGGAAGAAATCATATGTAGAACCTACAGAGGTTGAGACGCATGGGTTTAAGAAAGCACTGTGAGTTTCCTTGTAGAAAATAGGAATACATTTTAAATTATATAGATCCATCTTCTTGGAGCTTGAAATCAACAAAAGAAGAGGAAAGCCTAGCCTGTCCAGTCTATAGCAGTTGACTTGACAGCTTCTGAAAAAAAATTTTGGAGCTTGTTAAGAGTGCTCTCCTTGCTGCTTTGGTGGCCTTAGCATCAGGGTCATTGTTTGGGCTTATTATCTTCAATCAAAAGTAGGATGATATGATGTTCAATAGCCTGTTCCAGTTGTGAAGCACATTTTTATTCTTCTTGACTTGGATGGACACATACCTATAGAATTGATAGATGCTATGCCTTTGCTGATCTGTTTTCTCATGGATTCTAGATTGTCTCTGCCACATAATTTCAGTTTAAAATACCAATGTCCTCTTTTATACCATACAAGTTAATGAAAAGGGTGGCAAGAGAGGGAGTCAAGCTGTAACACCAACAATGCCTAAGAACAAGAATAATACCATGGCAAAGATCCAAGGATACAAGCAATGCCTAATGCTTCCACTGTAATTGCAGAAATGCCCTCCCCAAGGTTGCTCGTCACTCATCTTACTCTTCTCTTCCTCCAATCACATTTTTGGTCTGTCGAATCATTTATATAGCTCAAAATCCCAGGGGCACTTTTGTTTCCCACCTGAAGTTCTTGCCAACAATACAGGGTATCATCAATGTTAAAACTTAAAACAACTTTTTCAGCTTCCAATGAGGTATTCTTCGATTTATTTTGTAATGGTGTCTCTCTTTGGTCCTTTTGTTAACCATTTCTTCAGATTTTGGAATCCCTGTAGTGATTAAAGCAACAAATTGTTCTTAATCTACAAAGATATGAAGGCAAATTCTTTGTCTCACATCAAAAAAGATTGCAGATTTCCTGGGAAGGCAATCTTGTTTGACAGAGGAAGACATTCGATGTAGCTTTCAAGTTCTTTACACTCTAGACATTAATAGAAATGGTAAATTAAATTTGAAGAATACCAATGTTAGCAATCACTCTCTTTTTCGCAAAGCTGAAGTGGGTGATGGGAAGAATCATTTCACCCCAGAAATGAACAGCTGTTTGGATTCAGTAGTGGAGAATGAGTTTCAAGAAAGGCCTGTTTCTCAAGTATGAACTCTGACATAGAGAAAAATGGAGGTTGGAGGTATTGGAGGAAGGAAGCTAAATAGTGCCTCTCATCAGCCACTAAAGATGAGGTTGCGTTTTGTATTAGTGGCATTTCATTTCATTATTGCATGCAAAATGGAGCATTGTAAACATTGGAATACTAAGTTTGAAGGGAGGAGAATGTATATATCATTGATGTTATAAACAGTTGTATAGGCGAGCAGCTGTCTACAAGAGCTTCTAACTGCTAGACTTCTTAGAAGTGTGATCAGCCAGTGATAAGTTCACTTGAAGTGAAAGCAATATAAGTTCTCGTATGTAGGTGATCATGCGCAGTGAGAATAGCAGTATGCAGACCTATAAGTATGCATAGGCATACGATTCTGTTTTCAGTTCATGTGATGCCCTTTCTCCCCATGTTCACACTAAGGGGTGGTGTTAGAAATTCATGTTAGTGTTCACATAGTTTAAAATAATAATGTGCAAATAAATGAGATAAAGTGAGTTGTAGTAACAATTCACATATTTATTATGGGTGTTAGGAATATTACTAGACTTGTTATAGTTCGATTAAATGAATATTTGGTTGTAATATGAGTTGTTAGAACAACTTGTCAATGTAAAGGGATTTTTAATTGGAGGTATAAAAATCCTCCTATATCATATGAAATGCTAGTCCTCTAAATATATAATATCTTATTGAATAGATATGCAAAATTGAAGTAGAATATTGTGTGATTGAAATCCTTGTGGTCCAAAACTATCAATATGGTTATGGATTAGCAGCAATACTTCACTTGAAAAGCTTTCTTAAAAAGGTTTGTTTCCACATTAAGATATAAACAAAATAGCAACCGATCTTAATGCAACTTCCAAATTAAAGATAAACTACATTGATTTTTTCCTGAGTCATCAATAAACAAAAGGAATTTTAAATTTATTTAAGCTAACAACAATCTTTCACAAAATACCCTTTTAGAGGATGGGAAAAATAGAAATGGATAAAGGAGACGCCAAGATGTACCCTTAAAATGCTAAGAACAACATGGGGATTGGAAAATAGCACAAGGGTGAGGATGAAGAATTGTGGAATGGGATCATGGGACCTAGAGTGGGGATGCACCGCCATAGAACATGTCATGTCCCACCTAAGGATTGGGTTTTATAAATACATAACATAGCACTAACCCTAGGGCCGACCTAGGTTTATTTGCATTTAATATTTGCAATAGGGTGAGGAAGGCCAACTAGGCCAAAGGGAAGTTAGGGCTGACCTAGGACATATTACAAAGCAGCGTACCCTTTGAGATGGGATCAAAACAGATAAATAATTATTATTAAATTAATGTTGACCAACATAATCAAAGAGAGGTGACCATTGGGTGAAGACTGAAGAGGCATGTTGAGGGATATATAAACAAGTCTTTGGTGGACAGTAGAACAACCATTCATGGAAACATCATTCTAATTTCTGCATTCAGAACAGATAACGAAGAGGACCAGACCTGAACAATATTTATTGACAATCAAATACTCTAGATTTATGGTATGCATGAAGGAACAACAGGAGTTCCCATAGATAGCAATCAGATCTGATCTGAGCCATAATATTCTAATTCCTTGTGGTATGCAGAAATTAATGTTTAATATATATGCATATATCTATATCAATTGTATGCAGAAATAAGTACGTAAATTCTTATATGCTAATATAACCTATACACTTGACAATACTAGATATGAGCAGTAACATGACTTCACTCTGCTACAATAGATCATGATGGAAAAGGAATAAGGGGATATAGGGAGGGGAAACAGCAATGAGGTCCTCTCCTAAGTACGCCATCTCATGGTGGTGACCAAATTGTCCCATGAGGCCAAGGGGGCACAAGGAGTGTTGCCCTTGGGCCCTATCATGATTGGCCATGAGATTAAGGAATTCAGATCATAGGGGAAGATAAAGGAAGGATGGTGAGGGGAACAGCTATGGGAATCCTCACTAGGCATGCCACCTCCTGGAGGTGACCAAATGGTCCCATGAGGCTAAGAAGGATTGAATATCTACTCTTGGGCCTAGGGTAGAGGAACATTTGGGCACCCTAACACACCCTTTATCTCAGCCTTCCTATGGTTGGCATCCATCATTAAGCTATGTCTATCTCATAATCAAGTTAATGTTCCAAAACCCCAATAACTAGATCTATGTTTTGCTTACCATCTCCAACAAAGATTTGTTCAATTATGTTTTCAATGATTATCTAACATGTTTGCAGGACCTCAATTTGGGTGATCTAAGTTGGTGCATGACCCTATTCCATCTCCTACTTCCTTGGAAATTTAATTTAAGGGTAAAACTAGGGCATTTGATAAAAAGGGACATTACAAGTGGTATCAGAGCTTCGATCCTGCTAGCGTGTAGGGTAAAGATAAATCAATGGATGCATTTGCACGTATGCTCCGTGTTTGCATATATCTATGTGTATGCTTCGTGTTTTTATGTGCATGCTCCATGTTTGACATGTCTACTATATGAATATCCATGATTATTGTTTTCAATCTAACAAGAGTGAACCAAAAGAGATATGAAGGTCATAGATGTGTGTCATGGTTCTAATCCTCTCATCCATATATGGGAGGTTCGCCCTTGCCTTGTCTCAAAAGATATCCATAGGACCAACCAAAACAGTTCTAATGATTACAACTGATGAGAGAAAACTTGTCTTAAATTAAACCTTGCCAATTCCAACTATTGGTTATCACTCACATTCAAGTCAAAAGAGAAAACGTATATATCTTAATTCGAATAAACAACTTAGGATAATTGGGCAGCAGAAGCTAATTATATCACAAGGAGGATCTAAGTGTTAGTTTAGGGATCCGCATACTAAAAGACTGACATCGCTTGAGGACAATCATGGGAGGGGTAGACTGTCATGTCCGCCTGAGAATTGGGTTTTATAAATACATAACATAGCACTAACCCTATGGCCGACCTAGGTTTATTTGCATTTAATATTTGTAATAGGGTGAGGAAGGCCGACTAAGGCAAAGGGAACTTAGGGCTGACCTAGGGCATATTACAAAGCACTGCACCCTTTGAGATGGGATCAAAACAAATAAATAATTATTATTAAATTAATGATGTCCCACCTAATCAAAGAGAGGTGATCATTGGTTGAAGAGGCATGTTGAGGGATATATAAATAAGTCTTTGGTGGACATTAGAACAACCATTCATGGAAACATCATGCTAATTTCTGAGTTCAGAGCAGATAACGAAGGGGACCAGACCTGAACCATGTTTATCGACAATCAATAATACTCTAAATGCATGGAGGAACAGCAAGAGTTCCCATAGATAGCAATCAGATCTGATCTGAGCTGTAATATTCTAATTCCTTTTGGTATGCAGAAATTAATGTTTAATATATATGTATATATCTATATTGACTGTATGCAGAAATAAGTACATAAATTCTTATATGCTAATATAACCTATACACTTTACAATACTAGATATGATCAGTAACATGACTTCCAATCTGCTGCAATAGATCATGATGGAAAAGGAATAAGGGGATACAGGGAGGGGAAACAGGGATGAGGTCCTCTCCTACGTACGCCAGCTCATAGCAGCACAAGGTGTGTTGCCCTTGGGCTTAGGAGGGGAGGATTCTTGGGACACCCAACTGTAGTCGTCCTGACTTCCCTATCATGATTGGCCATGAAATTAAGGAATTCAAATCATAGGGTAAGATAAAGGAAGGATGGTGAGGAGAACGGCTAGGGGAAACCTCACTAGGTACGTTACCTCATGGTAGTGACTGAACGGTCCAATGGGGCCAAGAGGGATTGAATATCTGCTCTTGGACCTAGGGTAGAGGTACATTCAGGCACCCTAACATACCCTTTATCTTAGCCTCCCTATGGTTGAGATCCATCATTAAGTTATGTCTATCTTGTAATCAAGTTAATGTTCCAAAACCCTAGTAACGAGATCTATGTTTTGCTTACTATCTCTAACAAAGATTTGTTTAATTATGTTTTCAATTATTATCTAACATGTTTGCAGGTCCTCAATTTGGGTGATCTAAATTGGTACATAACCCTATTCCATCTCCTACTTCCTTGGAAATTTGATTCTAGGGCAAAACTAGGGCATTTAATAAAGAGGGACATTACAGAACATATGAATTTTATATGTTCCAATTTAGAATGCACACAATTTTTAACCGCTTGGAGTTTCATTAGTACATTACAAATGTACAAGGTTACGAACAGATTACAAAAGACAATAGGATATCTTGGAAGATAATTTTTTTGAAAGCAATAGTAAAGGCAAATTATATTTGGAGCCACCTAAAGAAAATACAGAATGAACACAAACTATTCATTGGTCTCTGTGACCTATCACTGCCCATGAGGGAGGTCAGTCATATCATGACATCAATAGGCCATGGGATGTGCCATGTACAAGGTCTGTCTAACTCTAAATGCCTCATCGTACTCACCATTTTGGATTTCAAGTTGGAATCTCAATACTTTCTCTCCTCATTATTAATTTAAGACCACTTAAATGACATTGTTATGACAAGTTTCAGCATCAATCTGGAAACAAAACAAGTTGTGGGTTCTTAGGCTACAAATATTGATCTTATTTGATGCATAGCTTCCAGGAAACTAGTGACTGAATATAGAAACCAATCTTAGGAAATATCTTCTTTCAGTTATGAGTCTGACATGTAAGCATACAGTCAAACCCTTACAAGTTTACAACTTCCATGTTACCTGCACTTAAATCATGCAGACGCAATAATAAATATTAGGGGTGTGAGTGTATAGGGACACATAACTGATGGTGCTGAATCCTAAAGTTGTCCATCCTGGGTTTGTCACAAAAAACTGTTGTATCTGCATTCCCATTAAGGTAACATAGAATAATGGTAGAAGAACAAGAGGAAGAAAGAAGATAAAAACCAAGAAGAGATGATCAAAGCAATGGAAAGGACCAACATGAACACCAATGAGAAGAACCCAAGATGAAGTAGTCTCGATGAGTAAGGTGCATATGTAATTAAACAGCAATAGATTTGTTATTACAAATTTGTTGTAAAGTTCCTATGCTTGAGTGTTTAACACCAATGGATAGGTACTTGAAAGAGTCTATCAATTTTGAACATGGTAATTATGAAATATAGAGTATATACTACATGCCAAGACTAATAGTAGCTCAGTGTGGTGAATTTTTTTCTGCATTGAATATTATTCCACGATAGCATCATGGTTCATCTCTTTTTTGTACAAACTGCATACTAAACTTGCATTTGAAATGAGAAAGACAACTCAATGTTCATAAAAACAACATCTACTAGGTCCACTGTGTATAAATTTTTGACACCTTAATATATAGCTATGCATTTACCAAAAAGAGGAGAAAAAACAGATTTGATTTTTTTTGGATACAACAAAGGCATTCTAACACATTAAACAGTTGTGTAAAGAGTCAAGTTCTGATTCTGTTTAATTTCCCCTGGCTTTGCCATCTTTAAATTATGGTCCTAATAAGACTCCATTTAAGTTGAGCAAAAACAAATGCTTGGGGAACTTTAAAGAAACAGGCTTTACCAGAATATATTTAAAACCATGTAGGAGAGAGCAAGGAAGGAAGAAAGGGAAGTAGAGAGGTAGTGAGGGGCAGAGAGAAAGAGACATTTTCAAATATGTTCCTAAGATTAGGAAAATAGTTGAAATGTTAGTCCAGGGTCATACTGCATACCTGACCAACAAAGAATCCTTGTAACTTTGTTTTACCACCACGATATTGCTCCAGTTGTTTGGGGTTCTCTGCTAATATTTTGTCTACCATGCCTTCAATCACATTTGGATCTGAAATCTGCTTGAAAGTATTCACCAGAAATTACATGAACTAATGTTTTTTTAATCACGTGCTACAAAATGCATGACATTTTCAAAAAACACAAGCATTTACAATTTCAGGTACAGAAGGAGAGAAGACAAGGAAATAATTTATGTTGCAATCCACAAACAACTAGAAAACAATAAAAAAGATGATAACTATAATACAACACTATTTCATTGAAGAGCCTATGATCTTTAGAAGTTAACTAATAAGGAATAAAAGGTTAAATGGCTAAAAAAAACAAAGCATTGTAAATAATCTACAGCAGGCAGATGAGAGTTAAAATGAAACAAAATAATAATGTCACAAGTGTCCTTTTTATTCACAGTACTATAATAATTTCCCAAAAACTTTCCAGAGAGGGTTGCCTGGACACGGATTTATGGATATATAGTGACTAGTGTGATCCTCAAAGTAGTTGAAAAAGCTTCAGTTACCAGGTAATATCAAATCAAACAGATCGCAAGAAACCAAGTGATGGACCAACAAGAAGCAACTTTTCATATCTAGTTATGATGTCTATTGATTTATACTGGAAAGCAAAGTCTTCCAGTCCTATATGCATCACCTGAAGCTGATCTGTACAGCTCTCCAATGGTAGACATAAACAGATGGAAAGAGACAAAAAAGATGTGCCTGGATGAGGAGTTGCTTATCCGTCAACAAAGCCCATCTATGAAAAACAACTCCATAGTAAAAAGAGCTGAATGTGTTTAATCCTCAGATTAAAGTGAAATACAAAACTACATATATAACCCCCTAAATGGGCAACAATAGTTTTTTTGGGATGTAAACTTTACTTTGATATTAATTGGTATTATAAGCTATTTAAAGAATAAGGTTACAATGGTTCCCACCTAAAACCTTTGGTGCTCTCTCTCTTTTCATACTTCCTAGCTTCCATCTGATTGTGGGAGTTGCATTTCAAATTTCAATTATGTAAATGACATGATGTTTGCTTGTTAAATATAATGCAGCATTAAATTTTCTCGTGATGTTGAGCAGAATAGATTTAGAGATTCGGGTAGGTAAAAAATGTGTAATATGACATTCTCCCCATGAATTTTCTCCTATTGCTGAACCAGCCCTCTCTTTTCCCATCTAATCTCCCCTCTCCTCAATCCCACGGATCTGCTGCTCCAGCTACACCCAACCAGTGGAGGTCATGGTTTCCTTCATGGAACAGGATCCAATAACCAACAATCTTAAATGCAACAGGCACAACCAACCAGCTCAGACCTTGCAGGACTTCTCCACCATCACACTAGAAGAACAATACATTCAACCAACTTCCCAGCACAAAAAGAAAATGATTGCTTTCTTTGCATGGATGACCCTCCTAAATTTTCATTCCCTGGAAGAAATGGAAGGCAGGCTTTTGCTGCTCAAGGAAAGAGCACTGATCTACCTATTCACGGGGGCTTTACCTGGCCTGAGAACACTGAAGACTTGGATCCTCGAAAATTAGATGCCCATGGGATCAACTGAACATTGATGATGTCCAAAGGATACTTCTTGACCATCTTTGTTTCCAAGCAAAAAAGACAAAGAACCTTTCAAGGAGGAAAATATTTATCAACAATTCTAGACTCCTTATGGAGCACTGGGCCCCAAAAATCAACCCAACAGAGGTCCTACCTTGTGTGGTACTTGTCTGGGTTCAGCTCTACCATTTGGGAGTATATCGCTTCCTCAGATCTGACAACGAACTCAGATGTTTTGAACTACTGCATTTTTGTCAAACCTGGATAAGCCATTCCCTGATAGGGTTATTCTAGATCTGGCTGGAATTGACTGGGAACATCTCCTGGCCCATGAGAACATCCCTTTCAGGTGTCAGGTCTGCCATGAATTTGGGCACTTTGGAAGGGTATGTCAATCCAAAGCCAATAAGTACAACCTCCAGTAATAAATTCAGTCCAACTCATCAAGTGGAGAGCAATGCCAAACCAACATGCAAGGAAATAGCTTTGTACACAACCAAAACGATGAAAATAAATCCAACAAAGCCCATGCTAGGAAAAATATGGCAAGCCTGATGACCGGATGAGGACTCCAATAACTAATTTGTTTGCAGTGTTGGATCAAAATCTTCAACCAACAGATCCAAAGGAGACTCCAAGAGAGGAAGCTAGGGAAAAAATCAGCCAAATATCACAGCAAATGAGCAAAAGGGATCAATGCCCACTAAAAGGCAAAGCGATCCTTACCCCAAAGAAAAAAATCAGTCACAAGTAGTCTAAAATAAGCTTCCTCCCAATCCAATTAGAGGTGAAACATGACAAGTTTTCACTGCTCAAAAGAAATATATGTTTGCCATGGAATTCCAAATTTCAGCTATATTCATGGAAGGCACTTTTAAATCGAACATCATACAGCTCTGGGTACCACAGGTACAATTTTCCAAAGATATGGAGGGATTAAACATCTCTAACCCTAACTCAGAGTTAATGATTATTCTCTCATGAACACTATAAGGGGATATTTGCCCCAGCTAATCAACACCTACTTCATAGCCAGGCCAATACTTGGTTTGATTCTCCTTCAAGAGACCACTGGATATTAACATCTGAAGATCACCAAAATCAAAAGTCCATGGGGTAGGCAAGCATCTTCCCTATTGTACTCACACTTGGGATCTTGCTAGCGTTTTCGACTCTTGAATTCAAGCGACAATTTAGCATTGCGAATGTATATGTCCCACTGACTGCCACCAATAGGAAACCACAGGATAATAGCTTTAGATCTATAAAAGTAATGGGTTGTTTACCTCACTGGGTAAACAGGAAGAATACAGAAATCGAACAGCAATGTACAATGCAAATATAAAAGAAGTACCAGAATAAGCTTTCCATTAATGTCAAAGGATGTTCATATTATATCTGTCGCCAACATTACATGTCACAACACCCGGAGGTGATACAATATATGATTGCCGAAGGGGTGCGACCCAACCGTCGCGACTCCAACTACCTACCCGTCGGCTAACTAACTATTGATAATTAACATTACTAACTATACACTTTTTCCCGATAACATCATCCCCCCCAAAAAAGAAGTCGTCTCCGACGACTAACAACAAAATGGAGACAATGTAATATAAATATACAACCAAGTGAAAGTCAAGGAGGGGGCTGAGGAAGCGTCCCTGAAGTCGAAGGGTGAGATGTGGGTGGCTGGGCCGCCAGGCGGGCGCGGAGCTCATAGACCTGCTGGGTGCGTGCTGCCACATCCCGCTCTGCTACCAACACCTTCTCTAAGGCAGTCTTCACCATAAGCGCAGCCTCCAGTAGCTCCCTCTCCTTGGTATCGGCGGACTCCGTCATGCTAACCAACTGAGCCTGAACAACATCTAACTCCTGCTGGATGAGACGCCGCGCACCCTGTTCCTCTGAAAGACGGGCGTCCACTGCAACCTTCTCTGCACGGGCTGTCTCAAGCTGTGCGACCAACTCTGATCTCTCGGCTGCCCACGAGGCTTGTTGCCTGGCCATGTCCTGCTCTAACTCCACTCGAGCAGCCTCGCGAACTGCGGACTCATGCTGTGTCTGGCGTAAGGTATAGTAGGCCTCCCTATAAAGCTGCTCAATCTCCCGGACGAGAGTCGTCACCCTACTCTCCACGACGGGCTGAGGCACACGCCAAGCCTCCAACATCGCATCCGTCTGGGTAACTGGCCACCCTCGTGCCTCAAAACATGAGGTGAAAGCTGCGGGACAGCCCTCTCGCATAAACTGGAGGACCTGCTCTAATTCCTCCACAACTTGCTGTAGAGACCGTGTCTGAGCTGCGGCCACCACTCGCCGACCCCTCGTCACCATATCTGCCAGATAAACCTCAATATCCTCTCCCTCTAGCCCCGATGTAGGTACAGGAAGCCCACGTGGTAACTCAAAAGTCTCCTCAACCACACCAACTGCATCCTGCTGGCCCAATGGTGTCTCCCCCGCCCCCTCCAGTGTAGCAGTCGCCTGCTCTGGGCCGGTAGGAACACCCTCTCCAAGGACCTGTCCCTCTGCTGGTGCCTGCGTCTCCGCCGAGGAATCCTCCAGATCCACCACCTCAGTGGGAGGCTCTCGCCGAGGTGAGAGTACAGCTGCTCCTACGGGTGGCGTCACTGTCATCTGGAATCTCCGGGTCAGCCAACTCCCCATAGCCGCCACCGATGGAACTGCACTCAACACCTCCGACCCTCTCTCCCCCTCGGAGACATGTCCCGCGATGGGCTCCTCCAACAAGGAGGCAGCAACCTTCACCACTGCATCGGATCCCACGACGTCCAGTCGTACCTGAGGCTCCGTCTCAACCATCTCCTTTGCCACGCCTCCCTGCGGTGGACCACACAACTCTGCCGTGCTGTCAGTACATGCCTCTGCGGGAGTCGGTCCTGCGGCTGGTATGACGGAAGGTGCTGCGGCCGGCTGCATGGGCCTGAGTGTAAGGGGCGTGCGGCTCTGTCCAAATGCCGGAATCGAAGTACTGCCCACGGACGACCCCACAAGTGTGCCAAGTGGGAGTGTGGGTGGTGCAAACAACACTCGCTCTCCGGCGGGCTCCATCCTCCCCTCGTCTGTGGCCCGACTGCTACTGTCATCCTCGTCCTCCGAATCCTCAGAATCCTCTGCACTGCTGGAAGTTTCTCGCCCACTATCTGGTTCTGCTGCAGTGGTCTCTAATACCCGTATCCGCTTCGCGGAAGAGTGTCCAATATCTAGGTGTCGCCAATGCATGATAGGAGGCTCACCCTCCGCCAAAGGTCCCTGTGGCCGTACCTCCAACTCAGCCTCTGGCACTGCTTCTCGCGTAGCCTCCAAGAACAGTCCAATGGCATAGTGGGGCATGTAAAAGGTGCGCTGCTCCCTCATCAGGAATGCGCACATCCGCTCTAATAACAAGGTAGCCCAATCATAGACGACTCCGTTCATCAACCCGTTCATCAATACTATCTGTGGTAGAGCGATGTTTGATGCCCTACCCGACCCTGTCAACCTGCTTTTGATGACGTCCATAATGCATCGCCAGTGACCCTCTGCGACAAAGGACCTGCGCATCCCACGACCCTTCGTGGCGTCTACGATGCTCGCCAACTCTGCAGGGGTCAAGTCTCGGGACACTCGCCTAATCCAATGTTCCTTTTCTTCCCGTGTCATCTTCTTCGGCTTCAAGTCCACTTTCTTGCCATGTATGCCTGGGATGCCAAATACTCTGGTGAAATCTGCAGGTTTGAAGGATATGGTGATATCCTTCCCCAAATACTCAAATGTGCTCGTCCGTGAGCAGCTATCAAAGGTATCAACCATATATCGCAATGCTCCCTCGTACTCGTGAATGGCGAACACAGGCATCCGTATAGCCCATTCTACCCCTGCTCGGCGAAGACTTGTTTTCACCAAATTATCATCCGACGTCTCTTGCCACCATTTCCGACATTCCACCCCATTCAATCCCTCAAAAGTGATATTCTGTGAAGTGGAGGTGTTCTTCCCTCGTACAGTGGGCTGCTGTGGTGTTTTTTTCTTCTGCCTGTCTTCCATCGTGCCGCCTGCTATTCGAACACCTGAAGGGAGAATACGTGCATCCGGCTTCCTATGGCTGCTATCCTGCAATTGTTTTTTCCAGTTTCTTTTTCCCGCAGACTCCATTAGCTTCCCGTAACTGATTCTTGATTTGAGCTGTAGTAAAAAAAAACGGCTAACTGCCTCCAGGCACCGAAGAGCGAAGACTGTGCGGTGCGTTTTTTTTCACGCTGTTCGCCCAGAATCCCCCTTCTTCCTTCTACCGCACGGTAGCTTCTTTCTCTCCGTTTTATCTCCCTTCGGTAGGCGTGGCTGTGCGGTGAAGGCGCGGCTGTGCGGTGTAGGCGCGGCTGTGGTGAAGGCGCGGCTGTGCGGTGTAGGCGCGGCTGTGGTGAAGGTGCGGCTGTGCGGTGTTTTTTCCTAACCCTCGGTGGCTTCGTGCGGTGCCTTTGTCTCGTGCGGAGCCTGTGCTTCGTGCGGTGCCTTTGTCTCGTGCGGAGCCTATGCTTCGTGCGGTGTTTTATTTCCTTTGCTTCGCCTTTGCTTCGCGTGCTATGTTCTTTTTGATTTGTGCGGCTTTTATAGCCCCCCGCGGCTGCCACCGCACGGTGGCTTCCACCGTCGGTGGTCCCACCGTCGGTGGTGCCACCGCACGGTGGTGTCCACCTACGGTGGTGTCCACCGCACGGTGGTGTCCACCATGGGTGGTGCCACCGCACGGTGGTGTCCACCGTGGGTGGTGCCAACACGCGGCCACCGTGCGGTGGTCCTTTTTCTCCCTTTTTCTAATTTTTTCAATTTTTTTTTTTTCCAATTTTCAATTTTTTTTCAATTTTTTTTTCAATTTTTTTTCAAAAAAATTTTTCAATTTTTTTCAATTTTTTTTCAAAAAAATTTTTTTTTCCGAATTTTCTAATTTTTTCAAAAAAAAAATTTTCATTTCCATTTATTGCCTCACTGCGATTGTGCACCTCCTGTCGGGCTCGGGCTGCTCCTGCGCGCTTCCACCCTCTGGTGATACACTTTCAGTTTCGACCCATTGACGCCCTCTGGGATTTCCTGTCCGTCGAGGGTCGAGAGCTTGACGGATCCATTGGCTGCGACCTCTTGGATCCTGTAAGGGCCTAGCCACTTCACCTTAAACTTGCCGGGCTTAATCTCGTTCCTTCCGTTATACTTTAGGACTAATTGGCCCGGCGTGAACCTCGCCCGCCGAATGTGTTGGTCATGCCAGTATTTCCTGCGTTGTTGGGCCACGTCTGTCACCCATTGTGCCATCGTCCGTCTTTCATCCAACTTATTTAAGGCGTATAGTCTCTCTCGAAGGCTTTCCATGTCGCCTAGTTTGTTGTCAATGGCGATTCTGAGACTTGGCACCATGAATTCGATCGGTACCACAGCCTCCTGGCCATACATCAATTGGAAAGGTGTCTGCCCGGTGGTTACTTTGTAAGTTGTGCGGTACGCCCAAAGTACCGAAGGCAGACGCTCTTCCCAGTCTTCCTTTTCCACCCCACAGGACTTATAAATTACCGACACGATGATTTTGTTGGTTGCCTCGGCCTGACCGTTTGCCCTGGGATAGTACGGACTCGATAGAGAATGAAAAATTTTGAACTCGGTTGTCAGTAGTCGAACAATATGATTTACAAAGTGCCCTCCTCTATCACTTGTCAGTTGAATCGGTATTCCGTACCGGGTGATAATCTGTTCATAAATGAATTTCGCCGTGCTGACGGCGGAGTTGTCTGCCAACGCCCTGGCTTCGACCCATTTGGTCAAATATTCTATCGCCACGACAATGTATCTACATCGTCGGGCGCGACTCGGTTTTAATGGACCAACGAAGTCTAACCCCCATCTTTCGAACAATTCTTGAGCATGCGCCGGGTTAAGTGGCATGAAATCTCTTTTTAATGGTCGCCCAGCACGCTGACATGTATCACAACTTGTCACCCATTCTCTGGCGTCATTATGCAGTGTCGGCCACCACAAGCCAGCTAGTAGGACCTTCCTTGCTGTCGTATCCGGTCCCATGTGCCCTCCAGCAGCCCCTTCATGGGCTTCTCTCAATACTCCTGGGATTTCCTCTTCCAAGACACATCGTCGTAGGATCTGATCAGGTCCCATTTTGTAGAGAAGACCATTTATAAGTTGGAATGTTCGGCTTCTTAATACAAGTTTCCGTCTTTCACCTGGTGGCATTTCCTTCGGAAATTTTGATGTTGACAGATATTCCCCCACACTCGTGTACCAATGAGGAAGGATGGCAATGCGGAAAAGATGGGTGTCCGGAAAATCCTCGCTAATGCCTTTGGCCGGCTCTCCCGACTTGATCCGTGATAGCTGGTCGGCTATGACGTGGCTCTTGCCAGGTCTGACAATGATGTTGAACGTAAATTCTTGTAACAGCAACAGCCATCGACTAATCCGCCCCTGGATGATTGGCTTGTTCACCAAATACATCAACGCTTGGTGATCCACATAAAATGTGAATGGTGTCGCCAGTAAATAATGTCTGAATTTTTGGACGGAGTATACCATGCCGAGGGCTTCTCTCTCCGTCGTGCTGTAGTTCCTCTCTGCGTTTGACAAGAGTCGACTTGCAAAGTATACTGGGTGGTCCAGCCCGTGGCTGCCGACCTGTGCCAGGGTGGCCCCTATGGTGAAGTTGGATGCGTCGACATGTACATGGAACTCTTTGTCCCAGTCTGGGTATGTCAAGATTGGCGCACCCACTAATCGTGACTTTAACTCTTGAAAAGCCTCTTCTTGGGCCATCCCCCAGACGTACGGCTCCCCCCTTCGTGTCAGCTTATCAAGTGGGTATGATACTTGGGCAAAGTTCTTAATAAACCGCCTATAATACCCGATGTGTCCAAGAAATGACTTGACGCCGGTGACATCGTCGGGCGCCTCCATCTCCACAATGACCCGTATTTTGTCAGGGTCCGTCTTCAGTCCAGCCTTGCAGACAATGTGCCCTAGTAACTTGCCCTGAGGCACCATGAATCTGCATTTCTTGGGATTTAGGGCGAGGCGGGCTCGTCGGCATCTCTCCATGCATTCGCCAAGTGCGGCCAGATGTGCCTCCTCCGTGCTGTAAATGGACCAATCATCCAAGAATGCTTTGAAGTTTCCCACGGACATTTTATCGAAGATATGGAGGATTATCCGTTGAAAGGTAGCTGGCGCGTTGCACAACCCGAATGGCATCCGGTTGTATGCATAGACGCCATCTTCTACGATAAAGGTGGTCTTCAATTTGTCCTCCTCTGCAATGGAAATTTGATTATATCTGGAGAATCCATCCATAAATGAATAAATTTCGTGACCCGCGACTTCCTCGAGGATGGTGTCTGTGAATGGTATGGGAAATGGATCTTTAATTGTGACAGCATTCAAACACCTGAAGTCTACACAGATTCTTATCTGACCGGCCTCCTTTTTCAAGGATATCACACTGGGTGATACCCATTCACTCGTCTGGACCTTGAAAATAATCCCTGCTTCAAGCATGCGGTCAATTTCATTATTTACCCTGGCCGCATAATTTTTGTTCATCCTGTATGGCCTCTTCCGTACGGGCACGGCTCCGGGAACCAGAGGAATCCGATGTACACAAAGTTCTTGTGGTACCCCCTTGAGGTCCTTATATGTCCAAGCGAACACATCCTTGTATTCGGTGAAGATTTTGAACGCCGCTGTCTTTAAGACGGGATTCCAGTCGTCGCCGACTAGAATATTTTTCTGTTCTGAAGTTTCTCCAAGGTTTGTAACTTGAAGTGCGGATTCTTCATACCTTATGGGCTTACTTTTGTCAAACTTGTGCGCTGGTGCGTCATCCACAGGGACATCCCCTTCCTTGTATTGTCCGTACTCTGGCGGAAACTCGTTCATGTCAGGTCCTTCAATCCCCAACATATTGCACCCGTACAATAATTCATAGTCTTCCATTTGCCAATGGAAGAGCCCTCTCAAAGAATCCGTCTCATCCTCAGAACAGGCTTGAATTCCTAAGATGCCTTCATCATTTGGTTCCCTGCCCTCTTTTCCTTCGTCGGTATCGTCTCCGTCGGACTCTGACTCTGACGCCAACTCTTCACTGACCAGTTGAGTTTTGAGGTCAATGGTATACCTTCGGCCAGCCTTTTCCATGGACAAGGTGTTCTTCTTCCAATTGTGGTTTGCTTTGGCCGCCACCAGCCAGCCTCTGCCGAGGATGGCGTCGTACCCCTTCTTCTTCAATGGGATGACCACAAAATTCAAGACGAACGGCTGTGTTCCGATCGTCACCTGTTGCGCCATGAGTGTGCCAAGCGGCTTGATGCCGTGTTGGTCTGCTCCCAATAAATTAAAGGTGGACGGCCAGAGAGTAGGTTTACCCAATTTTTTCCATGTTTCCTCTGGCAAGACATTTACTCCCGACCCGCCGTCGACAATTGTGTCGGTCAGGATGGTGCCCAATATACCCATTTCCACCACTGCTGGGTGTCTACCATTGTTGATCGTCAGGGTTAATGGGTCTGCTGCTGTCTCGCCAAGGTTGTCCTTGCCCTGTATTGGTTGGCCTACTGGGGTTATTATTGCGGATTGCAACAACGTCGCTCGCAAGTGCGGCATACTTTCCAGGAGGTCCTTCATTTTGACAGGTATCTCGACCTGTAACAGTTGGTTTATAATGTTTGTTTCTCCTTCAAAGCGAGAAGTACCCGCCAGCCTTTGTGCATCCTTGCTCCTTAACATCTCCTTCTCCAATTCCGCTCGTGCCTCCAGTGCCTTTCGTTTTTCCGTACGGGGGTCTGGATAAGTGGCTGCTTTCGTCTTGGACCTTGTTATGGCGAGTGCATCCTCCGTTTCTACATTCAATAGGTTCACGCCAGATTTGGGACAATTGCCATCATCATGGTCCCCCGGACCGCACCACTTGCAAAGCTTTTGTAGTGCTTCCTCCACCGTACAGTCTCTGGCGAAATGCCCCCAGTGATTGCAAGCTCGGCATTGTATCATCGGCCGCCCTTTAGCGTCGTATTGGATTCGGCTTCTATTATTCGTATTGTTATTATTGCCTCTTCCTCGCCTGTTGTTTCGGTAGCCGCCAGACGAGGCATTGTTGCTCGTAGGCTGGGACGTGCCGGCTGACGCAGATGGTTCTGTAAAGAGAACCTGTTGGCTACGGGTCCTCATATTGTACGGACACTCCTTGGTAAGGTGTCCGACAATCTGACAAATATCACAAAATGCTTTTTTTGGACAAGACCCCTTGGTGTGTCCGTCGGTACGGCAGTCCGTGCACCATAACTCCCCTTCGTCGCCCTTGCTTGTGCTTCCTTTTGTTGCCTTTATCTCTCTCATCATTCGCTCCATATCTTTTTGGAGAGCCCGTACCTTCCGATTAGAGTCGTCATCACTACTATCACTTTTGTCCGAAGAGGAATCATCGTCCGTCGAGGATTTATTTTTCTTCTTCTTGGACGTCTTCTGTTCACTTTCTAAATCCATTGCCCTGTTATAGGCGTCCGAATATGAAGAAGGGGGTACTATCTTCATTTTTCGTCTAAGGGATTTCTTTAGGCCTTCCACGAACCACTGTTTTTTCAATCCGTCTGCCGGCTGGTTCTCCATCTTTCCTAGCAGCTCTTTGAGCTGCCGGCTGTAGGTTCGGACAGTCTCGTCCTTCCTCTGTTTCGTGCCGTAGATTTCGGCTACGATCTCATTATCGTCTCTTAGGAGACGAAACTCTGCATGAAATTCCTTCTTTAGGTCTGCCCATGTACCAATTTTGGCCTTATCCGTGTCCGAAAACCAGTCGATGGCTACGCCCCTCAGTGTTGCGGGAAACTGTGTTACCCAATCGTCCTCATCGGTAACACCATTCGCTCCCCAAATTGTTTCACACGTGCGACAGTGGCGGACAAGGTCTTCTTTCCCATCCCCATGGAACTTTGGAAGTTTTTGTTTTTGTGCCATACCTTGCCTTTTTACTACTGGTGGTGGTGGCTGTTGTCCTACTCCTGATGGGTCAGATCCTATAAGGGGTGCTTGACCGCCGTGCCCCGGTGTCCCTCCGACACTCCTGGCAGCCCCGGTGTCTTCTCCCTCTCCTGCCTCATCCCCACTCCTTGGAGTTTTGCTAGCCTCTGGTGTGTGTGGCAAGTCCCTCAACTCCCTCAACTGAGTTTGGGTACACTCTATCCTGCGGCGGGTTTCCGCAAGTAACTCCTCCCGACTCCGTGGGTGGCCTCTGGCCTCACCGTCCCCTTCGGAGCGTTCCTCCTCTCTTCGCTTATACCTCTGTCGCCTTTCCGCTTGCTGTTCAAGGATCAAGGCACGTTGGGCTACTGCACGTTCATCTATATATTGTTGCTTATTTTTGTCTTTATTCAGTGTATTGGGCATTAATTCCCAAACCGCTTTAATGACATAAAAAGTAGAACACTTTTATTCATTCATAATGTGGTAGACAAGTTTATGCCAACAATATGACATAATTATTACAATAAATGTTCTTTATTCCGTCCCGTATGGCTCACGGTTCAAATGCCTCTGGCGCCATCTCGTTCTGCTTCCCGTTCCTCGTACTGTTGCAAAATTTCTTGGCGTCGCTCCTCCCGGGCAATCTCCTCCAGGCGAGCTTGTTGTGCCAACGATGCTTGTGCTAGCAGTCGAGGGAGATGGTTCATCAACCGATTCACCTCCGGACTCACTTCCAACGCTGTCCACACGGCACTTGGTGGGACTCCTGCCTCCGCCGCCTCTCGTCGCACGTGGGTCTGAATGGCTACTTGGAGTAGAATCGAAAATTCTCTCGTCGCAGTGTCTTCTCCTATATAGAGTTCTGTTTGGGCATCGTCGACCTCCGGATTCACCTCACCAACGGGTAGGCCCATTGTGTCTGTGCGCCATCCGTGTCTCCGTGTCTCCTGTTTCGAGTTCGTGTTGGCAACGGCGCCAAATGTTTACCTCACTGGGTAAACAGGAAGAATACAGAAATCGAACAGCAATGTACAATGCAAATATAAAAGAAGTACCAGAATAAGCTTTCCATTAATGTCAAAGGATGTTCATATTATATCTGTCGCCAACATTACATGTCACAACACCCGGAGGTGATACAATATATGATTGCCGAAGGGGTGCGACCCAACCGTCGCGACTCCAACTACCTACCCGTCGGCTAACTAACTATTGATAATTAACATTACTAACTATACACTTTTTCCCGATAACATGGGTTACAAGGGCACTTGATATTTCTATCATTCTTGTGGAAGGTTTAACAAAATTAAGGAGCTTGCTTGAAAAACCAGTAGCCTTAGGTTCAACAAAAGGATGGTTAAGAGTCTCAGGGATTTAGTTGCACATACAGAGCTTCTAGGCCTGGATTTTGGTTGCATTGCTTTCACATGGACTAATAGAAAGGTAGGACAGAACATAATGATCTCACAACACGGGGTTCAATCACAATTTCGTATAGATTGCAAAGTCCAAAATACAACTTTACAAACCATTAGGTTGTACCTTTATATGCTAAAATAGCACTGACGTGACCAAGAATCCGACTCAGATACAAAAGCATGTGGCTTGTGGAATCTAGTTCTAGCAACAAGATTATGGAGTGGTGGACCACAGCCCCCAATACTTCAGGTCATGCGATGTACAAATTCAGCAAAAGGATTGAATTTCCAAGACATCTAAATTCATAAAATGGAACCAATCTGTTCTTGGCTATATCTAAAAACAATCAGGAGTATGCTATTATCACAACTTTTAAAATTTGCCATACTCTTTATGGGATAAAAATTAAAATAGTTAGCATATAAAAAATAGTTGAAGATATATATGTTTAACCTTTAACTACTTCATTTTATTTAATTTTTAAATATTAATTTTTGATAAAACTTCTTTGATCTTCTTTTTTTCTCAATTTTAAACATTATAATTTTAAATATATAATTAATTGAGATAATTGATTTATTATTCAATAAGAATTACCTCCCTAATAAATTGTTATTTGCCTTTCCTTATACACCTTAGTAAAGAACAAATTGTCAAATACACAGCCACTTATACTTCCTTTTTTCTCTCTTCTTTTTTCCCTCCTTTTTCTCTCCCTTAAAGTTCAACTTCTAAAGCGTCACATATGATATCAAATTCATATTTTTTTAGTAATAAGATAATTAAAATAGATTGTAATTTATTATTTGTATTTTCTATTTTCTTTAAATTCAATTGCTTATGATGAAGTCTTTGATTTTCTTTTGCAAATTACATGTTTTTTTTTTTTTTATTTTGTTCTAAAATTTTGGTGAAACACAGGAAGATTGGCAAATTTAAATCAGGTTTTTTCAGTCAAACTTGAAATTTACCAAACCATTGTTCAACATTCAAGGTCCAAGTCAGAAAAATTATCTTTGATATCACTTGTCAAGTATCTACTAGTTGTCTACAACAGAATGTAATATTTACATACTCAAGATCAACTAAGAATATAAGAACAAATAGAAGTGAATAAATAAATAGAGAGATATGTGCAGCATACAAGCAAACAAATGCAAAAAATCATGAAAATTGTGATTTTATTAAATCAGCGTGTGGGATGATTTCTTCCCAAAAAAAATTTTGATTATTTAAAAAATCATTGACCCAAAAAAAATCACAATTTTCAATGATTTTATCACATAAAAATTGTGTCTAAACCCTAAAAACACACTAAATCTTTATATATTGCAGTTGTGTGACCTATTTTGACCACAACTATGAATTTGAATGACGCAGGGATGTGGAAAAAAGGTTGTATTATAAAGATTTGGCAACGAAACAAGCTAGGGAAGCACAATGAGTTGGGATTTGAGGAAGTGAATAGAGGTACACCTGATGGTCTTAGATGATAATTGTTCAAATATTGTTAAAAATAGGTCCGAGTGTATAAAAATGGACCTTTTTGAATGCTTAGAATATAGACTTCTTTGATGGTTGTGAATTAAAATGCTTTTGTATATTTGATCATAATGCCACATTAGAAAGACTTTGCATGGGCACATTGCACATTAGTCTAAGGTACAACGAAGGTTTAATGCAACTAGCATTTGAATGATATCACTAGTGGCATTTATCGCTTCAAATGGCATTTGGCAAAGGAAGCATGGAATAACACCACTCCTTGTCCAAGATGCCCTATAGATGTCACATATCAAGCAAAACCTAAGGGTATGGCAAAAAAAGCAAGAGCCAAGGTTGAAATAAGTTCTAATTCTACGGATGCTAGGAGAAATTGCTTGGATGAGAAAGATGATGTACATGAGTCTTTCAAGGAATCCGAGTTAACACATCCTACAACACATAGCCCAAACACAGGTGGAGGAAACATTAATTCTTTCTTTGCACCTCATACTACACTAGGATCACAGAACACTTTGGAGATTATAGGATGGAGGAAGAATGTTAATTGTCCATGAACAAACAAAGTCCAAATTTCCAGTACTATTTTAGCTTGCCATTCCATGTTACCAAGTCTCTATACTAGCAACGTATGGTAGATGTTATTGCAATTGCAAGCCCCATCTTATGAGACATTGAGTGCTTGGTATGCTCAATGATGCAATATATTAAGGATGTTGTTAGTAAGCATCAACCCAAGTGGGTTAAGACTGGTTGCACCATAATATCAAATGTATAGACAAATAGAAGGAATCAAACCCTCATCAAATTTCTCATTTCTTGTGGTGTTGGCACAATATTTTTGAAATTTGTGGATGCTTTAGATACAATCAAATTTGCAACTACATTGTTCAATATGTTTGACCTAGTGGTCAAAGGCATAGGGCCAAAAACGTGGTTCAATTTATTATAGGAAATGTTGTTGTTGTGAGATTCTTTACAAACGAATTCCTCTCTACAATCACACAAGGGTTTTGTGTATGATCAATGATGTACTCTTTCAAAGAGGGCAAGGAGCTAGTTTGACCAAAGGTGACAAGATTTGCAACACACTTCCTTACATTGCAAACTCATTGCCAACAAATAAAGAAATTGAATAGAATGTTTGTTTCAAGCAAGTGGATGGCGTTTGGCTTCACAAATCAAGTAGATGGCATAGCAAATTAAACAGTTCCATCTATCCATAGAACCATTTCCTTTTCACTCTCGTTTTCTGCTTTGGCAGCTCCCAATCTTGCAAAATAGGCTTCATACAAATCTTCTATTACTATTGTCATGAATAACATCAAAGCTTTCTAATTTATTGACTCTTATCTCTGGACTATAAAGCTCCAATACTACTTTACTTCATATGCTTCCATAAAGCTAAGACAATGCTCTAATATAAAATGTGCTCTATATAATTATACAGCTCTTGATGTGAAAGGGGTGTTTTACCTATCTAAGTTCATCACCTAGGTCCTCTTCACACATCACATGTTAATCAATTTTACTTGGCTACACATAGAATAGTCATCATTTAAGTCCTAGGAATCTTTCCTTATCTTGACATGTATTTCTTGTTTCCTAGGTAATTTAATATTATCATGTTAGAGGGGGTCCCCTTTCTAATCCAATCCATTGTAATCTATCACTTGCATCAGTTATGTCCCCTTTCTAGCACATACTATATGAGGTTGTCGTTAGCCTATTTCTTCATGGTCTCGCAAGCTAACCAGAACATTTAAGGGATCTTGAGGATAATTGACCTAGATAGTTTCAATTGCAAGTAATTCTAAGGTGTTTTGGTGTGGTTTTTGGACACTTACTATTTATAGTAAGTCAATTGGGCCAGGTTAGGATTATCAATGACTCATGGATAATATCCTATCGATGGTAATTGTTGATATCGACTAGAGATTTTAATATCATTTGTAATTATTAGTTTATTTATCAATAAAGTTAAGCTATAAAGTTAAAATTAAAACATTTAACTTTATTGATATGGGGACTTAAGTTAAAGGGAAAGTTATTTAAATATTAAAAGTTCCCCTTCATTAAAGGTACTTGAAGACTTAAATATTAAAAGGGAAGTATTCCTATTTATCCCACATTGGCTGGAAAAGTGTGTGGGCTCTCCTAGGAATATTAGAAAAGACTCTTAAGAGTTGATTTTCAGCATGCTTGGTTGGTTTGATAATTTGTGAATTAATTAGAGAGTTCATCTTCAAGGGTTTGTGAGGACGAAATCCCTCGTGAATGACATTCTTCTCGTTGTTGCAAGATACAGTAAAAGGAATTAGTGGTGTTTCTAGTTTAGGAAACACATTGAGCTGAAATTGTAAGTATTACTAGTTGTTGGTTATCATCAAGTTTGGTTTATTGAAGCATTGCCAAATTGGTTTGAAAGACATTTTGAAGGGCTGTGACCGAGACTAAACTGTTGCTAGCCGCATTGCCTGTTGTCTTCAATTTTTGATTTCAAAAATTGGACTATCACATGGAAATTTTTATTAAAAAATGAAAAAATTTACTCTATGGCACGCTTCTCGAGGTAAAAATTCGCCCCATCCTTGGACTGGATCGATTGTTGATCCATCCCCAAGATACGTTTCGAATTTCATCGCATTTCGAGTCTGTTTGCTATGTTTTTGCTTCAATGTAGGGGAATTTTTCGATAATTACCAGTAACTGGTAATTTGTTTTTCAAAACCCCCTTGAAGCTTTTGGTCTTGTATGGGAATTTTTCTCCAATTACAAGTTTTTGGAAACTGGTAAAAAGGGTTTTAAAACCCCCTTTACTAGTAGAATGACTTAAGTGTTTTGTAAAACTTGTAAATGGGTTTTTAAAACCCCTTTACATGTTTTTATGACTTAAAGTTATTTTTTATTTTTAAATATAATTTGTAAATGGGATTTTAAAATCCCTTTACATGTTTTAAGTAAAATCACTTGTAAAGGGAATTCTATTTCCCTATTACAAGTAATTTAACTTGTATTTCCATTTCTAAAACCCGAAATTTGCCTTAGAGGCAAAAATATGAACATTTTTAAAACTTGTATTTCCATTTCTAAAACCCGAAATTTCTCCCATGCCTTTGCAAACTGATTTAGGTTCGAATTTTTTGGAGGAAGGATAGGGATTCCTTCCAAATGCGGATTTGCTGCAACTTTGAAGGATTCAAACCCTTGTTCTACGCATCTATCAAACTGATTTTTGCCATTTGTCTTCTTCAACATTTTTTTTTTTTAATCATGCATTTGTGCCATTTGCCACGGTTTGGAGGTTCGAATCTGCTCTTTCCTAAGGCGTTTTTGATTTAATCATAAATGCATTGGATTTCAAGCTTCATTCAAACCATTTTGTGCGCATTTTAGGGAATCGATTTGCAAAAACACCCTAAAAACCAGTCACGTTTTTTGCAAGTTTCGCACCTTTCTCATTCGAGGTATGCTTTCAATTCTAAATCATTTTTGCTTTCTCTTGTATGTAATGATGAATCAAATCATTTTCGAACTACTTCCTTGGCATTTTTCATGGCGTTTTTATAGCAAATCGGTTTTTCTTTGGTCACCATGCGTGGCTAAGTTTCTTCCTTTGTTTAAATTCTATTTAAAGGGTTTCATCTTCTATGTTTGGTTGACTCTACAAGCTTGGATCTCTCCTCATCTTTGCAAGGTAATTTTTATTTTTGTACTTCTTTCTTGTTTCTTTCCTTGCATTTCCTTGTTTTAGTTTTGGTTTTGTTCATGTTCATATTGGGTTTATGAGAGGAAATTCCCCATTTTAGAAAGAAATTTGTAAAGTAAAAGTTGTTCTTCCCCTTTGAAAATTCTCTTTCTTTACTTGCATTCGGGTTTTAGAAACCCGATTGCAAGTAAGAGGAAAATATGTGTTCTTCCCTCTTTTTGGACAAAGACTTAACCTTCTTTGATCCAAAAGATCAAGTTTCAAAACAAGAAAAATGTGTTCTTCCAAATATGATCTTCCCAATTTGCAATCTTCCCAATTTGCAAAGAAATCTGCAAGTGTGAAAAGTTCTACCTCAAGATGCGTTCTTCCCTTTTTGGACAAAGACTTAACCTTCTTTGATCCAAAAAATCAAGTTTCAATGACGAAAAAGTCAAGTTCTTCCCAATTTCGGGTTTTGAAATCCGAATTGCAAGTTGAAAGTCCTTCCCATTTTGGCATGACAAAGTTCCAAGTGATCTTCCCGAAATTCATTTTTACCTATCCGCTTCCAATTCCCTCATCCGTACTTATCATCTTCGTCATTTCCTGCATGCCTAAATACCTTTTTTCCTGTCCATTCCTTCGATTTTCAGTTTGTAAATAAGTTTGCATTTGGATTTAGAAAACCAATTGCAAATGTGTTCTTCCCAACTTCCAAACTGAAAATTCATTCTCCTTCCATTTATTCATGCTTCGTGTTTTGCAAGTATAATTGCATTCGGAATTTCAAAACCCGATTGCACGTTTGTACTTCCCTCTTGTGTACTTGCAAAACATGTTTCAAAACCCGACATAAGTCAAAAGCTTATCTTTCCACCTCTTATATTTCCTCTCACAAGTCCAAAGTACGAAAGTTGAACTTTCCTATTTGGAGGAGTGAAAATGTCTAAAGATACTGATTTTGATATTACCTTGATACTCTTGGATATACATTGCAGCATTCCCAGTTGTTTCCAGATGACAGATGTATCATCATCTCCCACTCCAAAAAAGATGAAATACAGGTATGATAAATACCAGAATGAAGTTCCGCAATCACAGATCTCCTCCTCCCTTGATCATATCAAGGATACTGAGATAGGGCATGTTGACATGTCCGAATTCATACAAAGGATTGAAGATCCGAAGGAGGGTGATACGCAACGGTTGCTGGACAGCCATATCCATCATGCCGCATCCTTTCTAGTTGCTGCCCTAGAACCAGAATTTATTCTAGCATGTGCTCATCATTTTGACAAAGAGACACGAGTCATTAGAAATGATGATGGGGAAGTGATCATTCGCCTGGATGCAGAAGCTATAGAGAGGGTTTTCAAAATACCTTCCGAAACCATTTATATAGAGATCTCTAAGCAAAGTGCAGCTGAATACTTTGCCAAAAGGGAGAAAAACTGTAAGCGTCATATCAACAAATGGATTCATGAACCTCGCACCACGCTTACCAGATGGGCAAAGTTATATCGTCTGATTTCAAAATGAGATCGGTGATACTATTACTCTTCTTAGCCGTATGATGGGATTGGAGCATTCCAATGTTTTTGAACCTTGGATGTACCAATTTATTATGTTAGTAAGGCAGTCTCAACACATCTGTTGGGGTGAAATCATCAGTGATGCTTTGTGTGAGCAACTTGCAGCCGTCCCTACTACCTTCACCTTCTACATGAATTCATATCTCGTGTATATTGCTGCATCACTTAGAAATTTCTCAGGTCTTTCCACTAAGGGTGGCCGCATGCTTATACCGGTTTGGGAATATTATGATCAGTTGCCTCTAAGATCAAGTAGGTCTCATTTCAGAAGGGTTCAGGATGCTTTCTTTGGTCATTATTTGTGTCAATTTGACAAGAACCTGAAAAACAAAAGAGTCTCAGATGAAGCATGGGAAAAGGTGAAAGAATATGGTTGTTTGTTTCTCCAATTTCCAACTTTTACCTACATGAGAGTTGGATGCTATGGCGGGCAGCCTTACATGCTCCCATGGTACCCAACAGATAAGATTATTCTCATGGAATTGGGAAGGCAGATCATGGCTATGCATACACACCAGTCAGTTAAGCACAAGGTTGGCATGGGTGTTTCTTCCAACAACCCATTGAAGATTGGTCAATATTCTCTAATGACTTCAATCAAAGCCAGGGCTATGGAGACTGAGTTGCAGGAAATCAGACTCAAAAGATTCAAACCTAGAGCTGATTTCAATTACCGAGGCATGAAGGAGAAGATCAAGAAGACCTTCATTCATGTACACCGGATAGAAGATATCTGGGCTGATCTTCATACTAAAAAGGAGATTCGCAAGATGGATTACTGCCGACTCACTGCAGAACAGATTGTGGATCGAAACCTTGTGAACATGCCACAAGGTATGATTGATGATGGTAACATTCTTGATCCTGAGTTTGTCAATCAGAATGTTGATGAGGCTCCGCTTCCTTCTATCCACTGGTCCCACAAGGAAAGCACTTCTATCTTGGATAGATTTCAGTCAGTTCTTGCCAATACCAATATCTGGCTAAAGAATAATGGTGTCAAGCTCATTAAGATTAAGGTTGGGAAAGAAGATGATTCCACAGGTCCTCTTGGGCGGAAGTCTGAAATTCAACTAGACAACAAAGAGGGTGCGTCCTCTTCTAGTACGAGGATTAAATTGCGAGTCAGCCGTGCAATGGTGCTTCCTCCTCAGGAAATAACAGTTCAAGGCAAAGAGAAGCCACAATTGGAAATTCATGTGATTGATCCTGAAGCTTCAGAGGAAGAAACTCAATCTGATAATGCTCCTCAGTCACTTTCTACAGAGTCTCCATATAATTCTCTTTCTTCACTTCCTATTGAGGTACCCATGTTTCCTCCTATGATAGATGTGAGCTCACAATCTGCCCCTTCAGTTTCAGAATCTCCGCAGAACGTCCTCCCTCTCTCAGCAGCAGAACCATCTCAAGGCCATCCTCAAGAAAATTTGTTGAATATCTTTTCAGAAGATCCTTCATATGTACCTGTGTCTGATATTGATAATTCTATGACCTGTTTTGATGAATTCATGACATCTTCATCACATCCTGTCGTCACTCAGCAGACTATGGTGGCTATCCAGACAGACACTTCTCCCAAGGTCACCACTGTTATTCAAACACAAACTGCTTCTCCCTCTATCCCAAAATCAGAGTTAATGGCTTTACCTCCATGGCTCAGTTCCTTCACTGCAAAGAGGAAGAAGCAGGTGATCTCACCTGATCCCTTCGACTACCAACAGTTGAAACAATCAAAACCTAAAGCTGTTAAGAGGGCAAAGACAATTTCAAGGGTGATCGTTGATGAAAACCAGATGAGAGTGGCGGAGATTGCTGAACCAATATCAGATAAACCAGTTGAAGAAATGCAAGCAGCTGATTATCGGATCACCAAAGTTCAACTGGGTAAGCAGACTCATGAGGTTGTCAAGCACGATGCTCAACAAACAGTGGCTACATTGGTACAACGGTATGATGAGGTGTTGACCAAGAAAGATCAACTGGAAGTAGAGAATCAAAGACTCATGGCAGCTATCCAAAGTATTACTCAACCTTCAAGTGGAGAAGGCCAAGTACCTATTTCTTCCAGGGTCAGCGAACCAATCCAAGGTATCGAGAGAGCCGCCCAAAAGGTTCAAGCCCTAGACACCTGGGTTGATCAACTACATGACTTATGTTCGCAAGTCATAAGACAGGTATTTGAAACGATGGTTAAATTGGAGATCATTGAAGATAAGTTGAATCAAATCTTGAGTGCTTTCAAGCTAAATTTGGAAAAGGTTGAAGGAAATTTAGTTTCTTGGCAAAAGATGCCTCAACATCAATTGGGCGTTCTTCAGGTGCATGACGTGATTCCTTCCAGGGTCACGTACATTGAATATGAGGAACTACTGGAGAACAAATCTCTTGTTCTCAAATCACTCATTGAAGAAATTGATGAAACCTTAAAGTTGCGTGAAGCGGTCTTTCAAGATGTAACCTCCCATTGCAAAAAGGCATCCTGCGACATTTTGAATCAGAATGATGAGCTGCTGCCCGAGGAAGAAGTTCTTGCAGATCTGCAACTCAAGATTCATGATGAATGGAGAAGTGAGCAATTCTCAGTCGCTTCCATTCAAATATTGATTAAGTATCAAACTGAGTTGTAGGAAATCCGGTCAGCATTGGAAAAAGGCAATTCCACGCTATGCCAATGCCATGATGTCATCGTAAAAACTAGGGTGGTGGCTATGAACACTCATGAACCAGATCCTGATGAATTGCAGAAAGTTATTCAGAAGTTCGAATTGTTCGTATCTTCAAGAGTTGCAACTTAAGTGTTTTTAACACTTGTTGTAAAATTTTAAAATTGTAATTTCAGAATTGTAGTTTTCCTTTCGGCAAGTTGTCATCACTTGCATTTTTGTAATTGCAAGTTGTCATCACTTGCATTTTTGTAATTACTGGTAAGGCAACTACAAGTTGTGTCCGATTAGGACTATAGTTAGAATAAGTCTTAGTTAATTAATGAAGTCATAATTAGTTGTTGAATAGGTCTTGGTGGTTGAGGGAATTTCTCAAGTTGGTTAGGATCCTCCCACCTTTTTCTCAAGGCTCCTCTCCTATAAATAGAAGAGAGGGTCCTTTGTAATCTTTATCTCTTGGGAAAGCAAGCAAAAACTCTGCCAAATTTACAGCAAGAAGTCTTTGAGCTTATGTATGTGAATTGAAGGTTTTGAAGAAAAAGTAAAGAAAGATTACTCAAGTTTTGAGTCTTTGAGCTACAAGTTTGAGTTTCATTCTTTTTATTTATTCTATGCAAAGTGTTTCTAAAGGAGCTTAGTCCAATCTGATTTGAAGTCTTTGAGCTGCAAGTAGAGAAGATTAATTAAAATAGGAAATCTCTAGGAGGAGCAGCAAGTCTTTGAGCTTGCGTTTGTTCTCGAGAAAAAATTATTGTGTGATAAGAAATAGCAGCAAGTCTTTGAGCTTGCATTAGTTCTTGTCTTTGTTTTAAAAGAATAAATTATTCCAGTCTTTGTGCTGTCGTCTTTCATTGTAAAATTTAGTATAGCAAAGGGTAGATAGGACTTTCAATAGTCAAGTCTTTGAGCTTGATATTGTTGTCCCGTCCCAAAGGAAGTGACGGAAGTCTTTGCGCTTTCAGGAAACTTCATTTCCTTTCTCTCATATTACTTAAAAGTGGTTATTACTGTTCATATTCAATTGCTAAGAGAAAAGGATATTGTCTTTCTTAAAGAAAGAAGGGAGACTGTTGTACCATCCTGTTTTTATTTCAGTTTTAGTTAGATAGGGGGAGCCTTCCCTTAATTAGGAGAGTTTTTACTCGTGTGTTGTGGTTGAAACCACAATTTTGTATATTTCCCCAAGTGTACAAAATTTTCAACCAACACTGCCCTTTCTTAATGCACAAAACCATCGATTTTAGAAGCATATGTTTGTCATACAGTTTTGAGTCTATTTGGGAAGGGATTGAACAAGTCTGAAATCCAGCTGGGGATGTCATACATTCCCAAATTATACTACAGGAGTGTCGTACAACCCAAAAAAGACTTCAGCAACAACGTACAGGTTTGAAACTGAAACCAGGGGTACCATACATGCTGGAAATTAGCTGGAAGTGGGTCATATATGTCTGGCAGTCAACTGGAGGTTCATATAGGACTGAGAAACAACAGGGTAACATCATTCAAGTACTGCTATAGTCCTTCCTCCTGTGAGACACTCTTTCCCTTCACCGTATGGCATACGACCTCCGCTTGTGCAACATTATGCTTTGTACCCATGCAGTGTACGAACTAGGTTCTATGCGTATCTTTGTGGGTTGTATGGTCTCCTTGTTGTGCAATCCCTTACTCCGTAGGGTGTTGGGCTGGTGTCGTAGTGCTGAGAAGGAATTCGTTGTGGCTTGTACGGTTCCTTCTGTTTGATTTTTCCTCTCAATTCCATATTTTTTGACAATACGCTAGCATACAATCTGACTCCGTACGGGTATGTTTTCCTTTCGTACAAGCTCCTTTGTTTGTACGGCCTCCGTCCTTCGCCGGTGGGATTTTCTTGTCCACTTTCTATCTTCGTACTACTAGATGTATCATTCATAACTTTACATGCTTTCATTAGTTGCTCTTCACCAAGAGTTGTAGCTTCAAGAAAATTACATGATGGTGAAAATACCTCATAGTCCTCTATTTTCGAGTGGAATAGTCCATTCAGGGAACTCCACTCATCTTCAAAGCAATCTTCCAGTTCGAGCACCCCTTCATTGTTGGGTTCCATGTCTTTCCTCCCTTCGTCCATACTAGACTCTCCACCCTCAGACTCTAAGTCGAAGGATGCCAGTTCTTCACTCACCGCCTAGTTCCTCAAGCCAATCACATATTTATGCCCTTCACTCTCAATGGAGACTGTGTTCTTCTTCCAGTTATGATTTGCCTTCGCCATGATCAGCCGACGTCTTCCGAGGAGGGCATCATAGGCCTTTTTCTCCAGTGGAATGATGATGAAGTCGAGGAAGAAATGTTGGGTGCCTATAACAAGTTTTTGTGCCATTAGTGTTCCCAAGGGTTTGATACCATGTTGGTCAGCACCTACAAGTTGGAATGTTGGTGGCCAGAGAGTTGGTTTGCCCAGACTCCTCCATGTTTCTTCCGGCAATACATTTACTCCAAAGCTGCCACCCACGATGGTATTGGTCGGCTTTCGTCCCATGATCTCCATTTCTACTACAGCTAGCTCCCGACCAATACTCACAGTGAGCAGCATGGAGTCCACAGTCGATGTGCCAAATGGTTTTGCCATTGGCTGGTCCATGGCAGATGTGCTAGGTGATTTTGTCGTCAATTTGCAACATTCCTGTTCAATGATATTGTCGCCGACTACATTTGTGAGGGCTATTTTCAATTGTGGCATAGTCTGCAAAAGGTCATATACCTGTATTGGTATGGTAGCTTGCAACATTTGTTTTACGATAGTTTTCTCACACTCTGACCATGGTGGAGTACTGGCGGCATTATGTGAGGCCCTTCACTCCTCTGCCATCAACCGTTCAACATCCACCTTTGCCTCTTGGAGTCTTTCCTTCTTCGTACAAGGATCGGGGTACACTGCTTTTTTACTTTCTAACTTGATGATTGCAAGTACCTCCTCGTCTGGCTCTTTGAGGTCCAATATATTTACCCCTTTCTGCTTTGGATGGTGTCTTCATGGTCCCTTGGTCCACACAATTTGCACAATAATTGTACGTTCTCTTTCTTGTTTTGGCAATCTCTCGCAAAGTGTCCCCATTCACTACATTGTCGGCATTGTATGAAAGGACGTTCTCTGGAGTCATACTGTATTTGGTTTTGCCCTCGTTGATTTCCATAACCGCTTGGCGATACATTATGTGATTTCGATGGCCTAGACTCTCCCTATATGAAGAGTACTTGTGTACTTCTCATCTTCAAATTGTACGGGCACTCCTTGATTGAATGCCCCAGCACTTGGCAAATTATAAAAAACATAGTTCTGGGACAATTACCTTTCGTGTGCCCCTCCCTTTTGCAATCAATACACCATAGTTCATTACCTTCTTTGTTGGTTCCTTTCTCAGCCTTCAATTCTTTCATCATTCTCAGCATATCTCGTCGAAGGGGTTGTACAGTTTTGGATTCTTCGTCACTGCTACCTTTGGTGCTCTCGACATCATCAGTCTTCCTCTTCCCTTGGGAGGAGGTTTTGTTTTCACTCTCGATGTCCATCACACGATTGTAAGCATCAACGTACGAGGACGGAGGCACTACTTTCATCTTCTTGTGCAACGAGGGTATCAATCCCTCGATGAACCACCTCTTCTTCAACCCGTCGGTTGGCTAGTTCTCCATCTTGTTCAGTAGCTCCTTGAGCCTACGGTTGTAAGCGCATACATTCTCATTTTTCCCTTGCTTGGTATTATAGATTTTGGCCACAATCTCGTTGTCATCCCTCAGGAGTTTGAACTCCTCCTCGAATGCCTTTTTCAGTTCACTCCACTTGGCCTTGTGCTTAGCATCAAGGTTTGTGTACCAGTCAATGGCAATCCCCCGAAGGGTAGCGGGAAATGCCTTAAGCCAGTAGTCCTTGTCATCTTGGCCATTTGCCTCCCATATCGTTATACATGTTTTGCAATGCTATACGGGATCCTCGGATCCATCCCCCGTGAACTTCGGGAGTTTCTACTTCTCCTGGGTGTTCATCATTGTTTTCACTCGAAAGGTACTATGTGTATTCGCCTTGTGTGTCACACCTAGGTGGATTGTTTCGACCGCTACATTCCGATGTTTTCCTTGCACTCTCGACCACACAAACATCCTCTACACGTCCACCTTCAGCTTCCCAAACAATCTGAGTACTTCCAGGCATAGTTGAAAAACTCGGAATCGGCAATGACTCGGCAAGCACAAAATGTTTAAAAAACTTGGAACTCGCAAAAACTAGAGGAGAAACTCGGCAACTTTATCAAACATTTGAAAGTATATTTTTTTAAATATTCTTCAAAAACACACATTTATATAAATTTAATGACATTAAATTTATTTTGTAATTATATTAGAATAAACATATATTAATAGAAAACTATTTAAGGCATAATCGTATTTATTTAACATCATAGTATTGAAAATTCATGTCTCAGTATTAATTTTACATTTAAATACATTGGTTTTTTATGTCTGCGAGTCTTTCCGCGAGTGACTCAGCTGAGCAAATGACCAGTGAGTACTTGCGAGTCCTACAAGTACTTGCAGACTTTTTCAACTATGCTTCCAGGTGTGCCAAACCTGGGTGGACTGTTTTGACTGCTACGTTTTGGTGTTTTCCTTGCACTCTCAAACACACACGCGTCAAGTACATGTCCACCTCCAACGTCCCAACACTCCGAGTACTTCCAGGCTCCAACTCATCTCTGTGCTTCCTCCGGCCGAGGGACGACAGATCACCTAATCGCTTTGTCTTGACCACCCTATGGCCTCTTCTCACCTTTAATGGGGTCTACAAGAATGAATCACTCAAGGCTGACCCGATTTCTTTTAAGGCAACGATGCCAAAATGTTTACCACTACAACTGGTAAATTAAATACAGAAAATAATAATGTACATGACAATGCATACCAGACACAGCAGTAAAATATATCTTTATTCACACATGCAATTATTACAGAGAAGAGACTAGAGATGGTCGGCCAAGGATTACAATAGATTTGACTATCGCGTACTACCTTCCTTGGCGGCACAATATATTTAAAGAACCCGACAATTGCCAAGAGGTACACAACCATCAACCAACCGACACCTAACCACCCGAGAGTGACAACCCACTTAATACAAATAATTAATACTTCGATAGATAACAAATATTATCAAATACAACAATAAGCAGTTTATACCAACTACACAAATCTATGCCCCTGAATGATCACTAGGAAAGTGGGGACATTACAGTGCTCCCTTCCCAGGATTGCTTGCCCTCAAGCAAACACCAAACAACCCACTACTCCATTCTGATTAAAATGCTCAAGCACTGCAAACCATGAAGCAACATATTGGAATCCATGTGGAATAATGTACCAAGCAAATCAATACATGGATCCCATATCAAAATGAAGAATCTATTGTAGGAGATGAAGTAGGAGAATGCCAAATGATCACCATGAAGTAACCATACAAGCATGTAGAATATCAAAACAATGTGAAAGTGAACCCCCACATGCCAATGAACCAGCATAAATGGCCACTCAACTTCACTGTTATAATTCTGATCAGCAATATATGTGATATCAAACATGTCAACAAACCAATGCCAATCAATGAAAATCACTCCACGCTCCATCTCTATCCCATAGGTATACCCCCAAACACTCTCATAATGCTGGGAAACTGATGTAAACAATGGAAAGTCCGGATATGCCCTATGATTCCAACTAGGACAGTCACTATTCAATAAAAAATCTAGTGATATGAAGTCACCGATCAACACGGATATCGTTGCCATATCAAAAAAATCATGAGACAGCCCCATAAAGAAAATATGTGTTCCATCAATGCTCATTAAAGACAACTCTTGAGTGGCTGGCCCACTAAGAGAGTCATCAATCAAACCACTATCACCATCATGAGAATGAGCAAATACCTCAACTGGAAATTCTGAATTAAGCAACTCATGTCTCTCATCATCAAATGAATGGTGAACATCTCGAACATGTTGAAGATTGATCTTGGCTTGTTGAGCCAATAACTTGGCTTGCCTTGCCCTTTCTAGTCAATCAATCCACTCACGGATGTCTACCATGCTACATTTCTTGTCACCACTATCCCTCTTGGATTTGTGCCCATGTGATGTCACGATATTGCTATCCCAACTCAAAGAACTGGAATTATACTCATACCTTTCCAAGGTGCCTTTATTGCTCTTTCTTGTATCTTTTTTGAGGGAAGATTGTTCCTCCATGAGTGCTGGCCTATGAGGTGTGACCTGTTGCAAGTAACATAAATTTCTCGCTGCTAAAGCTGATCTGTCTTTCATTACCAACCAACTCCATCGTATAGTATTCAAAACAAACCAAACATTATCAAATTGTAAGATCTTACTATTAGGGAATCTCTTACTCTCTATAGTCAGTTGTCTGAGACAAAATGCCTCATATGATCTTAGCAATTGTTCTTTCATTGTGGATGATGCATGTTCAATCAAAATAGAATCAATAATGTTTCCTTCTACACAAATAGGTATAATACTAGTGGCTGGTCCACCAAGTGTGTATCCATTATCATCATAGTTTTGAGCTTTGAAAGAACTCTCTAAAAGAGGGAACTCATGATCCTCATGATGCAAACTAGATAAACATTCTGAATTTTCTGAATTATACCTCTTCTCTTGTTCACACACTACAACATGTTCTTCTTGTTTGTTTACCTCAAGAAGATCTTCCTTTGCACGCTCAACTTGTATACATTCTTCTCTTGGAAGAAATAATGATCTAATGTATGATTCCCTTTGTTTCCTTGCATTATCTAGTTGGCTGCATCGTTCCTTGACCTCTTGTAGGTGTCATCTTGCTTGGGCAGCAAGCATCTTTGCTTTCTTAGCTCTTTGTAACCACCCATCACACATATCTTGTGTCCTTTTAACATCTTCCATGGTATGATGTACAAAGTTAGAACCTTTGTGGCTTGAATCCACGGTATATACTTCAAGTTTGACTCTGAAATCTGGAGTGCCATGTTCTGATTTTTCTTCATGTGTAGGAATTTTGTCATCATTGGAATCAACTATCACACTAGAAGATGCATTGTGCTCACCTAAAGAATCCATACCATCATTATCCATGCCAATCTCATGCCCTACATCAAGGGAAGTCATGCTTATCTCTCCTATAGAATCCCCTTGTGAATCTCCTCGCAAAGATGATGAAGCCTAATGTGAGTCACTCCACAATGCTATACTTTTGTCTTCATGAACCGGATTCGCATGTTTATCAAATTCTTCATGTAGATTTCTGCATACTTCATTTGAATAATCTCTCCTCTTACACTGTTGATTTGAACTTATAGATACCAAATCATCATCATCCTTTTTGGGTACACCCATAAATTGTTTCAAGGAAAGGAAGTCACGTATCTTCTTAGCAAGGGAGCAATACTTATGGTAGTTGTTCATAA
Source organism: Cryptomeria japonica (assembly GCF_030272615.1). Taxonomy (NCBI): domain Eukaryota; kingdom Viridiplantae; phylum Streptophyta; class Pinopsida; order Cupressales; family Cupressaceae; genus Cryptomeria; species Cryptomeria japonica. The sequence continues at coordinate 197,483,811 of NC_081409.1, read as the reverse complement.
TTGCATCATTTGTTGCCATGGAATGAGGTTTCTTAATTGTCCTTGTAGATGGAGATGAAACCTTCAAGTACCCAAATTTCCTTGAATGTGAATCATCAAAATGTTGCAATTCTCAATTGTTTTGTTGTTGTGTTTCTCTCAACTTTGCAAGGCCCTTCATTATTTTCTCCCAGCTAGGTACCTTTTCCTTCATTGATGAAGCAGGAAGGTAGGTAATAATCTTCCATCCTTAATTCTAGCCATTGATGTAATCAACAACTGAAGCAATTGACTTCTACCCTCAGGCTGGCAGAATCAAAGTTCTGATACCATTGAAGATCCCTTTCCCAACTAAGCTGAAAACTTAGTGGAATTTTCTGATTTTTGGTTTGTTTCCTTATCTGATTTTTCTTTGACCAGCGAAGGGAATTGTTTGGTTTGATTTGAATTATTGAGTTTTTTGATGTCAATGGTAATATAATGATTGCAAAGGAGATAAATACAGCAATGACGGCCTTTTCTATTGTGAAGTAATTGATTGATTAGGAAATCAGAATTCTGGTTTTTATTACAGCAAACTACAATTGCAATTTTGAAAGAATTATTCCCAAAAGGAGGACAAATAGCATACCAAGGATCCCACGCCAAGCCTGGAATGAAGTGTTTTATTGATAAACTGCAATATAATGGCATCCAAGGTAGACCAATGCCTCCAATGAGGTTTATTTGCACTAACTATAATTATCAAAAACAATTATTGCAAGACTCGACAAATTTAAAGCTGATTCCTTCAAGCTCCCAGGAGGATTATTCAATCTACTAAAAAAAACACTAATCAGGAAGAGAGAATTATTCTTGTAACCGATAAAATCACTAAATTACTCATGTGCAATGCTGACCATGCAATTTATATGAGATTCATGCCCTCAAATGGCTGAATCGATTTAGTTTGGGCATCCAGGAAACCTCACACTGGTTGAGCTGAAAACTGAGTGGAATTTTTCTGATTTTGGTTTGTTTCCTTGTCTGATTTTTCTTTAACCAGCTAAGGGAATCATTTGGTTTGATTTGAATTATTGAGTTTTTTGATGCCAAATGGTAATATAATGATTGCAAAGGAAATAAACACAGCAATGACACCTTTTAGATCTTTTCTATTATGAAGTAATTGATTGATTAGGAAATCAGAATTCTGATATTTACTACAGCAAACTACAATTGCAATTTTGAAAGAATTATTCCCAAAAGAAGGACAAATAGCATCCCAGAGGTCCCATGCCAAACCTGGAATGAAGTGTTTTATTGATAAACTGCAATATAATGGCGTCCAAGGTAGACCAATGCCTCCAATGAGGTTTATTTGCACTAAGTATAATTATCAAAAACAATTATTGCGAGAATGGGCAAATCTACTATTGATTCCTTCAGGTTCTCAAGCAAGATCATTGAATTTAGCCAAGTTTCCTCATTGATTTGTTCATATCATCCACCTATGTTGTAATAAGCCTAAAGAAATGATTTATTTGATGATTGCTACTACTAACAATGAATGTCCAACCAATTTCACACCCTAACTACTGCTGATTTATTTATTTGACACCCCAAGTGCATCCAAAGTGTACGATCTGCCCTAGGAAGCCACATGAAAGCTGGAAATGGATGTGGCAGCCTTCAATGGCCTCTAATTCTTGATCGATTTGCTGTCACCAATCTGATAATGCTGCTACAAGTCTGATTTTGAAGCACAAACAATTCTTCAGTTATATGAGTTGGGGTGGTTCAAAATCATCCACCTCTACGAAGTTTTCGTTTCCCAAGGCTGATTTGTTGCTGGTATGCATTTGTAGAGCTCAATTCCCAAATAGAAGCTGAAAAATAATAGTCAGAAATGTCAAAAATGAAAGCCTTCAAGCTTTTCTATCCATCTCCAACCTAGGCGCCACTTTTAGGTTTTCCAAATATCAAATTCCAAAAGAATATTCTCCTCAACTTGGGCATACAAGTTTGAGGGTCTGATTTCATCATTAATGTGGCCCACTTTATTTTATTATAATTTGCCTAGGTAGGCATGCATAAAGGGGTAAATTTTATATTTTATCATTGACATTTTAATTAACCCCTTTTATAAAGTTACTTTATAAAACATGACTAATTTTAGAAAAAGTTAACTTTATAATGAAATATTATAAAGTTTACATAATATAAGTTCACCAAGGCCAAGAAAATGACTAAGTACAAATCCCCTTGGTTAGCCAATCATCTCCTAACCTCTAAACTTGCCTGTGGAGATGGCTAACAGGCAAATCCATGCTCCTGAATGATCATTGGGAAAGTGGGGACATTACAGTTGTATCATCTCAATATCCATTCACAACAACTGCGAATTCAAAACAAACCCAAATCAGAAAACTTAGTAATCAGCTTGCAAGCAAACTGTTTGACGAAATTACAGTGAGTGGGAAAGACAAAAAAAAGTGGCTAGCAAGGGGGCATCTTACAGCATCCTTGATAAAATAGCATTAATTTTTCATAGCTAATCTCTCTTGTGCTTTCATGAAGTGCCTAGATCTTGGTTGGCTATAATCTTCAGCCAATCTTGCATGGTATAGAGCATTCTCTAACAACTCTTACACGGTATTAGAGCTTGTGGGATTGCTTCTTGTTAGTCAAATTTGAGATATCTAGGTTACAAATCTTGGTATATCTTGAAAAGTTGACTATGTTCTTCTCCTACATTGAATGATGATCTAAAGAATCAGAAAAAATTGAAAGAAATACCAAATTTGATGGTTTCCTCTTTGTGGCTTTGTAACGCAGGTGAAAATCGAAGCTTGCTAGTGCAGATTTAAGCTCGCCATTGAATTCAAACGGTTTGAGAAAGTCAATTTTTTCTTTGGTTTCATCCAAGGACAAAATCGAACATCTGAGGCCAGATCTATGAGGGTGAAGTTGGGAGGTGGTTGCCAAATTCAAAAGGTAGCTACCATTTTGGAGCATTTTGGGCCAAAACAGATCTTGCCATCGCATCTAGAAGACCCAAAAATATATAGATTAGTCGTCAAATCATCAAAATTGAACACTTTTGCCTAAAGCCCTCAGAGAAATTTTTGCCCCTCCTCGGCCGTCCATACAACTATACAATTGTTGGCATCATCATTAATGCATGTTGAAAAAAATCAGTAATATCAACAAAAATCTATTACATTTTTCAAAAATTTTCATTAAAATTAAAAAAATCACAAATTGTATCTTGTGCAAGCAAAGTATGATATATACCAATGCACTGCTGCTTTCGACCTCCGCCACGTGACGGTCCCACATTCGCCTACTATGGCCAATCCAACTTTGCCGGCTGAATAGAAATACCAAAAAAATTATCAAAATATTGTGAAAATATTATATCGCCTTTATATTCGTCAATTGTGAGAATATATGTGAATATTTTATTGAGTGATGATGAAGAGAATCTTTTGAAGATTCAACAATTCCATCACAAGTTTGGCAAGAGAATATTTTGTCATAGGTTTAGCAAGAGAATATTGCGTCCAAGAAGGAATATTTTGTCAACTTGTATACTAACACCAACATTGTGTCAACAAGTCAACCCCTTTTTAGGTCCCCGATCTCATTCGCAATTTCATTTTTGAAGGATAACTTCAAATACTCATAACTCAGTCATCCGACCTCCTTTTTGCGAACAATTTCTTTTATTTGGGGTAAAATTTTGTGATCTTCGCAATGGTGCAATCGTTTTTTTGTTTTGGTGCCTCGTTTTTCCAATAATTGCAAATTCTCACAAGGGTTGCTAAGCAATTCTCGTTTTGAGAACTTCTCAAGCTCTGTTTTGCTCCTACAGTAACATTTTTGAATATCATTTTTTCTAAAGTGGATGATTTTTCCTATACTTCGCAATGGTGTAATCAAATTGATCCCATTCTAAGTAAAACTTGTAATTTGAGCTTGTGGCCAAATTTTGCATCTATAAGAACTAAGATCAAGACTAGTTGCTATTTTTTGGAATCTAGCATCTGTAATCACACTAAGCATAAAGTGCCAAATCACATTTTGTTTTGGGGATTCTCGATTGTGTAGTTTTGGGCAGTAATCTTATGGTAGTTGATTGCATTCTTTTTGCTTGTTTTGTGTCATGTCCCCTCCTTGATCGTTATATATCCTAAATGAAGCAATTATTATTATTAATTAATATAATAATCACCAAAGAATGATTATTTGAAATCTATTTATTTATTAAATATTATTATTCAATTAATATTTATTAATGTTTGAAATATTCAAATAAAAATAAATTAATATTATATTATAAACACAATTTATATATTTAAAATAATAAACACATAATTTATATATTCAATAATAAATGTGGACAATGACTGATAAGAATTACCCAGTCTAAATAACAATTAGCATCGACTAGTACTATCGACGCATAATCTCAAGATATAGATAATAAACACATAATTTATATATTCAATAATAAATGTGGACAATGACTAATAAGAATTACCCAATCTAAATAACAATTAGCATCGACTAGTACTATCGATGCATAATCTCAAGATATAGATGATCAAATACCATGATCGATGAATATATTACAGCATTGGAAAGCATTCAAGTTGTCATTTGAAATCGGAATTGGATCATCACATACACAAGAATTGGAGAGATCTATAACTAAAGTATCCCCTCTCGAACTATCACTAGGGGCAGAAGTAATAGACAATTCAAACTATCAACATTATGGTACATAATCAGCGAACCAATCCAGGCAATGAAATTGTCTTACAAAGTAAGACATCACAATTTCATGAAATCGAACCTTATGGTTCAATCGTCCAACGCATATCAGGGTTGCAATCACCTAAGTCATCGGGTTTGCTTAATATTTAAGGGTGCAACAATCTTGTTCACAAACTATTAATTAATTCCAAGGATTAAGTAAATCGGTTCAATAATGATTAAACATGGATTGTGAAAGGGCGGCAATTAATTATAGAAAATGTCTCTTCACAAATAACACGGCCGTAGGGAAAGAGGCATGATCCTCCAGCACAGAAGAAGATGTATAAGAAACCATTCTAACGTCCAAGAGGAGGGAGCAGGGGAGAGCATTCAGGAGCAGACTTTCGTGACCAGCAGGTAAGAGGTAAGGTATAATATATTATAAATAATTAATATATTAGTGTGGATTAATATATGTTAATATTAATTAATGTATATTTCATTGAGCATTAATTAAGTATGATAATTAATATGTTAATGTTAATTAATGTATATTTTTGAGCATTGGTAAGAATATATTAAGGCTAGAACATGTGTGCATTAAGGAATACAATTAATTAATATACTAATCTACACATAGGGAATGATTAAGGAATATAGATGTTATCAAGGAAGGTGTAATGCATATGTTAACAATGATAGAGTACATTTAATATGTATATATGTTAAAGAATACATTAAGAATACATGTTAATATAAAATGTAGATTAGGAAATAAAATAGTACTAAATCATCAAAATGCATCATAAATTCAAATGTAAACACATGTTGGAGGCTATAGGGAGGAAACTCCCTTAGTCCAAGGAAGGGATTATGAAATCCCTAGGGCAGTATATATACTGATTATTGATATGCATATGTAGGGCTTGGTTGATTAAGTTCAACCAAGAGGAGATGGATCTGGTCGGTCCACTCCAAGGACATGGGTGATGGGATGCATCACCCAAGGCAAGGAATGACACATGGTCTTCCTTGGAGGGCTTGGGTGTAAGAGGTTACACCCAAGACAGGAATCGAACTCATCTTCGATTTCTTGGAGGGCTTGGAACCAAGGGGTTCCAAGAGGGCGAGCTTCATGGCCGCCTAAGGACATCTTCGAACCAAGGGATTCCAAGAGGGTGAGCTTCATGGCCGCCTAAGGGCATCTTGGAACCAAGGGGTTCCAAAAGGGCGAGCTTCACGACCGCCTAAGGACATACTTTCGTATGGCATTCGTATCCTTCTTTTTAGATGAAAATTATGAATATGTTAATTTAGTATTAAAGATAGATTGCAAATTAAAAAGATGGTTTATATCGATATATATGTTGTATTCTAACAATTTGTTTTGCAGAGCAGTGATCTCTAACTAGTAGGGACGTTACAAGGGCTTGCACCTCAAACTTCTCCCTCACAGAGAAGAATGCATCAACAAGGGCTTGGACCTCAAACTTCTCTCTCAGAGAGAATAATGCATTATAGTACATCTCATGAAATTACTGATACTGAGACTCCCTCTCAGCAAGGGCTTCATTCTCCACAACTCCAAGCTTGTCTCGAAAATGCACAAACTTCACTTTGGGAAGGGGCTTGGTTAGAATGTCAACCATCTATTCCTCTGTACAAATGTATCTCAACTGAACAGCATTCCTCTATACCATATCTCTGATGTAGTGGTATTGGATCTCAACATGTTTTGTTTTGTCATGGAACACTAGATTTACAGATAGTTTCACACAGCTTTGGTTATCACAATGAATAACTGTAGGCTCCAACGATTGCCCAAACAATCCTGCAAGAAGCTTCCGAAGTCACACTACTTCGCGAGTTGCCACACATGCTACAATGTATTCTACCTCTACGGTGCTCAGTGCCACTGAAGACTGCTTCCTGCTACACCAGGAAATCGTAGCAGATCCCAAACTGAAACAGCAACCAGAGGTGCTCTTCCGATCAGTAACACTCCCTGCCCAATCAGAATCAGAATAGCCTTGTAGATTCAAGTCCACACTAGAGAATATTTCAAGCCATATCAAACTGTGCCACGAAATTATCTCAAGATATACTTGGCTGCAATTAGATGTATCTGTCTTGGTTCACACATGAACTAACTAAGTGCACTCACTGCATAGCAAATATTTGGTCTAGTGTTAACTAGATACATCAAGTATCCAATCAACTGCCTATACATAGTAGGATTCACAAGATCTGAACTAGCTACAGATTCCCTCAATTTCTTCAAGTTAGTTTCCATCAGTGTAGACATAAACTTTGTTTAGTCCTTAAGGTGAGGTTGGTAAACTCACAGATAAAACAAAGATATCCCACACGTACCAACAATTCATGTAACAAAACATTAATATATATCAAAGCATGAAGAACAGTAACAAAACAACTATGACAGAATAATGATATCTTTATTGAATTCTCAAAATATGCCAGTACAATACCATCCTTGCCCAGGTTCCATCCATACCATATATAGACTCGATGGTTGGCCAAGTTGCCAACCGTCACTAACTACTAGCTACCCCACGGGAACCTTTCGGCAACTCAACATAACCAAACATAAACACCCGATCCCACTATAAACTAACATGTGTTATTAACCCCTAACATCAGCCCCCCCAAAAAAGTAGTCGTCTTCCAGACAACCAAGACAACAAGAGCTGGAATAACAAACAAAAGACTTAAGACTAAGAAGGGGGAGGAGGCGTCCCTATAGTGGTTGAAGAAGAAGGTTGTTGCCCTGTGTGGAGTCTAAGGTTCTTCTCTGCTATCAATTGTCGTTCCCGTGCCTTCTTGACCATGTGTGCGGCCTCCAACAGTTTTTTGTCCTTCTACTCCATCTGTAGAGTAAGCTCGGCCACCTGTGCTACCAATACCTGTACCTCCTTTTGCATGTTGCAACGGGCCTCATAAGTAGTCACCTTTGTTTCTAGCTCAATCCTCGGGTTCTTCTCTATTGCGGCTAACTTCGCACACTTCTCCCCTTCCTTCTCTAGTTTTGTTGCATACAGCCGCTAGGTCTGCTGCTCTATCTAACTCTGTTGCATCTGCAGGTAGACATCCCACAAAGATCCTTCCATACTGCTCAAGGTGGCACCCAAGGTGCCCACTCCCTCCACCAATCGCATGAGCGTCCACTCTTGTACCATCTCTGGCGTACTACTATCTAGCCACCCCTGCTGCTCAAGGTGGTGTGCAAACTCGTCCGCACATCCGGAAGTCATGAAGTGGCACAGCTTCTTAGCGTCAGCGGAGTTGTCGGCATCCATCTGTCTAGTCAACTGTGCCATTCCGCGTGCTATATTTGAAATCCCCTGTAGCTCCCCAAAGAACCGCTGGAGTGAGCCAGCTGGATTGCTAGGGTCTGGCAGAGTGATGTGAAGACCTGCCAGTAGTCCTCCGGACCCGCTCTCCTCAACATCAATGAACTTCGGGCCCTGTCCACCACTTCCTGTTGCTCTATTCTGCTCCTCAGCAAACATCCTCTCATCCTAATCTGTGATAGGGGTGGTCCTATGCTGTGTCTGGCTCCATCCAACTGCCATGGCGTGTGGTGAAGGCAAGGGGGGAGGGTGAGGTGTGAGTGCAAACTGCCCCAGCCACCCATCCAGAGATGCATCTATATCCTCATCCGTCAATGTGTCTACTACTGCCAACTCCTCCAAACCATCTCCTATCATCCGTATATCCCCCAACTCATCTCTCCCTGTTGGTACTGTACTAGTACCTGTCGTACTAGTATCTGTCGTGCCAATTCGGGACCGATCTCCTATGCGACTGCTTCTTCCTCTGGTACGGCCGTCTCCTGAACCATTCCATCGGGACTATGTTGTACAGCCTCCTTTGCCACCGTACGGTCTGCCATTCTCCTGCCACCTAGGTCACTACCCGTACAGTCAGGCCTACTGGTACAACTTGTGACTCGAGTATAGCCAAACTGATCTGCGGAAGTGACACCCGTCGTTGTGCCGGTGGTTCTCCTCCATCAATTCTCCAGAACAACACCCCTACTGGTCTTACGTCCCCTACGGGACTAGCCACTGTAAGTACTTCCTGTGGTACCAAGTGTGCTGAAGAGGACAATTTTGGGGGTGTAAATTTCACCCGCATGCTTTTCCACTGTGCTCGCAGCCCTCCATGTTGCTCTTCCTCCTCCTCCCCTTCTTGTTGTGATTTCGCTTCCCCTTCATCCTCTCCTACTGTGTGTGGTGCCATATGGAATCCCTCATCTCCACTCTCCTGCTCCTTAGTTTCTTCGGCCTCCTCCTCGGAATCCTCGGTACTGCTATCATCTTCAACTTCAACAGACACATCCAGCTTCCTCCTCTTTGTCGGCTGCGTGGTGTCACCAAGAGTGTCCAGGTGGGCATAATAGTACATGGACGGCTTATTAGGTTCCACCCTTTCGCGCGGTTCGAAAGTGCCCCACATTTCTGGCGGTACTTGCAAGTGTACGGCATCCAGGAATAGGCTGATGGCGTGGTGGCACAAGTAAAATGTCTTATGTTCCAGCTTGAGGAAATCATGAATCCTCTCAGCTAAAAGTTGCCCCCAGTTATAGACTTTGCCACACTTAATGCCATTCATCAACCCTATCATCCAAATGGCTATATCGGATGCACGGCTAGCCCCTGTGAGCCAACTTTTTACCAAGTCTATCAGCATTCTCCAGGTGTGATAAAAGCATGCTTCAATCCCCTACTGTCAAACCAGGCACTCTTCCATTGCTCTTCTGTTAGGTCATCTCTGCATACCAAGTCCAGCATGCACTTCTTTTTCTCCTTAGTGAGCTTCTTGGTTGGTTTCGCTGCAGATGCTCCCTTCTCGGGTATACCAAATACCCTCCTGAAGTCTTTTGCCTTGAAGGAAACCGGTGTTGTGCAGCCCTAGAACTGAATGATGGAAGCCCTTTCCTAGCGGTTGTATCCAGACATCATGGTCCGCAACACCGGCTCAAAATCCTTGACGTTGAATGTCAACATCTGAATGGCATGGTCTACCTGTGCTTTCCTGAGGGAATCCTTTATCACATGGTCGGAAGGGGTTTCCTCCCACCAAGTACGGTATTCGCTACCAGTCACGCTCTCGAAGGCTATATTTTGGGCAGTGATTCCCTTCGGATCCTTCTACACTTTTGGCCTGATTTTGGCCTTCTTGCTGCTGCTGGTTGGGTCTGTAGCGGTCATGGTTGCACTGTAACTGCTTTGCCCTGTTTTCCTGTTTTTGTCCAGTCCTTGACCATTATTATAACAGTCGCTATTATAACCCGCAAATTTGTATGGACCAACTACTACCTCTACATCGTACGTATTAGTCTGTACACTTCCCTTCCCTAATCGTACAGCCTCTTCAACCTACGCCAACTCTGCACGCATCTCTGCACGAATGGCACGAATTTCTACACAGATACCCTCAATGTTTTTATGCAGCTGCTCCCTGCGTGTACGGACGCTTGCTAGGAGGGAATTGTATAGATCTTGCCTGTACGGGATGCACGTTTTATGGCCATACGCCCTTCCTTCTTTGCCCACTGGTATCCGTACGGATTAGTTTCATTTGATGTTGAGTGTGATGTTCTGTCGTACGATATGTATCCCCCACGCATACAGATTCCTTGCCTCTTGTGTCGTACACCGTACGAACTGTGCACGACTTCCTTCTTCATCGACTGTACACCGTACGGATGATTAACGTATGCACAGGTTTCACAGTATGCTGGTCGTACATCATACGAATGATTTCTTGTCTCACCTGGTCGTGCACCATATGGGCTATCCACGCCGTACGGATTTCTCACTCCTTTCTCAGGTCATACGTCGTATGGTCTGTCAAGGCTATACAGATTCTCTGGCTCTACTTCGCGAATTCCTTCTGCCTTGTCCTCTATCATCCGTACGGATTCTTTAGCTCGTGGTGGACATACGGTTTGTGCTTGGACTGGTGTGAGGTGTACAGACCCGTACGACCTTGCTTGGCACCTTCGTTTTTCTCTGAAATTTTCTCTTTGACAAGTACTACTTCCTCGGATTTGATTATGCCTATGCGGTATGTACAAAAGGGCTCTTTGGGACTTCTTATAATCATTTGATCTTTCCAGGGTTAGGGTTAGGCATAAATATTTCATCATTTTTCTATAGAACAAGTGCCTTTTTATTAAATGTATTTTTCCCTTACTTCCATTACTTTTTCTTTACATTTTAATTTTTTTTTGCTTATCATCCCTGGCCCTTTTATTTCTTCCACGTACTTTTCATTTCTGACTTTCAGTACCCCTTTAAACAACAATTTTTTTATTAAAGTCTTCAAGTAATAATATTTTTTAAATTCAACCTTCCGTACCTTCAATATACTAAGGTATCCCGGAGTCTATTTCTGCCATGCATTTGGCCCTTTCTGATCTTCAGGATAGCTTGTTGCTTTTTCGGATGCCTCTAGATTTTTTCGCCCCCTCAATTTCCTCTTTGATGTACGGATACCTGATTTTTTCTTTGTTGTTCCCTTGCAATGTGTTATGTTTTCCTTCCATCTTTTATTTAACCCTTTGTCAGCATCTTCGCTTCCTATGTTCCTCTTTACACCTGAGGAACCAACCAAGGACCTTACTCTTATCTTCGAATCGTGCAACCACATACATACGTGCGGCATCCTCCTGTAGCATTCTTGAGCACAACACGTCCCCACATACTCCAGGTCCCATATTTTGTCAACCAACGAAGCTTGCCCCACCCCCTTATACCGCCCGTCAATGTAGTAGCCTTTGTACTGTTGATACCATTTTACTTTTTCTCCGTCAACCTACGGAGGTCCTACGGGGTTAGGGATCACCCGATATAACGAATTTGGTCCAGCTTCCAATTCACCTAGCTGGAAGGCAATAATGAATAGGTCTTCCGTTTTCAGCACCATCTTTAAGCAGGGACCTAGAATTGCCTCGTACTCCTCTAAGTCAAGTTCTTCCTCTAGGTCTATAGGTTCCTCCTCTTTATTTGCACTTTCGGCTTTCCTTCTGGCTTCGGCCTCTTCATTGATATCATATGCTACGTACCCTTCTCGAACACCCTCATATGGGGCCCACATCTTCCAATGTTCTGAAATCTGTACCCATACAGCAGGATCCCCAAAATATGCGTTTGTCAGGTGCTTGTGGGTCTGGGGAACTGCAACACATTCCACCCGCTTCAGCACAAGTTGTTCTTCTATGGCTGCAAGATGCTTTGCCCAATCTTCATCTCTCCGGTACGGTTCTGCTTTCACCACCGGGTCTTCGTTGGCTTCCCTGCTCTGGCCAATGGTCCAGTTCCCTTTTGTAGCATATCCCAGCATGTTGATCTCGATCACATGTTTGTTTCGATCTTTTGTAGACTTTCAGTTTCGAACCATTCATTGGGTCCTTGATTGGATTGTTATCTAGGGTAGATAGCTTCACCGTCCCGTTCTTGCTGACCTCTTTGATCTTATAGGGTCCGAGCCAATGCACTTTAAACTTCCCCGGTCGGAGTTTGTTCCAACCGTTATACTTCAACACCAGTTGCTCCGGCCGAAAGTTGACCCGCCGTAGGTGCTTGTCATGCCAGCACTTTCGTTGTCGCTGCGCTACCTCCGTTGCCCATTGTGCCATCACCCTTCATTCATCCAGTTTCACTAGGCTGTCCAGCTTTGCACTCAATCTTTCTTCATCACCGAGTCTATTATCCACCGCCACCCGGAGGCTTGGTACGATTTACTCGGCAGGTACCACTGCCTCTTGTCCGTACATGAGCTGGAACAAGGTATGCCCAGTAGTGACCTTGTAGGTTGTGTGGTAAGCCCACAGTACGGCTGGTAGCCTTTCCTCCTAGTCCTCCTGCTCCACCCCACACGACTTATAAATTATACCAATACCTTGTTGGTTGCTTCTGCCTGTCCGTTACCTCGGAGGTAGTACGGACTAGAGAGATTGTGAAGGATATTGTACTCTACAATCATGGTACGGATTACTTGGTTGACAAAGTGCACTCCCCTGTCACTGGTGATTTGAAGGGGTATCCCATACCTAGTGACGATCTGTTCATACAAGAATTGTGTTGTACTTAGAGCCGTGTTATCTGGTAAGGCTCTGGCTTCTGCCCAATTAGTGAGGTATTTTGTAGCCACTACAATATATTTCCACCTGTGCATGCTACTCGACTTCAAGGGTCCTTCGAAGTCCAGACACCACCGTTCAAATAGCTCCCGTGGCTGTGAGGGAAAGAGGGGCATGAAGTCCCGCTTGAGTGGCTTTCCTGCACGTTAGCAAGTGTCACACCCGACCAACCACTCCCAGGCGTCAGTGTGTAGAGTTGGCCACCACAGACCAGCCAGAAGTACTTTCCTCGCAGTTGCATCTGGTCCCATGTGTCCGCCTGCTAACCCGTCATGTGCTTCCTTCAAGACACTGGGGATTTCCTCGTCCATAACACATCTTCTGAGGATTTGATCGGGGCCCATTTTATACAACAGGCCATTGATCAGATCGAAAGTCTTACTCTTTAGTGCCAACTTCCGTCGTTCCCCCAGGGACATCTCCTTTGGGAATGTGGAAGTAGAGAGGTACTGGCCGATCTTTTCGTACCACGATGGTAGTACTGCAATCTGGAACAAGTGTGCATCTAGGAAGTCCTCATTCACCCCTTCAACCGGTTCTCCTGACCTGATCCTTGATAGTTGGTCGGCTATCACATGGGACTTACCTAGCCACACAATAATGGTGAAGGTGAATTCTTGCAAGAGTAATAGCCATCTACTTACCCGACCTTGGATAATTGGTTTATTTACCAAGTACATCAGTGCCTGATGGTCCACGTAGAACGTGAACAGAGTAGCCAACAAGTAGTGGCGAAACTTTTGTACCGCGTACACCATCCCGAGTGCCTCCCTCTCCGTTGTGTTGTAGTTTCGTTCAACCTTTGACAAAAGTTGGCTGGCGAAAAAAACGAAGTGATCTAGTCCTTGCGTCCCTACTTGTGCAAGGGTAGCACCAATCGCGAAGTTGGAGGCATCGACGTGTACGTGAAACTCTTTATTCCAATCCGGGTACACTAGTATTGGTGCACTCACCAATCGATCTTTCAATTCCTTGAAGGCTCCTTCTTGCTCCGTACCCCATACAAAGGGCTCTCCCTTCCTTGTCAGCTTGTCTAGGGGCCAGGAGACTTGAGTAAAGCCTTTGATAAATCTCCGGTAGTAGCCAACGTGGCCTAAGAATGACTTCACCCCTGTTACATTCGTCTGATTCTCCATGTTGACGATCACTCCTATCTTATCTAGGTCAGTCTTCAGACCTTCTTTACAAACGATGTGGCCAAGGAGCTTTCCTTGCGGTACCATAGACCTACACTTATTCAAGTTGAGAGCTAACCTAGCTTTCCGACACCTCTCCATACATTCTCCGAGTGCCTTTAGATGGGTGCCCTGATCACTGAAAATCGACCAATCATCCAAGAATGCCCTGAAGTTCCCTACGGACATTTTGTCAAAGATGTGTAAAATTATTCTCTGGAAGGTTGTCGATGCATTACATAGCCCGAAGGGCATGTGATTGTAGGTGTACACCCCCTCTTCAACCACAAATGTGGTCTTTATCTTATCTTCTTCCGCAATACTTATCTGATTGTATCCTGAGAACCCATCCAGAAATGTGTATATCTCGTGCCCAGCTACTTCTTCCAGAATGCTGTCAGTGAATGGGATTGGAAATGGATACTTGATTGTTACTGCGTTTAGGTACCTGAAGTCTACACATATCCTTATCTGATTAGCCTCCTTCTTGAGAGAAATGACTATTGGGGAAACCCAGTCACTTGTTTCCACTTTAAATATCATCCCAGCCTCCAACATTTTGTTGATTTCCTCATTCACCTTGGTCGCGTAGTTCTTGTTCATCCTGTACGAGTTGGGCTCCTGGTACGAGGGATATGCGATGTGCACACAATTCCGGTGGTACCCCCTTCAAGTCCTTGTAGGTCTAGGCAAAGACGTCCTTGTATTCCAAGAATATCCTGAAGGCCACCGCCTTCAGTATGGGGTTCCAGTCATCCCCTACGAGTATCACCTGCGGGTCCTCGTCCTTGCCTAGATTGACTTTTTTCACATCCCTTTCCTCGTACTTGATGGGTTTGTCTCATTCAAACTGGTGGACTGGTGTGTCATCCACCCATGCCATCCCTTCCTGGTACCTACCGTACTCCGGGGGAAATGACTGCTCTTCCGTACTGCCACTTGATTCCCCAATCTCACATATTTGCAACATGTGGCAATCCGGGTGGAAGACCTCGTAGTCCTCCATCTGCCAATGGAAGAGTCCAGCCAATGAACTAGTTCCATCTTCAGAGCATCCGTCCAGTTCCAACACTCCTTCCTCGTTGGGTTCCCTCCCTCCTCTGTCTCCTTCGAAACCCCACTCCCAAGTCCTCCGAGTCGAGTCGAAGTCAAACGACGCAAGCTCTTCACTGATGGAGTGATTCCTTGGGTCAATCACATACTTATGACCTTCACTCTCGATTGAGAGTGTAATCTTCTTCCAGTTATGATTGGCTCTAGCCATGATTAGCCATCCTCTTACCAAGAGGGCATCGTACGCTTTTCTCTCTAGTGGAATGACTAGGAAGTCCAAAAGGAATTGTTGTGTCCCGGTCACGACCTTTTGTGCCATGAGAATCCCAAGAGGTTTGATATCGTGTTGATCTGCACTGACGAGGTGGAACGTTGGTCGCAAGAGGGTAGGCTTGCCAAGACCTCTCCAAGTTTCTTCTAGTAGCACGTTGACTCCAAACCCACCATCCACAATGGTGTTTGTGAGCTTCTATCCCATTATGTCCATCTCCACCACGATAGGTTTCCGTCCAATGCTTACGGTGAGCAGCATAGGGTCTATGGCATCCGTACCAAGTTCCTTCACCGGAGCCATACTAGGTGGTTCTGTCGTTCGGTGTTCCTGGTCGACGGTGATGTCACCGGCTGCATTTGTCAGGGCCATCCTCAACTGCGGCATGGTCTATAGGAGGTCGGATACCCGTACGGGTATAGTGGTCTGTAACATCTGCCTAATGATAGTTTTTTTCGGACCCGACCGGAGTGGGGTACTGGCAACCGCATGCGAGGCCCTTCGTTCCTCTGCCATCGCACGTTCAATGTCTGCCTTGGCTTCCTGGAGTCTTTCCTTCTCCGTGCGAGGGTCAGGATACATGGCTTTCTTGTTTTGCAATCTTGTGATTGCCAATACACCTTCCTCTGGCTCTTCTACCTCCAACATATTCACCCCTTTTTGCTTTGGACACCCTATGTCCTCGTGATTCTCCAGACTGCACCATTTGCACAGCAAACTCCTTGCGTCATCTCCATTTTGACAAAACCGCACAAAGTGACCCTATTCGTTGCATTTTCGACATTGGATCATGGGTCGTCCTTTTACGTCATATTGAATTCTACTCCTCAGTGTGTTGTTGTTGGACCTGTGGTTACCCCGCCGGTTGTTTCGGTACCCTCCAAGAGAGGAGTCCGAGTTTGCTACCGGCTTTGGAGGTGTCGCTGGTAATGTGACTTGGTCGAGTTGGGCGTAGAGCACTTGTGTGCTCTGTGCTTTCAAGTTGTACGGGCATTCCTTAATGGAATGTCCCATTACTTGGCAAATGTCACAGAAAGCTTTTCGAGGGCAACTCCCCTTAGTGTGCCCTTGTGTCTTACAATCGGTGCACCATAGTTCCTTCCCTTCCTTGCCATTTTCTTTGTCAGCCTTTAGTTCTTTCATCATCCTTCTCATATCCCTTCTGAGTGCTTGTACGGTCTTGGATTCCCTGTCGCTGTCTTCATCCATACTATCACCATCGCTTACCCGACGCTTCCCTTGGGATGTCTTATTTTCACTCTCAATATCCATCGTGCGGTTGTATGCTTCGTCATACGAGGGCGGAGGGACCACCTTCATCTTCCATCTGAGAGACGGTACCAGTCCTTCAACAAACCATCTCTTCTTCAAGCCGTCAGCCGGCTGGTTCTCCATTTTATTGAGCAATTCCCTCAGCCTTCTGTTATGCCCGCACACTTTCACTTTTTCCCTACTTGGCATTGTAAATTTCCGCAATGATTTCATTGTCATCCCGTAGGAGTTTGAACTCCTCTTGGAAAGCCTTCTTTAGATTGTTCCATGATGTTTTATATTGGGTATCCAGGTCCGTATACCAATCAATTGCTATTCCTCGCAGAGTGGTTGGAAATGCCTTCAACCAGTAATCCTGGTCATCCTGGCCATTTGCCTCCCAAATGGTCATGCATGTCTTACAATGTCGTACGGGATCCTCTAACCCGTCACCCATGAATCTTGGAAGCTTCTGTTTCTCTGGAGTGTGTGCCATTGTTTTTGTCTGAAGGGTTTTATGTAGTGCTTGGAAGTTATTATATGCCCGGAAGGTATTACGTCTCTAGAAGGTACCATACACTTTTGACCTGGTTGGACCCTTGTCCGCAGGGCTTTGCTCACCCTCGCTTCTATAGTCCCTCCTTCCCGAGGTTTCTGGATCTGCCCCTCCTATTTTGGTTTCCTCTAACAAGGACAAATTCCTGATGTCAGATAATGTCGTTTCAAAGATATTGGCGATCTCTTCGTGCAGATCTCGTACCGCCTCCTCTCCTTGTTCAAAATATTCTGACGGGTTCCTCTGCGACTCGGCTCCAAAGTCTTCTTCACTTGACGTCGAGTGTGGGGCCTGGTCGGCGAGATCTTCCTTCGCTACGTCTGGAAGTGGCAGGATCCTGGCGACCTCCTCCAACTCCTTCCACGTACACGGCCTTTGTCTCTCTCGACTATGACTCCGACTCACACTCTAACTTCTGCTATGTTCCTCAGGGCTCTTTGAGTCAGCAACTTCCTTTAGCCGTCGTCTCTGCTCAGCCTGTTCTTTTATGCGAAGAGATCTTCGTACAATTCCCTCGTCTACTCCTTCGATGGTAGTGGTACGTTTGTCTTTGTTTGGTCGTAGGGGCATTAAGTGCCAGGGGTGCGGTGTCCATTTGTCTCCCTTTCCTCTTCCTCCCTACGGTTCCGCTCTTCGTACCTTTGGAGTACTTGTTGCCGATGGAGTTCCCATGCAGTTTCCTCCCTTCGGTCTTGGAGTGCAATCAAATTTCTGGCGAGCAACCTTGGAATACTTCCGAGGAGATCAAAGACGGAAGTGCTGACGGTGAGTTCACCACGTACCGTGCCTTCAGAGACGACTCTCTCCTGAGCCTCCCTCTGCACGTACTGCATGACTAACACGTCCCACAACTCTACCAATTCTATCGTCAACTGATCCTCTCGTGCCTCTTCCGCGGTACTTTCTTCGTGTGTGTCACTGTCTATGACAGTTATTTGCTAGTTGAATGGCCAGCCCATTAATTCCTTCCGCTTGCAGCCAGAGTTATCTCCAGGTTCGTTCAGGCAACGGCGCCAAAATGTTTAGTCCTTAAGGTGAGGTTGGTAAACTCACGAATAAAACAGAGATATCCCACACATACCAACAATTCATGTAACATAACATTAATATATATCAAAGCATGAATAACAGTAACAGATCAACTATTACAGAATAATGATATCTTTATTGAATTCTCAAAATATGCCAGTACAATACCATCCTTGCCCATGTTCCATCCATACCATATATAGACTCAACAGTTGGCCAAGTTGCCAACCGTCACTAACTACCAACTACCCCACGGGAACCTTTCGGCAACTCAACATAACCAAATATAAACACCCGATCCCACTATAAACTAACATGTGTTATTGACCCCTAACAAACTTGCAATCTAACATTCCAAATCTCTTCAAGATGTCAATGGTGTATTTTCCTTGACTCTGAATAATCTCCTTAGGCCTCTGCCATACTTCCAAACCTAAAAAGAAATGCACGAGTCCTAGGTCCATCTCAAATTCTCAAGTCAACTCCTTGCATCTAAGGATGAGATGATTTTCCCCAGTAAGAAATAAGTCATCAACATGAAGATTAAAACTTCACCATTGAATACCTTGAAGTAAAGATTCAAGTCAGCATCATTCTTGCAGAAACCAAAACTCACCAAGTATTTGTCAATCCTTTCATACCATGCATGAGGAGCCTCCTTAAGACCATATAATACTTTCTTCAATTTGCATACATGAGACTCCTTCCCATGAATTATGAAACCTTCAGGTTGCTCAATGTAGACCTCTTCCTCAATTACATCATTGAGAAAAGTTGTCTTCACATCCATCTGATTTAGCTTCCATCCCTTAGCTGCTGCAATGGCAATGATGGTCCTAATGGAAGTATAGCGAGTAACTGGAGCAAATGTTTCTTCATAGTCTATTCCTTCTTTTTGAGAGAAACCACGTGCCACAAGCCTAGCCTTGTATTTCTCAATGCTTCCATCAACAGTATGCTTAATCTTCTATAGCCACTTGGAAGATACAACTGAATTTCCTTCGGGTCTAGGTACAATATCCCAAACATCATTCTTAATAATGGATTGATATTCTTCAATCCATAGCATCTTTCCATACTTGCTACTTTAAGGCTTCCTCAACACGGGAAGGTTCAGTCTCAATAAGATTACACATTACTGCAACATAGCTAGAGAATTTCTGAAGTCTTTTACTCTAGCTTACCAAGTTCGCCTCCCTAAACCCCCGGTTCGGGTCCAGTATGGTCCAGGTCCCTAGTTCGGGTCGGGTCCGGTCCGGCCTTGGTTCGACCAGGGTTCTAATTTCCCAGAGGGGGTTCGAACTAGTTCGAAACTTGGCGGACCAAGATCAAACCAGGTCGAACCCAGGTCAAACCCAGATGGCTGGGCGGCCCAAAACGCTTTTTTTAATGCAAAATTTAATTTTGTTTTGGAATCCGCCATGTAAAAAGTCAATTTTATACCCTAAAAGTGACTTCTAAAATATAATCTTGGCTCATTTCTCCTCATTTGTGTTGCAAACAAAAGTTTTTTGACAGCAGGTTGAAGGGTGAACAAAGTTTGGCTTCCAAGATCAAAAAGGAGTTGAAGACTCATTTTTTAAGCTTCAACAAGTGTTGCAGCATCATTTCCATACATTTGCAAGCTCCCATTGGCTACAAGAGGTAGGTTTTTTAACATTTTTTTCCAACTATTTTTGTATCACAAATTGCCAAACATGAAACATTAATTGTTTTTCATTATTTTGTTTTTGTTTTTGAATATGTTTATGTTATTTCTTGCCATAGGAACTAGAATGGCATCTACCTCTTCCTTCGTTGGCAATGAACAAACAATTACAAAACAAAGAAATGATCCAAATTCTCCCTTATGGAAGTATGTTGACATTTTAAACCCACTTCCAGGAGGTGGGGGATTCCATTGGAGATGCCAAGGATGTGGTATTGAACGTAATAGTTCATATTATCGGGTGGTAGGCCATTTGTGTGGAAAAAAAGGAAGAGGCATCAAAAAATGCCCTGGAAAAGATGGTAAACCTATACCAAATGAGACAATGATGAAAAATTTTAGGGAGCATAAGGAGGCAGAAGAGAGAGAAGCCCGTAGATTGAATCAAACCGCAACAAAGAAAACAAGGGGAATGCAAGCCCCATCTAATCCCGATGTTGTAGTAGAAGACCACCCCTTCTTTTCCACAAATGAAACTCAAAGTGAACCACCCTTCACACACAAAAGAACAAAGGGGCCTTTAGAAAACGCATTTCAAAATGAGAGTAGAGACATTGTTGACCAAGATATAGAAAGGTGCATTTGTGCAAATGGGTTGGCTTTCAATGTTTTTCGCTCCCCATATTGGAACCAAATGATAAAAAGTGTTAATGAAGCTCCAAGAGGGTATAAGGGCCCAGGTTATGAGAAGGTACATGGAACATTATCGGACAAAGAGGTGAAGAGGGTTGCAGATGCATTGAAACACATAAGGAATTCATGGGCTGAGACAAGTGTAACAATTGTTTCAAATGGGTGGAAAAATGCTAAAAATCGCCCCTTGATCAATGTCATAGCGGTGTCCCCTAAAGGGGCAATGTTTTTGAAAGCTGTGGATTGTGAGGGCCAAGTAAAAGATGGCCAATTTATTGAAGAAATTCTCATCTCCACCATTGAGTCAATGGGACCCCGCAATGTTGTCCACGTCATAACAGACAATGCAAGAAATTGTAGAGCTGTTGGTTTGTTGGTTGAGGAACACTATGATCACATCTTTTGGACACCTTGTGCAATCCATTCACTCAATCTTATGCTACAAAGGATTGAGACTAAAATAAAATGGATCAGAGATGTGTATGCAGAGGCTGAGGACATCCAGATGTTCATCACAAACCACCACGTCTCAAGGGATTTTTAGATCCTTTTCGAATTTGGAGCTATTGAAGGTAAGTGAAATAGTAATTTAATTTTACATTTTCTGATTTTTTTAATTTCAATGTTCATAATATCATTGTGTAAACTATATTGTACATCCTTCTTTAGTTCTTTAAAGTTTGGCTTTATTTTTTAATCATTTTGGCATTAATTTGTGTTATAGGTTGCTGAGACCCGTTTTGCATCAAACACAATCATCTTAAGACGACTTGTGAAAGTTACTATGCAATATGGTGATCAGCAACAATTGGACTGTATGGAAGCAAAGTAGCACTGAGAGGGCAGAAAAAATTAGGGAGAGAATATTGAGTGAGAAATGGTGGGATCTTATTACATATCTCCTAAGTATCACTGAGCCCATTATGAGTATGATTCGCTATACCAACATGGATAGGCCTTGCATTGGTGAGATTTATGATAGCATTGATTCAATGCTTGAAAAAATAAAGTTCACTATAAATGCAAAAAAGAATGACCCTGAGGAGAAATTCTTCAAAGAAGTGAAAGCAATTATTGTACAAAGGTGGAATAAGATGACCACTCCTTTGCATCTTCTTGCCTATGCCTTGACACCAAAGTACTATAGCAATCAGTTTTTTGATAAACCAGGAAGGATTCCACCATGGAGAGAACTAGAAGTATCTAATGGGTACAAGGCAGCATTTCTTAGACTATATCCTGATGATGATTTGTGAGATATTCTTACAAATGAGTTCATAGAATTCGCAAATGGGAATGGTCTAAGTGTTGAAGCACTTCGTCATAGATCCAAGAAGGATGCTCATTGTTGGTGGTACTTCCATGGTGCATGCTTCCAACACATACAACCCCCTCGCTGTAAAAGTTTTATCACAAGTTTAATTAATTAAAATTTAAAATTTATCACAAGTTTATTTATAGTTTACTTTGTCTTCATAGGTTGCTAGTAAATTTTAATTTTAATTTTATTAATGTATAACTTTAATTGTTTACTTTGTCTTCATCGGTTGCTAGTTCATCTGCTTCAGAAAGAAATTGGAGCACATACTCTTTCATCCACTCAGTAAAGCGCAATAGGTTGCTATCAGAAAGAGCAGAGAATTTAGTATATGTGCATTCCAACCTACGTCTTCTTTCACACAAACAACGTGACTACACACAAGGGGAAACAAAGATGTGGGATATAGAGCTAGAGAATACTAATTTGGATGCTCTCGCTTCTCAGCTTCTTGCATTGACACTTGATGACTTGGAGAGTGAGCAAACTTATAGTGCAAGTGCAAGTGGCGTTGGCTCATCTAATGTCAATGTTAATGATGATGATGATGAGGAGGAGGAGGAGGAGGATGAATTAGCTGATCCATTTGATGATTAAACTTTATATTGTTGAAAGTTGAAACAATGATACTTGAATATTTTGTCATTTTGATATTAAACTTGATGTATATGATGCTATTATGGTATGATCATGATGCTATGATTACAAGTTTATGTTTGTTTTGTTGTTTATATGATGCTATGTGACATGCTAATCTTAATTCATGCTTATAGGCTGCACAAATATTTATATATATATATATATATATATATATAATTTACATGTTTTTGTACTAACGAACCCAAACCCCTTTTCAAAATTTTGTTGTACCGGCATACTGGTTCTTCGAACCCGAACCGGCAAGCTAGCTTTTACTTTCTCTAAATGTGCCTCTAGGAGTTGCAAACTTGCATAGTGTTCCTTGCCCAAAGAAGTCTCTTTCAATTCACACCAATATCTCTAGGCCCTCCAATTGGATCCAAAGGCTACAAGTTCAGTGGGCTCCCTCTGAATCTCAGGAGTATGATCAATGTCCATGTCTTGAGGAGTTTCATCAACTATCTCCATGCATGAACCTTTAGATTTTCTGAATGCAACATCTTCTTCAAATGTGACATCTCTGCCCACTTCTATTTGCTTCTGACCGGGAATGTAAATTCGGTAGGCTTTAGAGGTTTCACTGTAGCCCACAAATATTCCACTCTTGCTAGAAGGTTCCAACTTGGATCTTTTGTCTTTGAGTTTATGAACATACACTAGACGACCAAAGATCCTCAAGTGATTGACATCAGGATTGATCCCTGAAAAGGCTTCTTCTGGAATCATATTTTGCAATATCCAGTGAGGACATCTATTCTGAACATACACTGTTGTTCTAGAAGCGTCTCCCCAAAGAAAGGTTTGAAGGTCTTGATCATGGATCATGGCTTTTGCAGCTTCAACAATGGATTTGTTCTTTCTTTCTGCAACCCCCTTTTGCTATGGGTTGTAAGGGACACAGAAATCCCTCTTGATCCCTACCTCAATATAGAAATCACGAAAGCTACCAGAGTTGTATTCACCTCCATTATCAAACCTTAAAACTTTAATTCTCTTTCCACATAAGTTTTCTACTTGAGCCTTAAACTCTTTAAATCTACCTAGGACTTCATCAGACTCTTTAGACCTTAAGAAATAAATCCAAGTCATCCTAGAGTAGTCATCTATGAAAGTTACATAATACAAAAAACCACTTAGGGGTGCAATTGACATTGGACCACATAAATCAAAATGTACAAGATCTAAGATTTCTTTTGACCTACTTTCACTGCTATGAAATGGACTCTTAATATTTTTACCCATAGCACAACCTTTACAAGTACCATCATGTACATGACTAAATTTAGGAATACCTTTAACCATCTTCTCCAATGATGGAAGAGCCCTGAAATGTAAATGCCCAAGTCTTCTATGCCATAGTTCGCTAGAACTGGAAGAGTCATGAAGAAGAACTTGGACTGGATGAGTGGAAAGCTTATGCAAACTCTCATGTCGATTCCCTATCACACGAGCAGTCTTGATGCTGGAGTTCTTTGGCCATGCAAGAACTCTCCCTTCTGAGAATGCTATTTGATAACCCGTCTCCTCCAAGGCTGAAATGGTCACAAGATTTCTCTTGATTCTTGGCACGAATAAGACATCACTTAGATGGAGAGAAATTCCAGATTCTAGGTTGAGTGATGTAGCACCAAATCCTTTCACGGAATAATATGCATCATCTCCAATGATCACTTGGAGATTAGACTCCCTTTCCACCAAATCCGAAAGATGTTCTCGATAGCCTGTGATGTGTCAAGAAGCTCCACTATCAATTAGCCAAGTGTCACTATATGTGGGAACATTACCTGATAAGGCAGATATGAAGAGGAATCCATTAGAGTTGTCTTTTGCTTCCTTTTGAGTTGAGACTTCATTAATGTTCGCCATTTGTTGCTTAGGCCTTGTTAAACAATCTCTTGCATAGTGACCAAACTTGTCACATCTAAAGCACCGAATGCGAGAGAGATCTTTCTTCTTCTTCTTTGAATCAAGTGCAGAATCTGATCTTTGATCTCTGTTCCTCTTGAAGTTGCCCTTCTTCCAATTTCTTCCTTCCTTGGTAGATTGAGTGGCAAGAACATGAGTGTCTTCATTTTGAGAACCTTTGACAATTCCCCTGATAGCCAATCTAGATTCTTCTTGGATGCAATCCGCACAAAGACGATCAAACTTAGGCAATTTGGATCTCCCACTTATACTTTGAATAAATGGCTCCCAAGAATGAGGAAGGCCATTAAATGCCAACATGACAAGATCTTTATCAACCACTAGATCTCCAATAGCGCTTAGTTGATCCCTCAATTCTAAGATCTTCATGAAGAATGACGTGACTGATTCTCCTTTCGCCATCTTGACTTGATGAAGTTGTTGCCTCAATGCAAGAGCCCTACTTGTGTTGTTGATCTCATATAGGCCTTCCAAGGTCTTGAACATGTCTCTCGCAGCTGTCGTCTTGGAAATGAGAGCCACTAAGTGATCCCTCACGGAGTCAATCAATATCTTTTTCGCTTTTATGGCATTCTTCTTGAATTGAAGTTTCTCCTCTTGATCTTCTGGCTCGGATAAGTCTTTTTCTTCCACAAACTGAAGAAGATCATTTTCTTCAAGTGCAATAAGCACTCTAAACTTCCACGAAGTGAAGTTCGATGTGCCTTCAAGCCTATCCTCGACTTTAAGTCCATTCACCATTTTTGCTTGCAAGGAACTACTCCTTAGAATGAGAATAAATTGCTGCTTCTAAAAACAATCTGATCACGATCTACTTCACCGTGGCTCTAATACCATGTTAAACTTTATGATCAGATTAGATAGAATATAATTTACACAAAAAACACAGAATGTATCCTGGGAAAACCTTCCTCTTGAAAGTGAAAAACCCAGCAACAAAGTATATCTCTAAAATTTCAAATATGGCAAGTATCTTTACAAGGAATTGCTTCACACTTTGAAGCTATATGATGATATAGATTCACCCTAGACGGCTGTATGCAATCCCAACTGTTGTAGGGATGTGGACTGCTGTATGATGATCTATCCTGTTCGATCTGACTTCTATATTAATTGATTTGTTTTGAAGATGGGAGCACACTGCTGGAGAATGGAGTCGATCTGCTGAAGAAGACTTTCACACAAATAATGATCGATATGATGTATAGAATGAATTCAATCTGCTATGGAATGAACTCGGTCTGCAATGGAGGGAACTCGATCTGCTAAAGTGTATATGCAAACTGCTATGAATTGTATTCGATCTGCTGTAGATGGTTATTGAACTGTTGTGTGAATGATGAGAACTGCTGAAGGGCAATGTGCGTTGTTGCCAAGAGAGGAACATATTGTCTTCCTTTATACCTATCGAGGGTTACTCTTCTCCAAGAGTCGGCTCCCTCCAAAAGGTTACGTCCCAATGCAAAGGTGGTGGACATTCAAGTCGGCCATGATGTGATTAATATAACTAATAGTTACATTAGCAAATCGGCTTATTAATACATCGGTGCATATAAGTATTTATAACTTGAACCTATAAAATGTCTAAGGCCGATAGGCCAATTAGACATTTTAGATTAGCTATGTCGGCCATAGAAGGAATCCGACCAAAGCTATAAACTTCAACACCAACCACCATTCAGAGAACAGTATTATTAATAATCCAGATCTGAGTTTTTGGAGGGCTTTTTGCTTCTGTGCAGCCCTATTCATTGTCTATGCCTAAGTTTTCAGCCATCAGAAACCCCTAGTGCCAACCATACAGTCATACCAGTGGTCACTTTTTTTAAATCTATACTCAATACAGTATGAAATCTCATCATTCCATCCACCATAAACATTGCCATCGACTAATATCCCATCTTTTGGGCTCTGTACAATCAAACTTGCAATAGGAATTGTATCATTGCAAAGTAAAATTGAATCATTTTATATCGGCAATTGTGCTGATCATTGACTGTTCCAATTCCTGGACATTGTTATTGGATGTAATCAATCCTTTTGCTGCAGCTGTACTTTTCATATATGCTATTGAAAGTTTCTCCTGTACCTTCCTATTGCAATATCAGTTTGTCATTAGATCTCATAATTTTGTTGCTCTAATTCAAATTATAACTACTGTCATATCATATAAGCATTCCCTATTGCTAGATCTATTGTTATATCTATGATATTTGATGCATAAGGACTTCGACAATTAAATTACTGTTATGTACTAATGTTGATCAGCCATCATTGTTGCAGCCTATGTTGTCTATACATCATATTTGTTTCATTTCAGCTAAAACAAATCGGAAAATACAGAAAATTGCACATTTTTTCAGCGAGGGACATTACATATAAATTCATTAGATCACAAAAATACCAATACAGAAGTAGTTAGCATGAGTTTTTCGTAGTCCTCCTGATGATGAATCACTAAGTATGATCCAAAATGCAAATTGAAAAACATACAGAGTTGATTCTAGAAACAATGTTTCAATAGTACAAAAGAACTTTAGAGAGAGATCAATGGTATTCCTATCTTGCATTGCAGCATGCTTGCATTATATAAATTTGCAGTGAAAACTAAGTGCAACACAGCAATACCAGCTCTGTTATCATTTTGAACTATATAGTATATACATATA
This sequence comes from Cryptomeria japonica, assembly GCF_030272615.1. Taxonomy (NCBI): domain Eukaryota; kingdom Viridiplantae; phylum Streptophyta; class Pinopsida; order Cupressales; family Cupressaceae; genus Cryptomeria; species Cryptomeria japonica. The sequence goes on along the minus strand of NC_081409.1, from coordinate 197,456,691 downwards.
ACCAACCTTCAACAGCACTATAACATCACAATATGAGTCGTTGGATTACTAACCTGAACCAGACCTTTTTCTTCTATCAATGCTTTTACTGTTCCTCCTTTTGCTAAAAGTTTTACCAGTACCTGAAACTTTCAAAATGTCAGAATTGAAATATAGTAAAGGATTTGAATGTTGAGAAACAAAGGAGACTATCAAACATAGCAAAGTGAGTGTCCAATGTCTTTAGTATCTTCATCCAAAAAATGGAGAAAAAAGGAAAACATATCTTATGTATATAATTCACAACTGAAACATTTCTAAAGCTTCAATCCATTTCTACTCCAGAGTCTCACTTTGCAAGTAAAAGTGAATGCTTGCAAGCATGCTCACAGATAACAGTCTTTTAGACAATTAGAATTTTATTTGGAATGGGTTGAACTGACTCATCTCATTCAAAAATTTATTAAGTCTTCAAATTCTTCACAAGGGACATCAAATCATTCTACGTATGCAATAATTATTCACAGAAATTCTTTAAAAATGAAAAATGCACAAAAATTAAAAAATCAACAGATCACTTGAGCTCATAGGGAGATATTCATAAATAATGCTATTAATTTATTAAACTGCACTCACAAGTAATATCCTCAAAAGATCAACAAGAGACTGAATTATCATTTGCAACTTTCATTAGAAACAAGGTAAATAATGACATAACATCTAACCTCTTTGCCAGTTTTTCCACTAAGAGTTCCATCTTTAATGAAAGCTATAAGTTCTGTCAATGCATGAGGTGTTAATTTGGTCTTGGTTATTGGAAGCTTCTCACTCTTGAGATAAGCTGCTATATCACCCATTATCCAGTTAGCAGCCATCTTTGCATCAGAGCCTATTTCAAGAACAGCATCAAAAAAGGCTGCCACCTAATACAAATAACACATTGTCATATTCAACCAAATTTAAAGGATATGCATCAAGACAACAAATTTATGTTGAGCAGTTACATCATTGTCATTTGCTAGAATGATGACATCCTGCATGCTTAGTTCCATTTTCTCATAACGGCGACGCTTTTCATCTGGAAGCTCTGGCAGACTAGCTTGGACAGCATTAATGTAGTCCTGTGATAAGATAACTTCGGGAAGATCAGGTTCTGGAAAATATCGGTAATCAGCTAGCCCCTCTTTCACCCGCATAGTAATTGTGCGCTGAACAAGTAAATATACATTAGGAAATTGTTTACACATCTAAGGACTACTTAAATGGATAGTCAAACATAAAATGAAGCAAGCAATAGAGACAATTTCATGTTTACAAAAATGTGGAGAAACTTGTACATGTTTAACTTTCCAAAAGACCATGAAGCCTCACTAAAAACCTTCAAAATCATGCTCCTATCAACACTGGCCTGTTCAAACCTGACTTCCCTCCTCCCAAAGTCGAGTTTCTTGTACAATATTATCTTTTCGACCTTCCTCGTGTAGAGACACTTGTCTAGATATCTCAAAATCAATTGCCCGTTGCATTGCAGAAAATGAATTCATGTTCTTTATCTCCACCTGTCCAGAAAATCACATGATGAAATAGACAATCGATCCTTGATGAATTGCCTCAAATCTTAATGGCTATAATTACTAGAAACCACTTAAGTACAGAGTCAATTTACAGACATCTAAATGTTGATGCAGATAAGGCATTCAAGCAATTTTAAGTATCTGAATCTCTATTCAAATAAAACTAGAAGTAGCAAATGACAAGGAATTGAGTGCTTCAAAATAGATAATGCCTTAGCAGGCAATTTGGAGTAGCGGGAAGTTCAAACTGAACATTGATGGACTTCACAAACTGTTAATCAACTCTTACCTGCTTCTAGGAAATAGTTCACCTCCTAACTCCTACCAATAGGCTTCAACAGATAAATCCTTGTCCATCTTGCCCAGTTTTCCTATCTATCATTTTAAAATAAATCTTTGAAGACAATACTCAACAAAGTTGATGACAAGATGGGATGAACTTATAACGTAAAGAAACCTTGTTGATAAGAAAGATGAAAACAAACAAAGTATTGGCCAGAAAAAAGAAGCAAATATATAGCCTTATACACGAAAAATTTAAAAAATGATATATATTCTGTTTCAGAGATGACTTGGCATGATTCCTTGACCCACAGATCTTTAAAGAGGTAAACAGATTGGAATTTGGCAGAATTCCTAGATATTAACAGCACAGACTCAGCAGGCTAAGTTTCAGCTCGGAATCAGACTTGGTAAAAACATGGCACAGGCTCCGCAATTTTAGAAAAACATAATAAATAGATTTTTTTTAGGAAGCAGATGTTTTTCTCTACACTCTACTTTAAAATTTCTTCAACGATAATCAATTATGTGCTACTCACCTAGAGTCACCAATTCTGGCAAATAAACTAGCAGGGTTAATTTGAACCTGCTCTGACTTGGCCTCAAAGGACTCGCCTAATACTTGACAAGTCCTGTAACTATGGTAAAGAGGCTTTGAAGCAATTGGTTATTGAATCCATTTAAGATATTGACCAAGAGCTTCAGATCTAAATGGCTTGTTAAGTCAATTTAATCCACTGGTGCACTTACAGAATTATCCATTCTATACAGGCTGAATTCCTCGGAATACTTAATCCACAAAATTTATACAAATTTGAGGCAGGCCAGACATAAATCCAGATAAGATCTTTCTTCGTGATGCAATCTGAAAATGAGTTGATGTACTCTGGAAACTGAACCACAATTAGATCCCTGAGATGAAGACACTCAGAATTGTATGACTGATTTGATTATCAAGTTCAGTATATACATGTAAACAACCATATAAGCAAACTCAATATATTTCCATTCAAAATCTATGCAGTTGGATTTTTAGCCACTCAAGAGGACTTAATTTCAGTAACTACCAATAATAAAAGGCCTTGGGCACAGTTTAAAAATTTAGTGAGCAATCATGGATTTACTATTATGAGCTAAATATAGTTTAAAATGAGAAAATGCTAAATATAGGGTGAGGTTTTATAATGATAGATAATTTTATTACAACTGACCCGTAAAGAGATAGGGGCAAGAAGGCCGATGATGCACACTTGGAGTCTTCCCCATGCTAATGCACCCCAACGTCAATGTTGACCTAGTGAGCTGCCTTCGGATGCACTCAAAGAGAAGCCACAATCTTGATGATGGCGAATAGTAGGGGCCTGAAAAACCCTGGGTAAATTAATTGGCGGAGATTGTTATGAGTCACCGTGAACTATCCAGTGAGGGTTTAAAATTTCCTATGCCCAAATTTTAGCCGTACCCGCAGGTAGACCCATAACGGATCAGGACAGGTACCATACCCATAGGATAAGGCAGGCATTCTTGCTGAAGCTGGTAACATAGATTACAACTTACAAGGGTCCAGCAAGTCACTCCCCAAAAAACTTGCCATCATGTTTCAAGCAATTGCTCATCAAGTAAATCACCCAATAACTAGCAAATTTAGCCAAGTCTATGCAGAAAACTTGCCTGTCAGCAGAAAATAAAGGCAGCAGGCAGACAACACACAAAATCCCTTATTTTCTGCCAGTTTCTCATTTACACTATCATGCCTTTGACTCTTCAGCAACATTGCATCAAATTATTGACAATTGAACTAAAATAATGAGAATTGCCATGCACCATGAAGGTCCATGTGCTCTTGAAGGCCTTAATGTGGGCTTGACAATGAGGTCTCCACTGCTTGACCTTTCTGGATACTGAAAAAAGCAGCAATTTTTCCCTTTATTTGGCTTGAAATAACAAAGCAAAAAAATTTCCTGTTTTGATCAATTTTTCAGCATTTTCTAATTTTACAAGTGAGTGCTATTTTCCATAGTTTGCCAAAACTATGATGTTTTATCAAGACTCAGTTGTGTAGTTTTTGACTCAAACTAATTGACCCATTTTTCATGAGTAGTGGGTTCACACAAAATGAACCCTTGTGAATGTGAATAGTTTACTTAACACTCATTGCATCTAGGTGAAGCTCACAGGGGTGAAGCATCAAGACTTCCGAAGAGGCCACCCATCCCAGTACTACTCTGACTTGAGTACACTTAACCATGGAGTTTCCCCAAGATCAAAGCCGCTTAGCTTACTACCCCATTTCCAAAACCTTCAGCAAGTGTTGTGCCTTATGAACCATTCATTAGCTCATTCATTGACAAGTAGGTTATATTTTTGGCAATGTGTCAAATAATGTTGTTGTATCATAATCCAACAATGTAGTTTTTAATATAATCTCATTGACCCATATTTCATGAGTGGCTCAATGAGTTTGAATCCAAAAACTACGCAATTGAATCCTGATAAAAAACCAAAAAAATTTCGTTTCCTAAATACTTCCTAAGCAATTGAATTCCATTTATACCTTTGAATTACCAAGTTAATTTCAAATCTGAGTAATGCTGCTATGTTCAAATAGACATGTGTTCTCTAAATTCATTATTTACATTTCTCATCTATTATTTAAGTTTATTTTACAATTTTTGCCATGTCGGAGAATTTTAATTATGGTCTCATTTACCCAAACCTATCACTTTGAAGTAACAGCTACCATGGAAACATCTAATATTAAGCAAGTTCAACAATCAGCTGTATATTTCTTTGACTGTCCTTTATAGATGAAAGATTAAAGTATGGTAAAATACCTTAGTTCCAAAGAGAGGGTCACCTTTCGGCCGAACAGAAACATTTACGTCGCATCGTAATGATCCTTCCTGCATGTTCCCATTGCCCACTCCCAAATAGCGTACTATCCTTTGCAACTCAGCAGCATACTCTGCAGCTTCAAGCCCACTTCTCATATCAGGCTCAGATACAATTTCAAGCAAAGGAACACCGGCTCGGTTCAAATCCACCTGAAATGGACAGCACATAGTTTATCAATCCTCTTTAAACACTTATTTAGTAAATGTGTATCCTTGCTGGTCTAAGTGTTATACAAAGTAAATAACCAGAGTGTAAGAACATCTATCTTATCCATTTGTTTAAAATCATTAACACAACATTTTATCTTCTTTAAGTTATAACTTATATATCTACTCATAACTATCATTAAGAGGAAATCATGACAGCCATTAACATTTCATTCATATCATGGGCATGCTCTTGCCAATTGCATAAAAGACCTTCCTTACAGGCAAAGGAGCATTTATTTTTGACATTAACCCCCATTGCAATAACCTTTCTATGCAACAAGCTAAACATGTCACTTGTCATTCTTTTCCATTTAATCAGGCCAGAACACTGGAATATTTATACAGTGGCATGTCAAAATACAAAAATTGATTTAGTTATTAACTTCTGACCTCATGAGATTGTTCTAAAAATTTTGAAATGGCGAGCGGGAGCAGGAGTGCGGCTAGGAATTCATCAGGGGAGGTAGACGATTCAGGGGAAAGCGATGGCAATGGTGATGAGGATGTTTTCTCCTCTCTTTCTCCAATCTTGCCCTGGTTCCTATGTCATTGCCCCTGTTTTTCTGCCATCTGTCCTGCTGTGTGTGGGTTTCAGTTCAGAGCGGAGTTTATGGAAGAATGTTGCAGATGGGGTGCGGTGGTGGCAACAAAGGGGTTCTTGGAAGCGGATGATGTTGTTGGGCATTGCATGGGTGACTGTAGTTTGAAGAGTGCCGGACTTGGGGGCGGTGGAGCGGACAGCGTTGATGGGCTTGTTGTTGGCAGGACTGATAGCCATTTTGTGGACAACGACTGCGGTTCTCTTCCTACTGAAGATGGGAGGTTGTTCTACATTGCGGGAGACGGGAAGACCTGGTTCCCTGCGTAGTTGGTTGTGTGGTGTCGTAAGGAGTTTGTCACTGTTGTTGGCTCCTTAAGCTCGGATTGGGAGCTTGTGCGGTCAATGTTGTTGTTCAGTGTGAGTGCGGGGGTGAAGAAGGGGCCCTCGTTGCTATTTCTCTAGACAGCGGTGGGGGTTTGTCTTCGAGCAGGGGGGAAGTATGGGACCCGGGTGGAGTCTCCGGAGGATGGCTTCTCTTAGGGTTTTTGGTATCTCCTCTCCCCTCAGTCCTTAGTTTGCCCTTGGGGTTTGCTAGTTTTGGCTTTTCACTGGTCCCTCTTTTTTCAAAGGGTTGCATGAAAGCTTCTTAAGCCCGGATTGGGAGCTTTCCTTGGTGTTCTATTTGAGGTCTTTTCTGGATTCCCCTATTCTTTCTTTGCCTTTGCAAAGAATTTTTGGAGGTTTTACTTTCCCCGCAAGCTGTGCTCTGGATGCTTATCTTCAGGCCTTGATGTGGGATTTGCTGCTGCTAGGGATCTTTGCTTGGGAGGACTGCTTGTCCCTGGTTTCTAGGTCGGTTGGGGGTCCTCTTGAAGAGGGGAAGAGTGGTTGGCTGGTTGCTGATAGATGGAACTTTTGGGGGGCTGGTTGGGTGAATGTTGCTCTCTCTCTGCTGCTAAGTTTCTGCTCATTTTCTCCTATAGAGGTGGAGATTCTGATTTTGCTTATCTGCTCGAAGTTGGACTGGTTAAGGCCTCTTCTTCATCATTTGGTTCTGGGAGCCTTCTTAAATCCTAGCTGTGTTTTTTAGGCTGCCATCTTTCAACTTTTCTCAGACAGTCCTATTGAGGTGGACCATTCTTTTGTTGTGTGGAAGAGTTGTGGGCTGAGTTTGTTGGGATGGCTCCTGTTTGGGGTTTTGGATGCCCTGCTTTCTGAGGCTGGTGGTATTTTTGTTGCTCTTTCCTTGCTGTCGGGCTTCTTCCCCTTTTCTCCTATAGAGGTGGAGACTTTGGAGGAGTTTGTCTGTTGGGAATCTGTTTGGAGAAGGCCTCTTCTTAAGTGCAAGGTTTTGGGAGCCTTTTCAAAAACCAGCTGTCCAGCAAAGCTTTGTGGTTCCATCTTTCAGCTGCTAGACCTTGGTTCGTGGTTAGATGCTCTGCTCTCTTTGTTGATGGCTTCCTTCTTTTCAGCCCCTATTGAAGTGGCTCCCTATCCTATTGAGGTGGACAGGTGCTTTGTTGTTGGAGGTGTGGCTATTAGATGCTTGGAGGTTGCTGGCTTCTTCTTGGTGGTTTTGGGAACCATTACAAAACCCAAATCGAAGGTTAGGGGAGCCTTTCAAAACCCCCTTGCTTTTGTCCAGTTTTTAATGTTTATTTTATGGTTTTTTGTCTGGCTGGATGCTGATAGTTTTCAAGGGCCCAATATAGGCTGTGGTTGTTTTTGGTTAAGGTCTGGGCTAGCTTCTAGCTACTTGGAGTTTTTGTCTAAAGTTAAGGGAGCCCGAAAATTCCCTGCTGGTTGGCTGATGGTGCCTGTTAAACCCTCGTTCTTTGCTTTTATGAGCTATAGTTTGTTGATATAGCCTTGTTAGTGCTGCCATCCTGATTTGTATTGATTATCTTAAGTTTGTTTGGCTGGCTCTGTAGTCGGGAATAATCAATTATGTTATAGTGTCGTCATTATGTTGTGTCATCATCGGTAATTGTGTGTTATGGGAGTTAGTTAGTTCACCCGAAGGGCAATTGGATGCGACGGTTGGTCGCACCCCCTCGGGTATTATATATTGTATCTTCTTCTCTCGAGAAATCATTCATTGTAACCGGGGACTATATGAAGGAAAATGTACTTGTTTCTTTGGAGATATAACACTTATCTTATGGCATACAAGCATCTCTTATTCTGTACTGTGCATTTTCTTCTTATGTTTCTGAAATAGTTTCCATAGGCGAAACATCTGGCGCCATTGCCGAGTCTAATCCGGACATACGTGGCTGAAGGATAAATGGGTCAACCTATCCGCGAGAACATCGTTGATGAGGATGATGAGCAATTGAACGAACTCTATGAAGGAGAGGATGCATTGATGAGAGACTTTGTAATCTGGTTCCAGGAGGCCATAGAAACCTTCGTGCAGAGAGAGGCGACACAGGAAGAAGTACCGCAGGGTGCAGTGTGGGACGCTCTCAACGTTAGTCCAATGGCAAACAGACTGTTGCACCAACTCCCTCGTCTTCTGGCCCAAGCATCCCTCACTCACTAGCACCGAAGGGAGGAGATTGAGCGAGAACAGAGACAACAGCAACTACTCCGTAATTACGAGGAAAACAACCGGCGATGGGAAGAAGAGCATGATGAAAGACGCCGCAGGGGAAACTAATTCCTGAACCCCTACGGGAGGAATAAAGCAATACTGTAATAATCCCGGCACAATGTTGACATAAATTGTGGCCGAAAGGGAAAATAATAAAAGTTTTTTTGTTTTGTGTATATGATGTGTGCTCGCTATGTACGGAAGTGATTCATGCCCAATATACTAAATAAGGACAAAAATAAAAAGATACAAAGTGACAAATGGGAAATGGCACAAAGAGCGTTGAATCTCAGACAACAGATAGAACGAAGGCATAGGCTAAGGCAGCTTGTCGAGGGACGACTGGCCGAGGGGTTGCTCGAAGGGAACCCAGGAGGTGTCACGGAGGTTGCGGAGGCAGAGATAGACGGAGAGAATTACACTCTCTACACTGTCGTAGGGTTGCCCAAAGGGAACCTAGAAGGAGTCACGGAGGGTGCCGAAGGAGAACTCTACAGTTCGCCAGAATACCACCATAGGGTAAGAAGTCGCGAAGAGTTGGTGGAACAAACAAGGCAAAGTCTAAACCTGATCGACGCTACCAGAGACCTACTAAAGAACTTGTCGATTTCAAAGGACAACCGGAGGGAGACAACCAACTAGAGGGAAACGACCGAAGGTGCCGGGGGAGCACAAGGGTACTGTACGAGAGGCAATTTGTTCAGTTTGGGGTCAGCAACCTTCTCCGGAGGACCCACGAGTGGAGGGTCAGGTGCAAGAGGCGGAGGTGGAGGATCACCAGGTACAAGCACACAAGGCACTAGAGGAGCAAGACCCAGCGGTGGGATGGCAAGTAAACAGAAGTTGTCGAAGTTCAACGGTGACGGGAAGGAAGATCCCATCCGCCATTGCCGCACTTGCGAAACCATATGGTCAGTGAACAGTGTTACCGACCAAGACGAATGGGTAACACAATTTCCAGCAACCTAAAGGGGAGTGGCCATTGACTGGTACTCCGATACGGATAAGGCCAAAGTCAGCACATGGCCCAACCTGAAGGAGTTCGAGATAGAGCTGCCTCCTCAGAGACGACAATGAAATAGTAGCCGAAATCTACGGCACAAAGCAGAACAAGAACGAGACGGTCCGAGCCTATAGTCGGTGGCTCAAGGAACTGTTGGGGAAAATGGAGAGTCAACCAACGGATGGGTTGAAAAAGAGATGGTTCGTGGAGGGACTAAAACACTCCCTCCAGAAGAAGATGAAAATTGTTCCACCAACCTCATACAAAGATGCATATAATCGAGCGATGGATCTCGAGAGCAAGACCAAGACATCCAAGAAGAAAAAGAAGAAGGATAGCTCGTCCGAGGATAATGACTCTTCCGAGGTAAGCAGCAGCGATGGCGAGTTCGGCAAAAAGGTGCAAGCGCTCCAGAAAGACATGGAGCGAATGAGGAGAGAATTTAAAGCAATGAGAAGCACGGGTTGAACCGAAGGGGATGTATGGTGCACAGAGTGCAAAGAGGAAGGACATACGAAGGGTACCTATCCAAAGAAGGCCTCCTGTGAGATTTGCCAAGTGATGGGACACTCCATCAAGGAGTGCCCATACAATATGAAGACACAGGATGCACAAGTGCTATTCACTGAGTAGGCCACAACATCCACACCAGCGGGTACGACCCAGCAAAACAACACAACGGCATCCTCTAGAAGGTACCGAGACAATAGACGCGGCGGAAGGAATAATAATAATAATAATAACAATAACCAGAGCCGTATCCAGTATGATGCCAAGGTCCAACCTATGATCCAGTGTAGGGCCTACAGTCAGTGGGGGCACTTCACCCGAGATTGCACGAAGGAGGCTAACCAGCAACATCTCTGCCGATGATGCGGAACGGGGGACCATGAGGATACAAACTGCCTGAAACCCGGAGTCAATCTTTTGAACATTGAACCCACTCAGGCAGAGGTATTGGTGGTTACGAGGGCGCAGGCAAAGATGGCCTCCTACCCAGACCCTCGCATAGAAATGGAACGTGTACGAGAAGCAAGGGTGGAGATTACAAAGGAGATGACTGCACAAGAGAGAAATAGTGGGGAGGCCACAAGCACGTCCCGGACTAAGGGGGAGGAAAACATCTTGAGGCAAATCCTGCAAATGGAGGTACCCGTGAGAGTCCAAGACCTCCTCGAAACCATGCCGCACTTAAAAACGGCTATCCTAAATGTTGTGCCCGCACAAAGTCACCAAGCGAAGAAGGCTGAAAGCTCTACGGTCGACCCAATGTTGTTAGTTGTTAACAGTGGACGCCACCCAGCCGTGGTAGAAATGGGCATCCTAGGGACCACCCTAACGGACACCGTCGTGGACAAAGGGTCGGGAGTAAATGTGCTCCCGGAGGAGACATGGAAGAAACTGGGGAAGCCCACGTTGTGGCCCCCCACGTTTAATCTATTGGGAGCAGACCAGCATGGGATTAAACCCCTCGGGGCACTCATGGCACAGCAGGTGATGATCGGCACACAGCCATTCGTGCTGGATTTTGTAGTGATCCCGTTAAAACAGAAAGGGTACGACGCCATCCTCAAACGAGGGTGGCTAATTGCCGCCAAGGCAAAGCATGACTGGAAGGGAAATACACTCTCGTTAGAGAGCATGGGGAGAAAGTACGTGAGAGACATCCGAACGCAGATGGTGAGCTAGGAGTTGGCATCCTCCTCGGAGTCGGAGTCGGATGGAGACTGGTGGGAGGAAGATGAAGGCCGACGGCGAATGGAGCCCAACAGTGAAGGGGTTCTAGAATTAGAAGCATGCCCGGGGAATGACGGGGATTCTATGAATGACCTTTTCCATTGGCAGATGGAGGATTATGAATTGTTCACACCCTCGTGTAATGTGTTGAGCATCGAAGAACAACCGGAGGTATTCCCCCAAGAGTACGGAGAATACAGGGAGGGGGAGGCCTGTGTGAATGATACTCTGGCACACCAGTTTCCCAAAGACAGACCCATCAGATATGAGGAAGCCAAGTTGAAAGAAACAAATTTAGGAGAGGCGAGCGATCCCAAGAAGATTTTGTGGGGGATGACTGGAACCCGATGCTGAAGGCTGCAGCATTTAAAATTTTCCTAGAATATAAGGATGTGTTCGCGTGGACCTACAAGGACCTGAAGGGTGTACCCCCGGAGCTATGCCTACACCACATTACATTGGTACCCGGAGCCCAACCCGTAAGGAAGCGACCCTACCATATGTATAAAAACTATGTTGCACGGATGAATGAAGAAATTGAACGGATGCTGGAAGCGGGGATAATTTTTAAAGTATAGACAAGTGAATGGGTGTCCCCCATTGTGATCTCACTCAAAAAGGATGGCAACTAGATTCGGATTTGTGTAGACTTTCGATGTCTGAACACGATCACCATCAAGGACCCCTTTCCTATCCCCTTCACCTACAGTATCCTAGAAGTGGCTGGACACGAGATGTATTCCTTCATGGATGGGTTCTCTGGGTACAACCAGATATCCATTGTGGAGGAAGACATGCTAAAGATAACCTTCGTAGTGGAAGATGGTGTATATGCATACAATCGAATGCCCTTCGGCCTATGTAATGCACCAGCGACCTTCCAGCATATCATTTTGCACATCTTCGACAAGATGTCTACAGGGAACTTCCAGGCCTTCCTTGACGATTGGTCCATTTATAGCAGCCAAGACATGCATCTCAAAGCCCTCGAGGAGTGCATGGAGAGATGTTGAAGGGCACGACTAGCCCTCAATCCAAAAAAATGCAGGTTCATGGTGCCACAAGGAAGGTTACTCGAGCATATTGTGTGCAGGGAGGGACTAAAAACAGACCCTGACAAAATAAGAGTCATAGTAGAGATGGAAGCCCCGACGGACGTCACTGGAGTGAAGTCTTTCCTTGGCCATGTGGGGTACTACAGGAGGTTCATCAATAACTTCGCCGAAGTGTCCCACCCCTTGGACAGACTTACACGGAAGGGGGAGCCATATGTCTAGACGAAGCTACAGAACGACGCATTCAAAGAGTTGAAGACAAGATTGTTGGGAGCCCCCATACTCACCTACCCGAACTGGGACAAGGAATTCCACGTCCACGTGGATGCCTCGAATTATGCCATTGGAGCTACACTAGGTCAGGTTGGGTCACCCGATATACTTTGCAAGTAGATTGTTCTCCAAGGCTGAGAAGAACTATAGCACCACAAAGCGCGAAGCCCTCGGCATGGTCTACTTCGTGCAGAAGTTCAAGCACTACCTGTTGGCCACACCATTCACCATTTATGTAGACCATCATGCACTTATGTATTTGGTGAACAAGCCCATCATCCAGGGAAGGGTAAGTCGTTGGCTCTTGTTGCTTCAGGAGTTCACATTCACAATCGTGGTGAGACCGGGACAAAGCCATGTCATAGCAGATCAGTTGTCTCGGATCAAGTCAGGGGAACCCTCGGAGGGAGTCAATGATGACTTCCTAGATGCACACCTGTTTCGAATAGTCGTACTTCCCTCGTGGTATTAAAATATTGGGGAGTACCTGTCGTCATCTCGATTTTTGAAAGACATGCCTCCAGGGGAACAAAGGAAACTAGCGTTAAGGAGAAGGACTTTCCAGTTAATTAATGGCCTACTATATAAAATGGGAGCGGACCAAGTACTAAGGCGCTGTGTTATGGAGGAAGTTCCCTGTGTCTTGAGGGAGGCACATGAGGGCCCCACAGGCGGACATATGGGCTCGGACACGACAGCACGGAAGGTGTTGCTAGCAAGGCTATGGTGGCCCATGGTATACAACGATGCTCGAGAGTGGGTTGTGGGGTGTGACACTTGCCAGCGGGCAGGCAAACCCTTGAAGCAGAACTTTATGCCCTGAAACCCTTCACATGCACAAGAACTATTCAAACGGTGGGGACTTGACTTCATAGGGCCTCTCAAGGCCAGCCGTGCACGTCGATGTCGTTACATTGTGGTCGCGTTACATTGTGGTCGCTACAGACTTAACTAAATGGGTGGAGGCTAGGGCTCTCCCGGACAACTCTACAGTAAGTATGGCTAGATTCATCTATGAGAAAATTATTACTAGATACGGCATCCCTATTCAATTGACCAGTGACAGAGGAGGACATTTCGTCAACCATGTGGTAAAGTTATTAACGACTAAATTCAAAAAAATTCATTCTCTGTCGAGTCCCTACTACCCTCGGGCAAACGGACAAGCCGAGGCAACAAACAAAATCTTGGTCACAATTATCTACAAGTCTTGCGGAGTTGAAGGGGAGGATTGGGAGGAAAGGTTACCATCGGTACTGTGGGCCTACCGCACGACCTACAAGACCACCACGGGCCACACACCCTTCCAGTTGATGTATGGGCAAGAGGTCGTAGTCCCTGTGGAATTCATGGTACGAAGTCTGCAAATCGCTATTGACAATAAACTCGAGGATATGGAAAGCCTACGAGAGCGATTGCACGCCCTCAATAAACTCGAGGAGCGAAGGATGTTGGCACAATGGGCAACCGAGGTCGCGCAGCAGCGAAGGAAGCACTTGCACGACAAGCGCCTCCGGAAGATGGGCTTTACCCCAGGTCAGTTGGTGTTGAAATGTAATGGAAAAAATGAGATAAAACTAGGGAAATTTAAAGTAAAGTGGTTGGGGCCCTACAGAGTCCGAGAGGTTGAGGCGAATGGGTCAGTCAAATTGGGGATGCTTGACGGCAAGGAGATTCCAGAGGCCGTCAACGAGTCCAAGCTGAAAATCTATCATGAACGAAGACAGGACACGGGCCCCACCCAGCCCGACGAAAACCCCACCCAGCCCGACGAAGATCCCTGTAACAATTTAAATAAATAAAACAGAAATATATATATAAAAAAAAAGGGGGGCCACGATGGAACCACCGTATGGTGGGACCACCGTGCGATGGACCACCGTCGAGGGCACCACCGTGCGATGGACCACCATCGAGGGACCATCGTGCGGTGGAACCACCATCGGGGGGCCACCGCCGGTGACCACCGTGCGGTGGTTGTCCACCGCGGAAGATACCCCGACAAAACCATCACGCCCACGCGACAAGAAATAAAAGTGTTGCCCCAGCCAAACCCCCCACCGGACAATATCTTCCGCTCACGCCACGCCCACGCCAAAAGAAAAGTGCCCACGCCCAGCCAAAGACGCAATCGCAAGAGAAAAAGAGATTACAGTCGGGAATAAAGGGAAAGGTGGCGTAACTACCTCAGGCAGTTGAAGACAGAAAGCAAGAACAAGAGAAATGCATTCAGTAGGAAAAAGGCAGTGGAAGACGAATCTGTAGAACATGGATAAAATGGCAAGGGTTTTACATTCAAGGGTGAGGGTTGTCGGTAGCAGCAAAAAGATGCCACCGAAGGGGAAAGCAACAGCCAGGGTTACAGCCGACACGGTTATATTCAAGTGAGTTAATGGAGAAGAGTGCAGGAGGTGGTGGCAGCAGAACCCTGACAACCATGAAGTAAAAAATTGGTTAACGAAGGTAGGAGTGCATTGGTTGGTTCAGATGCCGGTTTTTCAGATCAAGAAATTTGAGCCACCGATGCGGACAATGATAGCAGCATTCGACCGCACCACCAGGAAAAGCACTTTTGAGTATATGAAGCGTACAGTTACAGTCTCCTTCACAGCAGCAGACTTCGCCAGGGTATTTGGCATACCAGAGAGGAATGGGAAGAAAATAGATATGAAGGCGCAAAAGATGAACACAGACCAGAAAGAACATTGGATACGCATGGTCTCCAGAAATCTTACACCAACGGAATTTGATTCCATAGCCAAGGCCACTAAGGGGAGAGGGATGAAGAAATCTTTTGTGGCAAAAGGGCCATGGTGCTACATCATGGACGTGGTCAAGAGAAGATTGACGGGATTCAGCCGGGCATTGGACACAGCACTCCCACAAATCATCCTGATGAGCGGGTTGATGAATGGAGTACAGTATGACTGGGCATCAGTACTGGTGAACAGAATGTTCGAGTTCATGACATTGTAGCATCGCACATTTTATATGCCGCACTACGCCATCGGGTTATTTTTGGAGGCGATGCTTTCACAGCTTCCAGCAGACAAACTGGAAATTTGGCCGAAGGGAAACTTGGAACACGGCGAGCCGCCTATTTTTCAGTGGAGGCATCTTGACATAGGGTTGGTACCCGGGGTGGGGCAAAAACGGCAAAGGCAAGAGGTGTCAGAGTCTAAGGATATTGACAGTGGGAGGGATGACACCTCGGAGGCCTCGAGTGACTCAGATGGAGATAGCGAGGAGAGCCTAGCAGAGACCGTACAGGCATCCACACCAGTCTTGTTTGCTACGCCCATGCTGACAGCCTCAGCACACTTGAGTCCGCCGACGGTGACGACTACATCTATCCCTGCTTTCGGCCAGCAGAGGCCGCCAGTAGTGGCAACAGAGGAAGTGAGAGAGGCAGTACCATCCGAGGGTGCGGGGGAGTCCGTACCCACTATAGAGGCGCTGGAATTGAGAAAGGATCAGACAAGTACTATGGGCGAAGAGGAATGTTGGCTGAGGGAAATGGAGATAACACCTATGTCACCTAAGCCGGCTACTACCATTTCTCCCCCATGAGCGACTTGTCACGAATCGTTTTATTTAATATTGTGCAATTTAAAGATGTAATGTGATTTTGAAATTTAAAATAGATTAGATCATTCATAATCTAGTATGAGGAAATATAATATGCTTTTTTACTCCTGCAAATGATATGAAATTCAATATTCTTTTGGGTTTGTCAATGCTGATAAAATTTTGAGTGCAAGTAATGCAGGATGAGGTGAAGGAGGTCAAAGGCGAGAACATGAATCAAGTAGAATTGGTTTAACCAAAGAATTCGAAAGCAAGAGGGAATCTGGTGCATGCCTAGATAATATATGCATTTTCATTTTTCCTAGTTCATTGTAAGAAACAAGCATTCGCTATCATACTAGGATGTGGTAGAGAGTATAAATAAGGAATTTCCATCTTTTTCTACGGATAATTCAAACAATAACTCGGCCGAGTATATGCCATGCACAACAAAATAATAGTTGGAAAAAGCAAACTATTCTCCCTAAAGCATCCACATTCGGCACCCGTCCTGAAAGGTAAATTTTTCCAACTCAAGCTTAACCCTAGCTTGATTCCCTCAAACACAAATTCTTTTGAGATTACAATCTTTCTTTTAAAATAAAAATAGAGATATCATTTTTGTTGCTTACTAATCATTACTTGTCTAATATATCTTTCGAAGACAATCTTTCATAAAAACGATAAACTTTTATAAGCAATAATCTTAAAATCAATCCTTTGACCAAAATAAAGTACATACAATAGAAGGTGTTAAACATGTATGAAATTAATCTCATATGTAAACAAAAGTACGCAAACACATTCTAAAATAGAATTAAAACTAATTATTTTTGTGCAAAATACGATATTAACAACCTCTTTTCTCTAAATTCTTTTCTTTTATTCCACAATGGTTTATTAAGCATTTCAAATACAATATTAATAATCGATACCCATTTGGACGTACATATCTATTATCCAAACTTCCTTTTCTACACATTTTATACCAATTTTAACAATTAAAAATGAAATGAAAAACAAAGGATTCTAACCTCTTGGAAACTTAGAGTGGATTGTAAGCTTTTGACCTTGTCATTCTTCGTCAAATGATTCGACTCCTTGATCACAAGTCTCTCTTTCTCTCCAACTATTCTTATCTCTATCCAACTATCTCTCTATCGCTCAATCTCCACGATATTATCCAACTATTCTTCCTCTACATCCAACTATTCTTCCTCTATCTCAAACTATTCTTCTTCTCTTTCAAACTATTCTAACTCTCTATCAAACTATTCTTACTCTCCCTTCAAGAAATTATCGCTCTTCTAATCTCGTGTGAGAAAGAATGAAAGAATGAGTGTGTGCATACGTCTATTTATTCTAATCTGTGGCTATGTTTGCTGCTATCCTCTGGGTCTTATTTACTGTTCCACTATGTGGTTGTAACTATCATCTCCACACAGTCTTATGGATTAAATATCATCCTTGTTAAGTGGCAAGTTCGAGTCTTCTTGTTTAAAACTTCCAACCGTTTCAGTTGAAGCTTGATTGCTGCATGAAATCTGTCGACTTCTTATCCACTATGGAGTCACGTTGCATACCAAGTCTAATTCAATTTAAGTTCTAATTATATGTGTCGATTAATGCAGATATCGTGGCTTATGTGTTTTGCACGTTATTTATGTTTGGATAGTGGTAGTGTTAGTATCTCCTTAAGCTACGCCTACCTTAAACATCTTACCTTATTGCCTCCCACCGCATCTGACCTGCGTTAAAGGCTTTAACAGCATCTACCGTGGGTGGAGGAAGATTGTTACAAACCTATCAAAGCAGCTACCGTGGGTGGAGGAGTTTGTTTATACACCGACCAAGGCGGCTCTTCCATTTGCTTTAAACGGTCGACCACCTTTTTCAACCCGCCACCCTATATTATTATGTTTAATATTATATTTATAATATGGTATGTTTTATAAGTTATTTATAATGACTTTTCATTAATATTAAACATTAGACTTTGTTTTTAAATAAATTCTTTGATATATATCGGATTTTCATTTCCTAATTTAAATTTCATAAATACATATTCAATATTTACAAAATAGATGATCAAATTATTATTAGACAAATTTCGAATGGTCATGATCATAAAATAAGAAGATAATTACTTAAGCATAATTAAATATTCAATATATATATATATATATATATATATATATATATATATTATGGATTATTATAAAATAGTTTAATTCCTCAAACCTATATTTGATAATTACACTCTTATCTATAAGTTTGTGATCAAATTATCATTAGAATTCATATACACATAATGCGTATATATTTTTGATCTCAAATGATTAAATGATTACGTATATGTATAAACAGAAGTCTTGACGAAATCAAATTTCACTATAATTGGATATTGATATATGTATATGATTGAATAAATTTCTCATATATATATATATTAGACTATTATTCAATTTACAAAATTTAAACTCGTAAGTACTCTTTTCATACATTTACATATTTGAACAAGGAGGACATAAAAACCTAGGGTCGATATTCGTTTTCGAATCATCTACACATTTTATCTCTTTTAACCATAAAACATACTATTTCACAATTACTCAGACAACTTATATTTATTTCAAACACTACTCACATCATGCAATTAATGCACATATATAAACATTTAAATCAATCTACCTCTTATTCCAAATTCATCATTTCAATTTGAACAAATACTCAAATAAGGTCATTTAAATCATCCACACTTTCAAGATGCAAATTATAAATCCTAATGTGGTGTGTGAAAGATTCCCTTTTCTATCGAAGTCGTTCAGTTAAAAGATATTCTACCTGATTCGTGTTCTCACCTTCGACCTCCTTCACCTCATCCTGCATTACTTGCACTCAAAATTTTATGAGCATTGACAAACCCAAAAGAATATTGAATTTCATATCATTTGCAGGAGTAAAAAAGCATATTATATTTCCTCATACTAGATTATGAATGATCTAATCTATTTTAAATTTCAAAATCACATTACATTTTTAAATTGCACAATATTAAATAAAACGATTCATGACATCCTTCCCCTCTTGGAAGAGACATCGTCTCGATGTCTTGCCACTCATCAATATTCACAAAACCATAATATCTCACAAAATGTCAATCTTTACCTCAAATTCAAATAATAATACCAAGAGCACACAGGCTATCCAAGTTTACATCATAAAATAATAATAATTGTTTCAAAATATCCAAAATTAAATAGCAGTTATTTCCTAAGAAAGCAAATGAGCAAAATGACGGTCAATTGTCTCAGCATCCTCCCAAGTAGCACTATCCTCAGAATATTGGTCCCACTGAACCTTATACTGAATGAAATCTCTGCTACATAGCTTTACACTACGCTGATCAAGGATTCGGATGGGCTCCACTAGCACCACCCCTGGATCCTGAACCTGTAAGGATTGCCAATCAAGAATATGAGATGCATCAGCATTGTAAGGTTTCAATAAAGACACATGAAACACATTATGGATTCGAGCTAGAGCAGGGGGTAAAGCTAATCTATAAGCAACTGGATTGATACTTCCGGCACATCGAAGGGTCCAACATATCTTGGTACCAACTTTGATGATTTCATCAATAAAATAAAGCTCTTATGAGGCTTCTCTCTCAAAATAATTTCTTCTTCAGTAACAATTATCTGAGAGTCTTGTTTCTATTATGATATCTTTTTCTTGTCTGTCGACTATCTCTTCCAATATATTCTTGATCAATTTCATTTGCTTATTCGTTTATTTTAAGCATATTAGAACCAATGATGATCCTATCTTTATTCTATCCCAATTGACAAATGTTTGTCATTTATGTCATAAAGCATCATAATGGGTATCATTTCTTAATAATGCATGAAAAGATTTTATTGTATGCCAACTAAGTCCAAAGGCAAATATCTCTTCCATTCGTATTTCAAATTCATGCGATACATCAAAATGAATTTTCCACAACCTGATTAACTCTTTCTATTTTTTTATTTTTTTTTCCAACTATTCCAACCAACTCAATCTGTTTCATACCTTATACTTCTATCAATCCATAAGATTTCCAAATTACTATGTATGCTCTTAATCGACAAACGACAAGGCAACCATGATGACAGAAAATTTCCTAACATCATAACATATGTTAGCACAACCTTATACTCATTAATCTCAAATGTGTTTTTATGCCAAAGGCCATATATTCTTGAATGGCAATCCTTACAGGTTCAGGATCCAGGGGGTGGTGCTAGTGGAGCCCATCCGAATCCTTGATCAGCATAGTGCGAAGCTACGTAGCAGAGATTTCATTCAGTATAAGGTTCAGTGGGACCAATATTCTGAAGATAGTGCTACTTGGGAGGATGCTGAGACGATTGACCGTCATTTTCCTCATTTGCTTTCTTAGGAAATAACTGCTATTTAATTTTGGATATTTTGAAACAATTATTATTATTTTATGATGTAAACTTGGATAGCCTGTGTGCTCTTGGTATTATTATTTGAATTTGAGGTAAAGATTGACATTTTGTGAGATATTATGGTTTTGTGAATATTGATGAGTGGCAAGACATCGAGACGATGTCTCTTCCAAGAGGGGAAGGATGTCATGAATCGTTTTATTTAATATTGTGCAATTTAAAGATGTAATGTGATTTTGAAATTTAAAATAGATTAGATCATTCATAATCTAGTATGAGGAAATAGAATATGCTTTTTTACTCCTGCAAATGATATGAAATTCAATATTCTTTTGGGTTTGTCAATGCTCATAAAATTTTGAGTGCAAGTAATGCAGGATGAGGTGAAGGAGGTCGAAGGCGAGAACACGAATCAGGTAGAATTGCTTTTAACTGAACGACTTCGATAGAAAAGGGAATCTTTCACACACCACATTAGGATTTATAATTTGCATCTTGAAAGTGTGGATGATTTAAATGACCTTATTTGAGTATTTGTTCAAATTGAAATGATGAATTTGGAATAAGAGGTAGATTGATTTAAATGTTTATATATGTGCATTAATTGCATGATGTGAGTAGTGTTTGAAATAAATATAAGTTGTCTGAGTAATTGTGAAATAGTATGTTTTATGGTTAAACGAGATATAATGTGTAGATGATTCGAAAACGAATATCGACCCTAGGTTTTTATGTCCTTCTTGTTCAGATATGTAAATGTATGAAAAGAGTACTTACGAGTTTAAATTTTGTAAATTGAATAATAGTCTAATATATATATATGAGAAATTTATTCAATCATATACATATATCAATATCCAGTTATAGTGAAATTTGATTTCGTCAAGACTTCTATTTATACATATACGTAATCATTTGAGATCAAAAATATATACGCATTATGTGTACATGAATTCTAATGATAATTCGATCACAGACTTATAGATAAGAGTGTAATTATCAAATATAGGTTTGAGGAATTAAACTATTTTATAATAATCCATAATATATATATACATTTATATATTGAATATTTAATTATGCTTAAGTAATCATCTTCTTATTTTATGATCATGACCATTCGAAATTTGTCTAATAATAATTTGATCATCTATTTTGTAAATATTGAATATGTATTTATGAAATTTAAATTAGGAAATGAAAATCCGATATATATCAAAGAATTTATTTAAAAACAAAGTCTAATGTTTAATATTAATGAAAAGTCATTATAAATAACTTATAAAACATACCATATTATAAATATAATATTAAACATAACCGTTTAAAGCAAATGGAAGAGTCGCCTTGGTCGGTGTATAAACAAACTCCTCCACCCACGGTAGCCGCTTTGATAGGTTTGTAACAGTCTTCCTCCACCCACGGTAGATGTTGTTAAAGCCTTTAACGCAGGTCAGATGCGGTGGGAGGCAATAAGGTAAGATGTTTAAGGTAGGCGTAGCTTAAGGAGATACTACCACTACCACTATCCAAACATAAATAACGTGCAAAACACATAAGCCACGATATCTGCATTAATCGACACATATAATCAAAACTTAAATTGAATTAGACTTGGTATGCAACGTGACTCCACAGTGGATAAGAAGTTGACAGATTTCATGCAGCAATCAAGCTTCAACTGAAACGGTTGGAAGTTTTAGACAAAAAGACTCGAACTTGCCACTTAACAAGGATGATATTTAATCCATAAGACTACGTGGAGATGATAGTTACAACCACATAGTGGAACAGTAAATAAGACCCAGAGGATAGCAGCAAACATAGCCACAAATTAGAATAAATAGACGTATGCACACACTCATTCTTTCATTCTTTCTCACACGAGATTAGAAGAGCGATAATTTCTTGAAGGGAGAGTAAGAATAGTTCGATAGAGAGTTAGAATAGATTGATAGAGAGTTAGAATAGTTTGAAAGAGAAGAAGAATAGTTTGAGATAGAGGAAGAATAGTTGGATGTAGAGGAAGAATAGTTGGATAATATCGTGGAGATTGAGCAATAGAGAGATAGTTGGATAGAGATAAGAATAGTTGGAGAGAAAGAGAGACTTGCGATCAAGGAGTCGAATCATTTGACGAAGAACGACAAGGTCAAAAGCTTACAATCCACTCTAAGTTTCCAAGAGGTTAGAATCCTTTGTTTTTCATTTCATTTTTAATTGTTAAAATTGGTATAAAATGTGTAGAAAAGGAAGTTTAGATAATAGATATGTACGTCCAAATGGGTATCGATTATTAATATTGTATTTGAAATGCTTTATAAACCTTTGTGGAATAAAAGAAAAGAATTTAGAGAAAAGAGGTTGTTAATATCGTATTTTGCACAAAAATAATTAGTTTTAATTCTATTTTAGAATGTGTTTGCGTACTTTTGTTTACATATGAGATTAATTTCATACATGTTTAACACCTTCTATTGTATGTACTTTATTTTGGTCAAAGGATTGATTTTAAGATTATTGCTTATAAAAGTTTATCGTTTTTATGAAAGATTGTCTTCGAAAGATATATTAGACAAGTAATGATTAGTAAGCAACAAAAATGATATCTCTATTTTTGTTTTAAAAGAAAGATTGTATTCTCAAAAGAATTTGTGTTTGAGGGAATCAAGCTAGGGTTAAGCTTGAGTTGGAAAAATTTACCTTTCGAGACGGGTGCCAAATGTGGATGCTTTAGGGAGAATAGTTTCTTTTTCCAACTATTATTTTGTTGTGCATGCCATATACTCGGCCGAGTTATTGTTTGAATTATCCGTAGAAAAAGATGGAAATTCCTTATTTATACTCTCTACCACATCCTAGTATGATAGCGAATGCTTGTTTTTTAGAATGAACTAGGAAAAATGAAAATGCATATATTATCTAGGCATGCACCAGATTCCCTCTTGCTTTTGAATTCTTTGGTTAAACCAATTCGTGCAGGGTCGGGTATTCTTGATTGACCAAGAATTCTGGGGAAGCGTAAGCTTCAAGGTTGGGCGGAAAAAGCGCCTGATTCTTGTTCTCGTCTGCGTTCGAAAGACAGAAGGAAGCGACTCAGACTAAAGATCGACGGATGCATCTTCTTGTATATTCTTAAGGCAATTTGGAAGCCTAAGTAGAAAATAAGAACCTCTTTATATTGGATTATTCATGTGCATTATTACGATATATTCGATGTTTGCTTATAGCTTGTATAAAATATGCTTAGAGATTGAAATTTTAAGTTTCTTTATGAATAAAGCATAGTTTAGGGTTAGATCCTAGATTGACGTCTTTACACGACTTCTGGGAGCAGGGACCCTCGAGAGGACGTAGAGGTGGAGGTGGTTGACATAGACAGCCACGGTTCCCCTAGAGATATGGCACATTCGGCAGAAATGCAGGGGAGGGAGTTGGCACTTGAACAGAAGGCAGAGGTCCCTACAGAGGTCCCGTCAGACAGAGTGGAGGTTCACATGGAGAGCAGGCACCCAGGCAGGATGGACGTGGAGGCTTACCTCCAAGATGTGGTTGGTCGAGGGCAAACATATTTCCAGGAGATGGTGCAGACTTATCTGCAGGACGAGGTATGCAGAGGGCGGGAGGTCATAGCATCCCTACAGGCAGGGGCCTCGAATAGCACCACCCAAGGGTTGGAGCGGATACTCGGGTTTGTACGGGAGGGGGGTCCTCGGGCATTTGCTGCGTGTTTTGAGAGAGGCGGATGGCCAGAAACTAAGACAGCGGAGATGTTGAATGCATGGGCAATGAGGGAGCCAGTAGTGGAGAGTAGGGTCGAGTCTCTCAAGAGGCAGGTTGAGCAAGCTTTTAGGGAGGAAGATTACACTCTTCGCCATACGGCGCACATTTCTGCAGGCCATGAGATTGCCCGGGTGGCCGCGGAGAGAGCTCGGGAGGAGCTGACCACCAGAGTTGCAGAGTTGCTGAAAGACTTGGCCGCCGAGAGGGCTCAGTTAGAAGCGGAAAGGGCTCAATTCACCACGGAGAGGGCTCAGTTCACTGCCGAGAGGGACCAGTTAGCAGCAAAGTTGGAGGCCGCCAGAACGGAGAAGATGACCCTGAGTATGAGTTTGGTGCAGGCTAGAGAGACCATGGATGAGAAGGAGAAGAAGGTACTAGAGGTTGCCAGGATGGTCAAGCTTGCCATAGAAAACAAGAAGATTGCGAAGCGAGACTTGAGGATACGGAGATAGCAGGTGTACGACCTGTGTGCACAGCTGGCATCAGCATCTTCCTTAGCCCCGCCACCTGCTGATTCAGGGACGCCATCTCAGCCCCCTTCTTCCGTTCCTTGATTCTGTCTTTGATAGTCATGTATGTCATCCCTATTTTGTTTTGAGTCGCCAGGAGACTTCTTTTTTGGGGGGGGGATGATGTAATCGGGAATAATCAATTATGTTATAGTGTCGTCATTATGTTGTGTCATCATCGGTAATTGTGTGTTATGGGAGTTAGTTAGTTCACCCGAAGGGCAGTTGGACGCGACGGTTGGTCGCACCCCCTCAAGTATTATATATTGTATCTTGTTCCCTCGAGAAATCATTCATTGTAACCGGGGACTATATGAAGGAAAATATACTTGTTTCTTTGGAGATATAACACTTATCTTATGGCATACTAGCATCTCTTATTTTGTACTGTGCATTTTCTTCTTATGTTTCTGAAATAGTTTCCATAGGCGAAACAGGCTCTTTCTTTTTGTGGTTGCGTTGGTGTTCGGCTGGCTTTAGCCTGTTTAGTTGTGTTTGGGCAGCTGATTTTCCCTGTTTGTATCCTTTGGCAGAGTGATTTTGTGGGTTCCAGATCCTAGTAAAATTTGGGGGTTTCGAGTCCCTTCAAAACCTGTTGTATGGGGTTTCGAGTCCCCTCAAAACCTGTTTTTACCTTAATCAAAAACTTCTGACCTCATGGAATAGAGCCAGGAATTCCACAGCAACAGTTTAACTAAGCTTCAATTTTTCCTAGTGAACTTGGCATTTCGGGAAAAAAATCTATTGTCCTGTAACCCATTTGAGCTAGTTTCATCCATTGTGGCTCCATGTCATTGCGAAGCTAACATGTGCTACAGCAACAAACTTCATTGAAAACAAAATTTAAATTTGTAAAATATTACACCCAGTGCCCGAGCACATAATGAAAAGGGTAATGCAAGGAAAAACAAAACTCCTATGAACACGCATGTACTTGTCGACTTGGTGGTCGGCACCTCCTTGGGACTCCTGACATGGCTTAACCACCTCATGTGAATCGGGTTAAATCTTGTGTTTGTATCAGGCTTTGATAGTTCGAGCTTTTGGTGCAACAGCAAATGATTCCAACAATTGGTATCAAAGCCTTGGGTCACGGGTTGGAGTCTCCCTTCAGTGGGTGTTGAAGGCTCAATCAGTGTTGAGGGGGAGATTGTTGACTTGGTGTTCAGCACCTCCTTGGGGACTCGTGACATGGCTTAACTGCCTCCCATGGGTCAGGTTAAATCTGGCATTTGTATCAGTTGTTGATAGTTCGAGCTTTTGGAGCAACAGGAAACGATTCCAACAGTACTATGGATTTGGCTGACTATCATCAGCATAAATCATAACCACTAGGATTTCAGATAAAGGAACAGGTTCTAGTGTATGTGGTAGAGGAACTTTTGTGGAAGTTAAGTTCACCAAACTGTTCATGTAACACTATTAAGTCTATAACTAACCCAAAAGAAAATATCACTAACGAGCTGATCAAATATAGCTGACTCCAATTTCACCCTTGGTCGTTTCAAT
Source organism: Cryptomeria japonica (assembly GCF_030272615.1). Classification (NCBI taxonomy): domain Eukaryota; kingdom Viridiplantae; phylum Streptophyta; class Pinopsida; order Cupressales; family Cupressaceae; genus Cryptomeria; species Cryptomeria japonica. The sequence continues at coordinate 197,430,722 of NC_081409.1, read as the reverse complement.
CTTGAGGTTTTAGAAACAAGCTATCATGGTATTAAAGCGCCTCCAAATTTGAGCATTGCTCTATGAAATTCTGATTAAGATAATTCCCTTTACTTTGTCAGATCAAAACCTAGACTGTACTGAATTAAAAATTAAGAGGAGGCCACTTTACAAGGACTGAATCTCTTCTCTATAAAGTGGATGCAGTACATGGTGATGGATAAGTCCAAGCTATGCACAGAAATCTCCTGAATTTGCTCCCAGATCTAGTTAACAAACTATAGCTACTTCTGTTGCAAGGTAACCAAAAAGCATTATCTCAGATACACCCATGAGATTCAACAGCACGTTGAAATTCTTCTTGATAAAACCAAAAGCAATATACTTGAGACTAAATGACCAAATAATACAAGATAACTCTGCCAAATGAACTAAAAGCATAGGTTCCTGTGAAAAATAACCAGCCACATACAATTTTAGGGCATACCTGTTATGGTAACAGTCTGGCAGAAATACATACATGGCATCTGAAAATGTCAGCAAAAGGGAGCTAGCGTGCCCTATTTCTGGAAAATTGACAGAGCTAGCAAAGTGTGTTTCATGAGCCTTATAAACATAGTTTTTCCAAGACTTGTGAGGATTTGTATTAATGACATCACAGTTACCAGAAACCTAGGTTCAAGGATGAGGACTCCATCCACATACTTGTACTTGCATCTCCTGGTGGCTAAATTTAAATGTATTATAGTTGTTGCCTATGTACATATACTCACATAACCTATTTCAAAGGGGGTGTCCCTGTTCTTATACCCATATATCGTATCTCTGGGTGATTATGCTTCATCAATAATTCTTAGAAAGCCTCCTTCTAGTGTTCAAGAGAGCCTTGGGGACTTCACTTTATTTTATCCTGTGAGGGTTGCACTCTTATAACTTTGTTCTATGTTAACAAAATCAAGAAATGGAAAATGAAATGAAAACAATTTCTATCTCAAAAACAATGATTATAAAGTTATTTATAGATCTCTAATTTCACCCAAGGACCTCACCAATCACATTAATAAATGCTGAAACCTTAATATTTCTGGAAATATTTGGTCAAAAAAACTTAAAATATTATGGAATAATGTGTTAGAACCTAAAGTTGCTTGCTTCAAATGGCTATTCATTTTATAAAAAACTCCCATTTGCTATTTCTTCTTCCATGGTGAATTTATGTTATATTTGCAAACAGCCCGAGAGCATTAGACATATCTTCATTGAGTGTTTCTTTGCAAAAGAAATTTGGAATATGTTCTTTATTGATCTGGTTGAGTGGGAGGATAAAGGTAAAGTAGTTTGGCAAAAAATTATCTTTGGTTATTTGGATGGTTTAAATAATTCTTATGACTTGTTTTGGCTTACTTTGACTACTAATATCTTATGAGTAATCTGGAAAGCTAGAAATGAGGATATTTTCCTGGGTACTAGGACAGTACTTATTGAGTCTTTAAGAAGACTCATGTTTTACACCATTTCTGTGCAGGTAACACTCACTGTGGAAATCTCAAAAAATAAATTTCAGAAACTGCTAAAAGATGGAAAAGTGGATATCAACAAAACCAAGGTGAAATATGGGAGACACTGGCCCTACAATAAAGCTGATAATGTTCCCTACATGCAAAGTTATTTTGAATTTCAAAAGAAATATAACAAACAGCATTCAACTGAGGTATTGGAGAATGACCTTTATTTCCAGAGAGGTTCAAGGTTTCATATCAATCAAGGAGAAGACTTCACTATACAAGCAGTCAGGTCCGATGAAGACATTTCAGTTGTTGATCCACCTTGGAATGATAATGACTCCTACAGTGAGAGTAGAAACTTTTGAACAAGTGTGTCAGGCTGTTTCCTATGCCATTCTGTCATCAGTGTGTTTTATTCAGAGTCAGTATTTTGCACAAGACAGAGTAATGTATAGATCTGTAGTTGGATCTGTATATGTTGTATCCTCTCTACAAAACAACAGTATACTGTATAGATCAGGTTATAGATCGGTATGTTTTGTTTATGCTCAGCAAAAGACAGCGTAATATTTTGATCATTTTTGTGATTTTTATTAGACCCTGTGTAGTCTCTCGTTAGCTAAGTAATTAGGGACCCTGCAAGGTCTCATATGAAACAGTTCTGCCTTCTTAGTTGATTATGTACATATATTTATGGTTTGTGATCTTTAATACAAAAATAACATAGGTTCCTGTGAAAAAAAACCAGCCAGGTACAATTTTAGGGCCTATTTAAGATAACAGTTTGGCAGAAATATATACATGGCATCTGAAAATGTCAGCAAAAGGGCGCTAGTGTGCCCTACTTCTGGTAAATTGACAGAGCTAGCAAAGTGCGTGTTTCATGAGCCTTATAAACATAGTTTCTCCAGGACATTGTGAGGCTGCGTATTAATGCCATCATGGTAACAGAAACTTAGGTTCAATGATGAGGACTCCATCCACATACCTGTACTCGCATCTCCTGGTGGCTATATTTAAATGTATTATAGTTGTTGCCTATGTACATATACGCACATAACCTATTTAAAAGGGGGCATCCTTGCTCTCATACCCATATATCATTTCTTTGGGTGGCTATGCCTCAGTGTGATCAATAATTCTTGGAAAGCCTCCTTCTAGTGTTCAAGACAGACTTGGGGATTTCACTTTATTTTATCCTGTGAGGGTTGCACTCTTATAACTTTGTTCTATGTTAACAAAATCAAGCAATGAAACATGAAATGCAAACAATTTCCATCTCAAAAAAAAGGATTATAAAATTTTGGAAGTTATGTTTTAAGGTTCTTAGGTACATATGTTAGAACTATTAAATTTTAACTATCTTTATATAAAAAATTACAAATCATTCAACTTGTAGTTTTTATAAATACAAAGAGGTATAATATTCAGCAATTGAAAGATAGAAAGGAAATGCAAGATTTGCAAAAGAAACATGGAGAAATTGGCAGAGAAGTTTAGATAGAGGAAGATCAAAGATCGAAGAAAAAGACAGTAGTGAAGTGTGCTTAGGGAGAAAGCAAATGGGAACAGAAAGCCCTAGGAATTCCCAAATAAACAAATACATCTAGAACAGAAGAGTACTCTGAAGGGAAAAAAAGGATAAAGAAATAACAAGATATGAGAGGCCCCAAGCAAAAAAATCTGAAGGCGAGGAAAAAGCAACAATAACAATAGACAAGAGAAAGACTTTCAAAGGATTCAAAATGACTGAAAAAAATCTAGTATTGGTGATTGAGGATGAATATACAGAATGGATAGTTCTTAGGCTATTTACATACTTTGGAAGAATTGTTTATTTTGGTAGAGAATAAATGGGAAAGAAGTGTAGAAATAAGATTGTTGTCAAATGTTTTCTTTCTAGCTGTGTTTGAGAGTTCCAAGGATTGAGATTGGGATTGCAAGGGAGTGCACAAATTTATGCACTACGGAAGATTATACATCACATCATAGATACCAAACATTAATCCAGGTAAGAAAATGATGATAAATTCACATTTGTAAGTTTGGATTACTATCCAAATTGTAAAATGACTCAATTTTTGAAAATTAATGGAAATCTTATTGGAGAATTAGATTACCCAATGTCACTAGGAAAGAAAAACTAGGCACCTATGCATGGATTTGTGTTAAAAGTTATAATAGATCTCTCAGAACCTCTTCTAACAACAATTAAAAGTTTTTATGTACTCAGGAACCTAGCATCATGAATTCAATTATAAATGTTTCCCTTAAGGTGCCATCTATGTCATAAAAATAGAACATCTGGATCGGGCTCAACAAATGTTACATTCAGTAGTACCAAAACAAGATAGGTTCTATGCCCAATAGTAACCTCCTAGCTACAAAATCCAAAAGAGGGGATATTTGGAAGAAAATTGAAAAGAAAATGGACTCTAAAGCTTAGATGGTAGACTTGGTGAATGCTTGCCAACTTTTTCTCATGCCGAGTAATCCCACTGACAACTCACCAGAAATGCTCACTGACTTTATGAAAACCACTTGCCAATTTTTGTCAAGTACTCACCAGAAATTCAGTAAGGCACTGTCGAAAACTCATGGCCACTTTGTACACAGCCCTCACAACGCTTTTGCATCTCAGAGAGAAGATCTAAAAGGGTTTTTTAGCAAATTGTGTAGGCAAATTTGAAGCACATGTTACCAGATTGTTTTTTTTAACATTTTACTACATTTTTGCTGCAAAAATCAGCATTTAGTTTTGAAAACAAAATCATGTGCTAAAACTATGTAGTATTTCTGCATTTAAAATCCAAAAAAATTAGATTCATCAACTTTTTTGATGATTTTTTTCTGGTTTTTTTAATGAATTCATTGTTTTTTGCATACGTCTTATTTTTTTTATTCTAACCCTTTTTTTTAATAAAATGTTTAGTCTCTTTAGAGTATATTAATATTTTTTTTATACTCATTTATATTAATTTAAACTAATTTTATGCTAAATTCTAATGATAGGAAATAATGTTAAATTTAGGTTAATTTTTTTGTATTTGAAAATTAAAATATTGTGCTTTCACTTTGTATGCGTAGGTTAAATATATTATATAATGGAAAATAGAGAAGCTATTGGATTAAGTTCAAGGTCGAGCTATGCCCCATTGATGCCATTGCTGATAATAGGCACTCCTCCTGCTAGAGCTAGAGACCTTGCTTGGAAATATGCCTATCAAGGACCAATGCATGGGACAATTGTTTGCATTAGATGTACAAACTTATATCATGGAGGCATAAATCACCTCAACCTTATAATGCCAAACCCTGTGTGAACGCCACTGAATAAATAAAAAGAGAGATGAATGCCTTATTGGGGCCCTCAAATTTAGAAGAGATTTGTGTCTCTTATTGAGTTGGTGCTCAGTTGTGGGGTTGGTGCCTACAAATTGTGGGGGTTGGTGCCGATGAAGTTTGTAAAAAGAGTTTTATATAAGCAATATTTTGTTGTGTTTTCTCCCCTAAGGGTTTCTACGTAAATCATGTGTTCTTCTTATGTTATTGATATTGGGCAATTGATGTTATTATGATTGTTAAGTTGAAAAAGTAAAAGAGAGAATTATATTGATTCACCTCCCCAACCCCCATCCCTATCAGTATAATCGTGTACTCATCATTGGTATCAAAGCAGAATTGGAGCAAAAATAAGTGAAATTTTAGAGCAGATATTGGAGAGGTTGGAGCCTTCACATTTAGAAGAGATTGGTGTTTCTTGATGAATTGGTGCTCAGTTGTGGGAGTTGGTGCCTATGAAATGTGGGGGTTGATGTCTCTAGTAGGTTGGTGCTTACGAATTGAGAGGATTGGTGCCTATTAAGTTTGTAAAAAGAGTTTTATATAAGCAATATTTTGTCGTGGTTTTCTCCTGTAAGAGTTTCCATATAAAACATGTTTTCATATTGTGTTATTGATATTGTGTAATTGATGTTATTATGATTGTTAAGTTGAAAAAATAAAAGATTGTATTATACCTAAGTTGCAGGGTACAGAGGTATTAGCTCCCGCACCCACACCCGGTTCGCCTAGGTCCAAGTTTGCCCAGGGGTACATGGGCATGCCCCAGATGCACCAAATTCCCTATAGGTACATAGATGCATACCCACAAGGAACCCGAGTGTCCCAAGGCCAAAAAGTGCCCAAACAAAATTAAAAAATATTTATTTTACATTTTTAATTGAAACCATAAAACGCCCATAAAAGCATCATTTCACCATAGATAAAGAACATTTTGCTCTCTTCACTCTCTCTTTCTCATTTTCTCTAAAATCACCCCATCTATCATTGGATTTTTCTCACATCTAACACCTTGTGCACCTTATCATTGTTGCCCATCAAACCCATTAGGGTCTCCACTCCCAAACCCTCACTAGTTATTGAGATCTTTTGTCATATAACAAATTTGATTACAATGAGAGGGTCTAGGAGTGGAGACCAAAATCAAGAACTTAGACAACTAAAATTATCATTATTAAATGCCAATTAATAAAGATAAATATAAACATTCAACTATCGATTGGCATTAAATATTTATCTTTATCACTGCCATTTTGCCATTTGGCATTGATCAATGATGAAGTATCATACTATCAAATGTATTTAGTTTTATAATTTAGTATATTTCTTTAGACTTTGTGTGTGTATATACACGTACCCATACGTACTGTAACCAAATGGAAAAAATTGCCAAACCAGCAATACCCATATCTCATACTCATATCAACAACTTAGTATTATACAGATTCGTATTAAGGGAGAAGACAAAAGAAAAGAAATTGCAAAGGGAGAAGACAAGGGCAGCCATAGCAACATCCACAGCTAATGGTTATGGTTCTCAAGTGCAACCAAATTCAGATGGAGATATGACATATCAAGGCATAGTATGCTCTATTTGTGGTCCATGCATCTAAAGCAAATCGGCCTCCACTTCATCTACTTCAAGTAGAGTGCCAACGCCTACACCTACACACGCTACATAATTTTTTTGTGCCCAGTAACACACCTAGAGAACAGCCATCATTGGAAGCTACATGGTGGAATAGGGAGGTGCAAGAACAAACAAATATGGCATGTGCTGATTTTCGGTACTTCAACAACATTCATTTCAATGTGGCAAGTAGACCTTATTGGGAGTTTGGTAACTCCATTGACAATTGCAAGAAAAGGCTACAAGGCATCCTCTCATAAAGAATTAAGTGGGAGGTTGGTTAATTTAAACTTATAGTAATCAATGTTGAATTTAGGCTATCTTTTTGTGTTTTAAAATTAAAATTTTGTACTTTCACTTTGTAAAAGGCAAGGCTAATAGGGGAAGAACAAAAGAAGCAATGGAAAAAATATGTCTGCACTATTCTTTACAATGGGTGGATGGATGGGAAAAACAGCACCATTATCATTTTTTTGGTAGCTTCAAATGGTGAGGTGATTTTTTTTTAAATCAACTGATGCCTCTAACAAAGTCCAAAATGTGGAAACATTGTGTCTAATGTTGAAGGAATTTGTCATGGAGATGGGTATAGAGAATGCAGTACAAATCATAACTGATAATGCTACAACATAAGTGGCAGCTGGGAGACTACCCCAAGAAAAACATAACACTTTTTTGGACACCTTGTGTAGCACATTGCCTTGACCTTCTATTGGAAGACATAGGCAAACTTGATTGAATGGGATTGGTTGTAGATGATGCAAGCATAACAAAATTTATCTACAATCCTAGGGTTCTTAATTTGATGAGAGATCAAACCCTAGGGAGAGAGTTAGTGCAATCGGGTGTCACAAGGTTTGCAGCTATTTTCCTGACGTTGCAAAGCATTATTGGTTTGTTGATTTCTTTGAAACAAATGTTTGTGAATCAAGCATGGCTAGACTCATCATATTCAAAGAAACCTAAAGGAGAAAGGGTCACAAACATAGTCTTTGACAAACTTTTTGCACCAAGAGCTACAAAGATCATGAAGGCAACCTCAAAACATTGAATTTAAATTCAAATTGAATATTTTTTTTTTAATTTAAGTCTATCAGTATAAATTTGTAACTTTAATCTTCTTGTATTTGTAAATTGTAGGTGTCAGAGCCCTTAATTAGAGTTCTTTGTTTGCTAGATGGGGATCAAAACCCAATGGGGTAGTTTATGAGGCCATGGATAAGACCAAAGAGTCAATCCAAAATTATTACAAGGGGAACTATTGATGTGTTTTTTATGCACCTTAAGCACAAAATAAAATATCAACGTATTCAAACCTCTCTTGAACAAAGAAATCTCACGTGCTAAATAATATGATCAAGTGAGACAACTCCAAGGTATACAATGCGACTTAATTGCTTGGGATAGACTTAGTGTGCTTGATGTGATATTGCTGGTTCACAAGGGAACTTGCATTTTGCTTGAACTCTGTTGGATTCTAATTGACTTGGAAAATAAAGATAAAAGAGGCAAGGGTTTAGGAAACCTATACTGCTCCTAACAATGTAAACAGTGATTTTCACATCACCAATGCACACCAACATCACGAACAATGAGCATAAAGTAATTGAAGTTACTTTTTTTATCAGGTTCACTTTAACCACACACTGTAATTTGCAATCAACAAACTCCAAGTGGTATGAATATTAGGTTTCAACATTTATCAACAATAAGATCTTTCATCCATCTAACAAGCATTTACACTATGAGAAGTAGATACCATGCAACAAGTTGAAATAGCCAACCAAATTCACCATAAATTCGATGAAGAAAGTATGTTTATTACAACAAGCCTTGGCAACAATCTCCTTTCCTCCTACTCTACTGTCAGCTACTAATTATCTACTAACTATTAACCTTTACAATGAGAAGGTTTGAGCCTTATATAGAGGTCCCATTACATTTTGAAGGCTCAGATTGATTCTCAAATCAATGGCCAAGATTTGACAATAAAACCCTGATTAGGATTTGCTACAACAAACTCTTTCTTGACCAATGAGAAAATTAAATTGAATTAGACACATGTCCTTTGATTTCTAACCAAAGAAAGGTGAGGTTAGGTATGCTAAACGAACTCCAATACAATGCCATGTGTCACTCGCTCCTTCATGAGATGAAACGGATTCAATGAACTTGGACGTGTTGACTTGGAATGATGTGATTAGGTTGATGATGAGTGGGATGCCACCTCAACTTGCCATGTAGATCATCACAAAAGAAGTGTATATGTTGAGCAATATATCTTGATACTCAAAATTATCCAAGCTTAATGTGATGTGATCGGGTATATTCCCAGATTGTATCATCTTAGCATGGTCAAGCAAACCTTTTAACTTTGCTTAACTCTTCTGAAACTATCTACTTCCTTGATCACGCTTTCATGGTTTTATCTCTTAACTTGGGAATCCTAACCTTCAATCACACTATATTTCATCTTGAATTTCTTGTCCTAGAATACTTCTTTGTTGTACTAGCAGTGATTCTTGGATTTCCAAAGGAAATTCAAGATTGTATAAAGTCTTCTCCTTATGTCAATTCTTCTTCATGTTGTAGTATCTTTGTTATCTCCTTCTTACGTGGTAAAGCTTTCAACGTTGATGTTGTTGTAGAACCTTTCATGCTTGCATGACTTGAGACTCAAGTTCCTCATGTTGTAGTTGCTTTTCATTTACTTCCACCTTTTTGCATATTTAGACTTTTGATGCTCTTGTTGTAATTGTAGAATTTCCATGATGTGGTTAAATTGTTGAGGTTGTGATATTCATCTCTTTCATTTGTCTTGAACTCCTTGAAATGCTTTCTTGTAATATTCCCCTTAAATTTTTTTGATTTTTCAATGAGATTTACAAACAAACACAGTAACCCGTTAAGGTTAGAGAAATATAATCACAACACTTCTGAAAGTAACCCTTCCACTTTCTGATCACCGAGAGCCCAATCTGGGAGGGTGAGGGTATACCGTGTTCCGGGGATCATTAGCACCAAAATCCAACTAAAAGATTACAATGCACAGGTGGCAAGCCAGCCCCTTCTGCTTATACATCAGGATAGAATCTAAACTTCTTGGCTGTAAACCAGCCAAGGATAACAACGAGAAACTGAATGCAATCTCACTCTACCACTTATGCAGCGGGAGGACTTATAAATTAAAACAATCACTCTACCACATATTTCAGCGGGAAGACAATATCACTCAACCATTTACTCAGTGGGAGGACAGAAATAAAGATTGCCATCAACTCCACCACTTATTCAGCAGGAGGACATTATTACAAGCAAAGATAGGTGGCATGGCCAGCCTCTTCCACTTATGCAGTGGAAAAGCTTACAATCCAGGAATGGGTAGTAGTAGTACTACTTAACCTTACAATATAGAAATAGAGAGATAGAATAGAGAATTAATGTTGTCCAATGCTGATAAATATCTCCAAACAGTTACTAACTCCCAAAAGATCCTTCAACATGAGATTATGAAATTCTAGGATCAAGAACACGCAGACCAGCAACTTCAAGAAACTATGAAATGCTCACATCTCTCTCCAAACTCACTCAAATCACCCCAAATCACACCCAAATCAACTAAACTACTCACACTTTGAAATGCACACCCAAACACTAACTTCTGGAAATTTGTAATTTTATGATAGCAAGCTGGTAATGCACAACCAGCAGCTCCAAGACACACTAAAATGCATAAAACTCACTCACAACTCACACCAACATCCCCAAAGACTCCCAAACTGCTAATATATCATTAATAACCAAGTACAATCAACAAAAACCCTCTATATTTCCCATTCACCACAACTAGCTTCCAAAATGCCCACACAAAGAATGGCGCCACAACTGGGAAGTTCGATATGCAATATAAAAATGAATACTCAAAGTTTGGAGCTGAAAACTTACAAATAACAATGCCTAGGACATAGAAACCCAAGGAGTCAATACCCAGAATGATAGAATCGCCTGGCCAAGAGGTATGAACAAAATATGGTTTCAACAACTTCGCAACCAACAACCAGAAAACACTCCAATCCCACACAAAACACTCCACAATCTACAAAACTCACTCACCAACAGCACTGGAAATACAAGAACGCAGCTAGGTACTATCTTCCAAGTACAAAACTGAGACTTAGCTAGGAAGCCACACTTCGAAGCTCAAATTTTCAATCACCAAACCAGCAGCATAATGATGCAATTTCATAAGATGCTCCAAATGAGAGCCCAAGGCTCTTATTTATAACTTTTTGATCCCTAAATTCAAATGCAAATGTGCCCAAATACTTCCAAATTACATGTCACTCCATTATTCCCCCCAAAGGCGCCCAAATACATTTGAAAAATATGAAATAAATCCCTCAAGGGTGGCATCCCCTTCCCTTAAGCAAGTTCGAAGTTTTGCCTAGGATAATAACTTGCACACAAGACATTGGGTGATGCTCATGAAATAATTCGATTTCCTTTATGCCCTTGACTTGGGAAAATTTGATAAAATCATTTAAATAAAATAAGCTTCTATTTCCCAAAGTCGTCCAAAATAATATAATTAAATATTAACTTTAGAATGCAGTGTTAATATTTAATAAATCATCCTGCAAGCCAAATACTGCTCAAAACCCAAATGAATTGAGGACTGGAGTTCTGAACCATCCACCAAACTAAACTAAATCTCTGAACTGCCCTGCTATGAATAGAATCACCTGAACAAATACTTACTAAAAATAGTAAGTCAAGCTATATAGCTCCGAAAAACATCATCTTCGCACCTTGTGACAGAACATGGAAAACTCTGTAAGATAGCATCATCTAAACAGTCAACCTCTGACTTACTAAAAATAGTAAGTTCATGCTACACCAATGTTTGAAACCCTAATTGTTCATTCCACATAGCCTACAGGTCCCTAAGATAGGCCAATGGACCACAGAAAGCACATCATCGAGAAGGGGACATTACATTTCCTCATCTATTCGCCATCATTGTCAAGTCTTCTTCACGCCTTGAGTTATATCCTTCGTCCTTGATATGATTGACCTCCTTGAATTTGTAGTGCAATCCTTATGAAGTCCACACCACGCTGCATCTTTTGTTTCATCCTCACGCTCCATGCATCAGACCTGGAAAAGAAAACAAATACTGAATCAAACACATAAAATGAATGAAAATCCCATCAATCCTTTCAGAACTCACACCATTCAAACCCTTGCCACCCTAGAAATTAAAGTTCAGGCCTGGAAACATCAGTGCTTCAGGTCTGATCACAAATTCGCCTCAATCCAGCTTGGAAATGAAAGGAAAATTGCTCTTGAATCTGCGTTAAACTGTTGTTTACAAAATCACTTCAATCTTGATTGCAAATTTGCTCATGTAATGATCACAAAAAGAACGTGGATGCTTTGGACAAGCTTCAGCAAATCAAAGAGCAAGTTAGCCAGTTTCAGACTGTGTACGATCTTGATCAGAATCAAGCAATTTGTCAAGTAATGAAATGAATTGTATCCTCTTCTCTGCCATTCTTTGGCTGTAATGTATATTATTTAGTTTTATTTATGCTTCAGCTACCTGCTGGTAGCTTCATTCTTGTATTTGCATTGTTTTAATATTTATATATTAAAAAAAAACATATACAAGATGATAGAATAGCCAAAATGTTGCACACATCCCCTTGACGAGTATTATTATGTGAAATAGATAATTTGTGGAATTAGTTATGTTGAATAATGAATTCTCCTATGTTGGGACTATGGGTTTACCCTCATTATCGTTAGATGGAGATTTTTACATGAGGTGACTATAATTGTGCAAGATATATCGTCTGAAGAATATTCTAAGTGCAGTGACTACTTCTATATACGTCATAAAATCACCCAATGGACCAACTAGGATGCTAACCGCAGATCTTCCATGGAGTGCTTATCACTAAGCTACTCGATCCTTTTCAGTCTGGAGCATCGATTGTTCTTCCAGAAATTATTTGGAATCTGTGAATTTACAATGTGCTCGGCAAGAGTAAAGATTCTCCTATAACATGTTATGTGAGACTACTGGACTCCGATTATTTGCAGTGGTATAGTGATTTGTCTTGCTATGTCATGGGAGACGATTAGCCTTTTATAGTTTGCAGCGCTACAAGAGAAACTTCCTTCCTAAAGCATGAAACCAACCTTTTGTATATGGGTAGCTGAACTTTCAACCCAGAAAGTAGAAACAGGATAGAAAACAGAACCTGGGTGTAAGAAGAACCAGAAAGCCGATCATTTCCGGCGTGAATCAATTTCCCAGCATCCTCCTCCATATGCACTCTAGTCACACCGAATCTTTTATGCCCACCACCGAACTCCACGCGTGTGTCCACATCAATGAACCCATTCGTAGCAATAGGAACGTCAAATTGTGAAATCTGGTAGCCTTTGGGAAGGTCTGGATAGAAGTACTGCTTCCTGTCGAACTTCGACTTAAGACCCACGTGACAATGCAACGCCAATCCCAACTTGACCGCATATTCCACCACTTTTTCATTCAAAACAGGCAGACAGCCAGGAAGTCCCATACAAATTGGGCAAACATTTGTATTTGGCTGTGAACCATACTGAGATGGGCAGCTACAGAATGCCTTTGTTAATGTTGAGAGCTGTACATGGGTTTCTATTCCTATCACCGCTTCATACCGTTCAAATCTGAAGCCCTCCTCTTTCTCTTTCTCTTTCTCCACCACTTGGGCTCTACATGCTATTTCTTTTATCGAAAATCTTCTCTCTTTCTGTAAATGCCTGTGGAGAAATGATAAACTTGAGGATGGGAAAAGCCTGTGTTTTCCAACAATTGAATTGAAGGACCGGGAAAATGCAGAGGTGTTGATGGTGGTGGCGGAGGCTCCTTGCGGACAACAGTGGCAGATTGAAGCCATCCTATCCTTTCACAGTAAGACTGTATACGCACCATATACTTGTAGTGGCAAATTCCAATGTGGTTTATGGTTGTGTTAAATTTGATTTTTTAAAATTTTATCCATTTTTATTTTTTTTTAAGTTCATGCCATTGGCAGGGTACTAGGGGAAGAGCACTAGTAGCCGTCATATCTAATTTTGCGCACCCACAAGTCTTAAATGGTGCATCAGATTTTGATTTTTTTTTAGTTGTCTTCATACGTGACTTAACTGCTTGTAGCTATTGATCTAGCTTGTGGGTAGTAACGATGCACGCTTTGGAATAAGTATACGCACAAAAGGTCAAAAAGTACACATTTCAAAGTGTCACCCGATACCTAACTAAAGATGTTCCAATAACCATCCACTCAAAATTGCCAGTACTTGTGGGCAAATGTCCCAATAGTTTTGCAAAGCTGCAAAGTTGCGAAAAAATCTCTTAAAGGAAAGAATCAAACAAGGAACACAAGTTAATATACAAACAATTGATAAAATCAAAAAAAGAAAATTATGTGATCACAAGAAGGAAAGAACTAATTGCTTTGGGGAAACACAATCCCAAAGGATTTTGGAGGGAATTACAAGAAAAGAAAAAACAAACAGAAAATATTATCACAAATGCCTAATGGATGGAGTATGCAAAGCTCCTCTATGAACGAACACATGAGAAAATGAAACCACCCACAATTGACACCTCAGCTGAACTTTTTTCAGTAATGGACATCAAACAAGGTATAAAGAATCTGGCAAGTGGTAAAGCACAGGATATTGATAGTCTACAAGTAGAATTTTTTAAATGGGGAGTTGAGCTCCTAGCTCCACATATCAAACAGATTTTTAATGGAGTTATCTGAAACAACTTTCCAGTTGAATGGACAACTAGTGTTGTCATTCCTCTCCACAAAAGTGGGGATGTCAATAATCCTTCTAATTACCGTACTATTATGGTCAACCCCCTCTTTGGAAAACTTTTTGGGAGTATGATAGAATGTAGGATCAATAAATGGGCAGAAAAAGAGGGAAAAGGGCAAGAGGGCAGGCTGGTTTCCGCTCAAAACATTCCACCATTGATCATTGCATTACACTAAGACACTTCATTGAAATTGTGTGGAACAATCAAGTTGAAGAAGCCTTTTGTTGCTTTGTGGATTTCAAAAAAGCCTTTGATACTGTACCTAGGGACAAGCTTTGGTGTAGAATGGAAGAACTTGGAGTTCCAAAGGAACTTAGGGTTGTTGTTCACAAACTATATGAGCAGGTTAGAGCTAAAATCAGAACTAAAGATGAAATGTCTAAATGTTTCGGCAGCAACATCGAGGTCAAACAAGGGTATCCTTTATCTCCCACTTTGTTTGGCTTATATATTGATAAACTTGGAGAGTGGTTAAACAATACAAATGGGGAAGGTATCTAGTTGGCAGGATACGTAGTGAAATTGTTTTTATATTCTGATGATCTTATTCTTATTGCAAAATTTGCACAACACTTGAAGGCTCTTGAGTTATTTTGTCAGGAAGTTGGGATGCAAGTGAACACCAGCAAGACCAAGGTTATGATCTTTTCTTTGAAGAAGAGGCAACAGCAAGTAGACTTTATATTTGAGGGCTGCCCCTTGGAGGTAATGATTGAATATAAGTACTTAGGAATTGACTTCCACAATAAGCTCAGCTGGGAAACATGTAGATCAAAAAAGATACAAGGGGGTTGGAGAGCTTTATACCTTCTTCAAAACAGATGTAGGAAAGCGGAGTTGTGGGATTGGAAGACTAAGAAAACACTTTTCGGTTTACTAGTGGTTCCGGTTATCTTTTATGGGTGTGAAGTTTTGGGGAATAGCATGTCAAACCTCAAATGGAGACAAATAGAGAGAATACAAAAGCATCTAATCACTAGCAGCCTCAAAGTCAAATCAACAATACCATATGAGATCCTTTTGGTTGAAGCTAGTATGTACCCAATTGAGGCTTCGGCGGTCATTCGGTTGTTATGTTACTTAAAAAAGGTGGAAAGTATGGATAAACACCGTTGGCCCATCTTGATTGTTGATGAAAACTTAAGTCGTAGGAAAAAGACTTGGAAGAAACAAAATAACAAGTGGATGAACAAGTGGGACATAAATTTGCATGACTGCCCCAACAACAAAGAGGAGATTAAAAAGTGGGTCTTAGAGAAATTTAGGAAGGCCATGCTAGGCAAGAAAAAAGCATACTATATTAAAGAATTCAACCCTACTTGGGCACATGAGGAAAAAGAATATTTGAGATCTACGATCAACAGTAAGGCCAAAATTCTAATTGCACAATTAAGGACTGGATCCCACCATTTGAGATGTGAAACTGGTAGATGGAAGGCGCCTAAAGAAGAGTGGGAGGAAAGAGCATGCTTGTTTTGCAACAAGAGGATAGTAGAAACATAATGGCATTTCCTTATGGAGTGTACTCTATATGAAGACATTCGCAGCCACTTTGGGAATGAATTAAAAGTAGATAGTCTGAACAAGCTTTTTGAAGAGTCAAGACTTCACAAAATAGCAAACCTCTTAATCAAGATTCACAAGAGAAGATCCAGCATGGAAAAGAATCTGAAACTGGGATAAGTGAACCTATGGGTCCCTTAGGCCGTTGGGTCTCGTGGATGTCATTAAAACTCATTCATTCATTCATTCATTCAATAGTGGTGCACAAATGAGCCAATTATGAACAAGAAATTACAAAAAATGATCGGCTATTGGTATATAACAAATTTATTAATGGTGTTTTCACTATGACAGCTATTGGGGGGTCACTATGACAATAAGATGACGACTATTGGAACTATGATGACTATTAGTACTCTTCCCCTAATGCATTCATTGAATTCAATTTTATAATTAACTCAATCAATCATTTTACAAAATTAAAAATTTTGACTAACAATTCTATAATTATTTTGATGCTTCTAGATTCGATTGTGTAAAAAAAAATTATCATCAACATTTTGAATCACACTTTGTGATTCATCATCAGGATGAGAGTTCAAAGGAGGTGAAAGATGGTCAGTTGCAGATCCAGACTGAATATAAAGATGAGAGAGGGGAGAGAGAGAGAGAGGAGAGAGAGAGAGAGTAAATATGGTCAGTTGCAGATCCAGACTGAATATAAAGATGAGAGAGAGAGAGAGAGTAAATATGGTCAGTTGCAGATCCAGACTGAATATAAAGATGAGAGAGAAAGAGAGATGTCGATGATGAATCGCTCTTTCTCTCTCTACCCCTCTCTCATCTTTATATTCAGTCTAGATCTGCAACTAACAATCTTTCACCTCCTTTAAACTCTCATCCTGACGATGAATCACAGAGTGTGATTCGAAACGTTGATGATAAAAAACAATTTACATAATTGAATCCACAAGGATCAAAATAATTATACCATGGATTGTGGAAATCGGATAGCATTAACAATTCTATAGTTTATAATTAATTTTTTAATTTAGTAATTTAAAAAAATGCTATTTATCTTTCTTTATATTGACTTATATGGCAAATAGTGAGTATAAAATTTAATTTTTTATTTCTTTATTTAAATTATAAATTATAAACAGTAGGCAGAGGTAGTAGGAGCAGGAGCAGTTCCAAACGTGGAGACAGTTAAAGAAGCAGAAGCAATTCTAGGTACACCAGTAGCATCAGAGATAGAGACAGGAGTTCCAAGACCAACCTAAGATCTACACCTATAACCATAAAAAAGAAAGCAAGAAAACCCATAGCCAAAGTGTGATGTTTATGATCCAACACCAGTACTCACACCTGCACATTATATACTAATTTGTACTTGCCAATAGAACATTATGTGGAAACAATAGACTATATATTTAATTTTTTTTGTTTTATTTAATTCTTAAAACTAACTTCACCTAAATAAATGCTCACCTCATTAGTTTTTAAGTCATAAAACCATTTTTTTAGCTCTTAAAAAGAACGTACTCTAGGGTTATGAACTTTAGGGTTATGCATTTTTATTTTTATTTTTAAATTACTTTTTTTTTTTTTTAAATTTAGTTTTTGCTAAAAACATGTATTGTGACATGTGTTCACTTTTCTTTTTCTTTTTTTAAATAAAATATAATCATTTCATTGATAATTATTTTAAAAATAATATTTTTTATTTAAAAAGAAAAAGAATCATTGTTTTATAATAAAATAAAACATTAAGTGTAATAACTGGAATTTAATTAGAAGTATTTTATATTAAAAATGTATGTATTATTTAAAATATGTTTATATTTTATATTAATATATATTTATAAAATAATTAAATATATAATTTTTCTACATATAGAAGCAAGAAAATTTCATAATTGAAAATAATATAAGTATATTATTATTATTGTTATTTTCTAATTAAGACAAATCTTGAGAAAACAATAAAGTGGCAATTTAATTTTTCTAACATCTCATTTTCAAACAAACATAATGTAAGCAATGTTTTTTCATAAACATCATTTGCACTCTACATTTAAACTACACATCAAGATTACCATAAATGCAAAATGTCATAAATACAAACTTAACCATCATTATGTTTGCTCTTAAATTATGTATTCTCCTTCCAAGATTAATTCTACTCTTGTGAAATTGACCCAATTATTTTCATACCTACAAATTCAACCTTGAAATATTCAAATTAAAAAGTTTAAAATAGGCTCAACCTAACTCCGTTCAAGCTACTCATTGTCTGTTTCTTGTATCAAACTATTAAATTATGTGTTAAGTCAATTATAAAAGACATTACCTCTCCCTCATTTAAGATTATTTGTCATCTCGGATCTACAATCCATCATCCATCTATCATACAAACTTATAAAGGTGTCCTTATCTAGTTGAGTTACTCTCAAAATTGATCTCACTTCTATCATAATGCCATGCTATATTTGCATGTGAATGCATTACCCCTTTGACAACAAGTTTTCAAAAACCTTAGTTTCACATTAGATTTTTGTATCATCCTTTTTTATTTCCTTCCTCCTCTATGTTCATCTCTAGTTTTATCTACTCTAAGCTAACCACACTAATGACAGGAACTTGACGCTTTGCATCTCTTGTTATATATGTGTTCATGCATTTAATCTTCTTTTCATTTTTATTTAATAATTATTTTTTATTTATTTTTTTGTATGGATGTTCATTTATGTGTTAAGATTTATTATTTTTTGTTTTAGGTCAATATTAAATTTTTACTTATTTAGGATTGACTTTCAAATTTCAAATTTATAAATTTAAATTTGGTCGATCATATCCTTTCACTAGTCATGGTGAGTTGACTTGCTACATGTTTTGTGCATGTTATTGTTATACATTAGTAATTAAACACATTCAATAAGTAGTTAATTTATATTGATTATCAAGGAGAAATCTATTTAGGAATATTTCACTTTAGAGCATTAAAATCATATAGGTCACATCCATGCTTAAGAATGTTGTCTACAAACATCCACTCAAGGTTATAAAGTCAATTGACAAGAGAGATGATTACTAAGAACTTGACCCTTACCATTGAACTTCTTCCTCAAGATATTTTTGAAAATCATTGATACTTGCACATCTTCATGTGATCAAGGTAAAACAATTTATAGAATTTGATGACACACAACTTCCATGACAATGGCAACTATCGAAATGATGACAACTGAGCTTTGATACCCAACTAGTGACACAATCTATTCCCAAAATAATGGCATTTATCTTTGCCTACAATAATGACAAGAAGTTAGAGAGATGATTTTACTTCCTACATGCAACAAGAAGTTCAAACTTTAACAGAGTAATTCTTTATTAGAATTACAACAAACTCACTTTGTCGATGATGACAGTAACTGTGAATGAATAATAAGATCCTTCGAATGGTGGTAGGACATCAATAGAGTAAAATGACAGTTCATATAAAGTTGGCACACACGCGCGCACACACACACACACACGCACGCACACACACACACACACGCACACACATGAGCACACACACATGCACACACATACACACACACACACACACACACATCAATGTGACGAAAACTTCATAAATTCATCAAAATAATACAACTTAATTTTGCGTGATCAATCTTGAGATGAAATTAGCAAAATAGAAAAATATTTCTCTACAATAGGTGACAAAATGTCTGTGAAACATCGATTACACTCGTATGCCTTCACGGCCACTCACTTCTCATGCCCAATTTGAGAGATTTGCTAAAACTAGCTTCATAACCGTCACTTTCAACTCCACCTTAATCATGAATGGATGAATTCTTTTAATAACATCCACGAGGCCAAACAAACTATGGGACCCACGGGTAGCTAGCAAAAGAAGAGTATGCAAGACTAAAGAACAATTTGCTAAACCTCCTTTTCTATTTTCTTCTGCATCTTGGATCTTAAACTATGTAACTTGATCAATAAATTTGCGACTCTTGTTATCTTATCTTCTTCAAATAAACTGCTCAAGGTGTTTACATTTAGCACGTTAATGCAGTGAATTCGGATACCATTGTAAGCTGGACATTCCATGATATAGTGTCATTCTGTCTCCATAACCCCTTGGGTGCAATATCTACATTTTCTATCTGCCCACTCCTCTTTAGGTATCATCCATCTCCTGGTTTCACACCTAAGCTGATGTGAACTAGTCCTGATTTGAGCAATTAACATTTTTGCTTTCCATTTTATATCCATTCCAATGTAATTCTTTTGTGTATGGTCATGTGTGGAATTGAAATGTCTGATATAATATTCCCTTTTTCTCTCAAGTTGTCGTATCAATATCTTTTCTCTAAACTTTCCTTCCATGTACTTTTTAATTTCCTTTTTGTTATTTGGGCAGTCACTTATGCTAATAATCCATTTACTCAACCATTTAATGTTTTGTTTCATCCATGTTTTCTTTCTTCTTTGTAGCCTCTCGTTCGCTGCTATTTTTGGCAAACGATGTGTCTCCATGTTTTCTACTCTTTTTAAATAACTTAGTAATCGGGCCATAGTTGCTACCTCAATAGGGAAAGCCCCTGCTTTTGCTAAAACAGTCTCGTAGGGAACAAATGATTTAATCTTGAGGCTATTTGTGATTAAGTGTTTTTGTAATCTCTCTATCTGCCTCCATTTACTTTTCTGAAGTGTTGTTGCCCCATACCTCACAACCATATAAGACCACTAGAACCACAAGAAGGACAAAGAGAGTCTTTTTAGTTTTCCAGTCCCATAGCTCAGCTCTTCTACATCTATGTTGCAATGAGTATAAGGCTTTCCATCCTCCTTGGATCATTTTCGCTCTATATGTTTCCCAACTTATTTTATTGTGGAAATCAAGGTCAGGGTATTTAAATTCATTGACCATTTGTAATGGGTTGCCTTCAAAAACAAATTCCCTATGAACCTTCTTTCTCTTCAAGGTAAAGATCATGATCTTAGTTTTGCTAGTGTTTACTTGCATCCCTGCCTCATGGCAAAAAAGTTATAAGGCCTTCAAGTGTTTCTCCAAATCTGGTGTTGATTTTGCCATTAAGATAAGATCATCAGCATATAAGAGCAATTTTATTACATAGTTGGTCAAATGAACTCCCCCTCCACCAAACTTATCTATCCAATCCTCTATTTTGTCGATATATAACCCAAATAAGGTGGGAGAGAGTGGGCAGCCCTGCTTGAACCCAATGTCACTTCCAAATCATTCTGATAATCTCTATTTGGTTCAGAGTTTGGCCCAGACTTGGTCATACAGCCTATGAAAAACTCTATAATGTTATGGAATTTCCAATTCTTCCATCTTGATCCATAGTTTACTTCTGGTACCATGTCGAAAGCTTTCTTGAAATCAACAAAGCAACAAAAGACCTCATCACCTTGTTTGTCCCAAACCTTTTCAATCAAGTGTCTGAGGGTAATGCAATGGTCAATAGTGGAATGTTTTGGCCTAAATCCTGCCTGCCCTTTCACCCTCTTTCCCTCTTTTTCAGCCCAAATACTGATTTGTCTTTCTATCATGCTCCCAACAAGTTTACCAAAAAGAGGATTGATAATTATGGTGTGGTAGTTTGAGGGATTGTTGATGTTGCCACTCTTATGCAAGGGGAATGACAATACTTGTTGTCCAATTTGTTGGAAATCCATTTTGAATGACCCCATTGAATATTCTTTTAATGTGTGGTGTAAGAATTTCCATGTCCCATCTTAAATATTCTTCTTGTAAGCCATCTATATCTCAGGCTTTACCTGCAGCAAGTTTTTTAATTCTTTCTTTAATATTGTCTAAGGTGAAGAGCTTAGTTCTTGACTTGATTGCCAGAGGGGAGTCTTTATCTTGCACTCTCTCATGAAGTTTCTTTGCATATTCTAACCACTAAGTATTTGTGATGTTATTCTCCTTGACTATGTCTCTTTGTTGCAACTCTCTCCAAAAGCCTCTTGGATTGTGCTTCCCAAGCAAAATCAACTCTCTTCTTCTAGTTTGCATATAGACCTCTTTTTTCATTCTCACTAGCTTGACATATTCTTTGTTATTGCCCCATAGTTTGACCATTTTCTTTGTTGCCTTACATTCTTCGTCATACCATGGATTTGTTGGAAAGCTATTCTTTCTACTTCTCTTAGGCATAGACCTTTTGCATGAATTGAGTGCCTTGAGGATTATTGATGTCAACTTGATGCTTCCTATTAATTCTTTGCTTGAATTGGTCAACCCATTGACTCCTTTTCCTTGCAACTATTTTTTGAGCATTGTTTGAAAGATTTCTTGGTTTTCTTGTTTCAAGAGGACTGTAATTTGAGTGGCTTCTTTATTCTCTTTTTGTTGTATCTTCCCATGACATTGATTATCTTTCGACATGCTAACCTTAGTATATATTGGGCTATGGTCTAATTTCATTTATGTGGGGCAGTCCTTCACCTCAACTTCTATAAAACTTGACATAAGTTTCTTTGAGCTTATAACATAATCTACCACACTTTGACCATTATATGTGTGGCATGTGAAGTTTCCTGAGCTTGGCCAACCTTTTAAACCATTGCATTAATCAGATCATATAGGCTGCAAACTCCCAACAATTTTGCTCCATATTATGTGATAGCTCCTTTTGCATCCTGAGATACTCTTTCCCATTTTTGACTCCCTTCCTCTTCTAACCATAAAAGATTGTCACCCATTCCTTCTTCATTACTAAGGCAAAGAGATTGGTTGTTTGTTTTTCTAGAATTAAAGTCCCCCATTACAATGATTTCTCCTTATGGTTGTATGCCGATATGTTCTTTTTCAAGGCTGCATAAGGATCCTCTTTGTCTAGTTTCCTCTTCTTATAAAATTTTGAACTATGTGGAGAAAAATAACATGTTGCAAGATATATTATGATCTTTTTAGCCTCTATTTTCATTCATATGTACTACTTATTTGGGTCTTCTTTTTCCACTTCTACATTTTTTCCCAAGATTCTTTTACTAAAATTGTTACCCCTCCACAACCTTTTCCACTTTCTGTCAACTCATTCCAAACTGATATCTTTGTGTAACCCTAAAAAATTGAAACCTTACAACCCTCATGCTCATTAGTTTCAAGGAGGACAATTATGTCCATTCCCTCATCTATGGGCCCTAAACTAGGCCCCATCCTCCAAGGATAACCTCTACAATTCCAGCTTACCATTGAGAGATGTGTTTGGGGGGGCCCGCCTTCCTATTTATTATATGTTGTTTTATTGTTGAACCGAGCTTTCCCTTTGTACATCCATGCTTCATTACCTACACTTCTCTTTGCAACTGCTTTTTCCCATTCTTTCCTTCTCTCTTCTAGCTGTATGGGGGTTAAATCTGCATCTATGAAGAATCGTGTACCTTTAAGAAACCTTTTGTTCCTCAAAATTTTATTCTTGTCCTCTATGCTTTTCAATGTCACTCTTACATTCCTATTTTTGCCATCTTTTAACACTCTACCAATTCTTCTTGCTTGATGAATATGCCCTATCCACTCCACCTTATCTGCCAAAAAGTCTTTTACTAACCTATCGGTGTGCTCACCTTCTCCACAGTCCTTCAAACCTGTTATGATTATATTTGCCGCCCTATCCTTTCAATGCCATTCTTCCCCTATTTGCACTTTAATATGCTTCTCTATGATTTCCCTTTGGCTCTTTGTTGATCCTTTTGTTACTTGTACCCATGATTTTGCCTCTTCTAATTGTTCCTTTAGTTTAGCTTCCTTCATCTCTATGTTTGCCAATGCTAATTAGAACTCCTGTAGGTGTGAAATATCTCTTTCCTCTGCTGGTTTAAAAGAATTTCCATTTTTAACCTGTTTTAATTCTGCCTTCATGGTCACGATTTCTTGCTACCCTATTTTCAAATTGGCTTGCAATTTGAATAGTTCCTCTTTAGGGAACTTGTTCTCTTGTGTAAGTTTATAATTGGTATCCATCGTCTCTTGCCATTTGCTATGTTTTGACCATTCTAATGCTTCCAAACCTTCCAGTCTCCTCTTTAACCCCATTAGCTCCTTAACATATAGATCTAAGGACCATGTTAAAGGAGTTGAATCGGGGCTATATTGATCCAACTTGCTTTCCTCTCCTAAATTTTTTATTTCCACCTCTTGTTGCTTCATTCCCTCAATTCATTTAAGTTGGTTATTTTGTTGGTACTCTCTTTTAGCTTGTTTCCCAAAATTTTCAAGAATATCTAGCATTTCTATTTTTGTCTTTCCTTGCTCTTACTACTTCTCATGTATGATTGTTTGGTTGAAGCTTACTATATTTGGCAGTATCATGATAAACTTAGTGTGCCTTAGCCATTGTAACTTTCTAGCTATCTTGGCTTGCCTTCACTGTAGTATTCTCTGTTTGGCATTGACAAACGTACGTTTTTTGCTTATTTCTGAAACTTTATCCTGTGTGTAGACATGGGGTTCCAAATCTTTTATAAAGAAAGATGGAGCAAAAGATGCCTCATGCTCCATTAAGGTCCCTCCCCCATCTTTTCCATTAGGTTTTACCAAAAGCACATAGTGTGCCTCCTCCTTGTAGTTTGAAAAGTCTATTAATAAATCTACCTCTGATCCTGAGATGTTTTCTTCCATATTGACTAACCAATGGTGTTTTGGGTTTAATGAGTATCCAAAAAATAAAATAAAACTTGTTGCCAAATATTGTTTTGTTGTTGTTAGGTTTGTTTGCGTTGAAGTTGTCACAGTTGAGATGCATTCAGAGAAACTAAAAAAGGAAC
The DNA here is from genome assembly GCF_030272615.1 of Cryptomeria japonica. Taxonomy (NCBI): domain Eukaryota; kingdom Viridiplantae; phylum Streptophyta; class Pinopsida; order Cupressales; family Cupressaceae; genus Cryptomeria; species Cryptomeria japonica. The sequence goes on along the minus strand of NC_081409.1, from coordinate 197,406,067 downwards.
CCAGTTGTTGCAAAATCCACTTCTGTCGTAGGGAAACAATAAGGACTTACCTTTTTATGCACTTTCAAAATCCCCCATGAAGCATTTGTGGGATCCACGGTGTCTTCTTGATTTGATATGTAGGGCCCTCTTGAGCTTGCTTTGTCTTTGGTTGTGCACTATCTCCAATCTTTGTGTGGGCCTCACAATAGACCAAACCCTCGATTTATGTCACAATAGCTCCCTAGGTTCAACCTGTGTTTGTTGATACGATGAATGTGGTCCCACTGCTCTGCTAAGTCCGACAAGGAATCCAAAAAAACCCTCCAAAAGTGCTCTCCTCTATAACTGTTCCCTTCTTTGCTTGTTGCTCTTTGTTCAAATGCCCTTTCAAGCCACATGCCCATTGTGAAATGACCTACTCACACACCTTGAAATGCCCTAATTTGTTGCAAAGTTTGCCCCCTTAAACATGCCTCAATACATTTTGAAATCCATTCTGCTTGGAATGCATATGACAACCAATACTCTATACACTTATTAGTCTACATGAGTAGTGGAGTTGGCTTGAGTCGTGGGTCTACTCCCCATTGGTTTTGAGCCCTGGACTTACCCTATGCACATGGTTTGCATACGATTGAATATGATGAGTTAGACATTAGTTAAAAAAAAAAAAAAGAAAAGAAAAGAAAATTCCTTGAAAATATAAATTTCTATTTACCCATATGTATTCAAGGACATTTTCCAAAAGTATCATAAACATAAACATAAGAATAATCCATAAGATTACAAAGCAAATGGGAGCCTTAACCTTACAACACCGTCATTATATGACATTGTATGCTACAAACAAGAATATGTTTTCCATAAATTCAACTTTAAAAGCTTTTTTTTTCTTATTCATATTTTTTATTTAGGCGATTCCTTAACCAGGAGCTTTACAGTGGTCACGATAAAGATTATGAGTACTATCGAAGGAGATAAATGTCGTGAAATTAAAAATTTGAGGAATTTTTTGTTACAAACTTAGGGCAAATTAGATCAATTTCAGAAGCTCCGCTTACGTTGCCAGGTTTTTTTATTCAGATGATTTCTGCACCATCGCAAAGAACTTTTCAAATCCTTTCTAAAAATGATCACAATAAAATTTCTGAACAGAATTGAGGAAATCGCAGTCGTCCAAAGGTGACCTATATAATTGCAAATTCTGTCAATTTTTAAGGTGCGAACTAGCAAAATCTTCATATTTTGCAATCCATTTTATTTTTATGTTCGGTTTTTTACAGGTTCGCCAATCATAAAAACATGATGGTGATGATAAGGGCGACGAAAATGGAACGAATGAGCAAGTTTTAATGACGTCGACAAAATTATTAGTCCATAGGGTAGGAGGAGTATTATTAACATGTAAGATTTTTATAATATATGTATTGTGATGCTATTTTTGAATTCGATTGTGTGCAAGTTTTTTATGATCAATGTTTCTGATCATATTGTGATTCATCACTAAAATGATAGAAAGCTGAGATATAAAAAACTTGCACATGTTCTAATCCAGAAGCGTATCTAACATGAGTATTATTGTAAACAATTTTGAAGTTCCTTTCAATGTCGGTTTTTCTATTGTGGATCTTAATTAAAAAAAACCCGTGGTTTTGTGAGGCCTTGCCTCTTCAAATAGTTCATTTAGACTGCTCACCTTCAAATTATTCTGCACATTTAAGCATGAAGTGTCATTCGTTTTCCACCACTTCTTAATTGTAGAAAAGACAAGTTCTTTCATCCCACTCTTCCTTAGGGACTGCCCATCTACCCGTCTCACATCTAAGATGATGAGAACCAGTTCTCAGTTGAAAACTAGAAGTCTGGCCTCCGATGATAAGAATTTAAGAGTTCTAGCCTTTAGATGCTAGCAACATGTATGGTTTTATCAATATGGACTCGATAAGCAAATACTAATTCAAGCAAAGAATATTGAGGATTGTATGAAAAAATCAATAATAAGACAATTAAGATTTTCTTAACAATTTTATGTTTATTATCGATAAATATGTTGTGCATTCATATTTTTCTATTATAGTTATGGATGGCTTGGACATTGTTCATTCATATCTTTGATTAGACATTTTTGAATAGGTATTATTAATGTGCAAAAGAAGTTTGTGAATATTTGGTACAGAAAAAAAGAAGGCAACCTTATATAATATTATGCACAATGAGGAACAAAGTAAGGTGTAAGTAAAGCATGAAAAAAGAAGACAATCTTATAGAATATTATACGCAATGAGGAACAAAGTAATGTGTAAGTAAAACATAAAGATGAAACTAAATATATTTGAAAAAAGAAAATAAAGAAATTGTTGAAAATAAAGCATTAGAAAGAATAAGGATACTTGTGAAGAAATCTGAAATACTTCATCTATTCGAGACCCAAAAGAATGGGCAAAAGAAAAGGTTGATAATATTGAAGAGTTAAAAACAACAAAAGAGACTAAAGGAGTGACATATAAACACCCACATCATCACAAGAGGCAACAATCATGGATGCATTTCACAACACATTAAAACAACAATAGCTACAAATATACAATGAGTCGAAGAATCACTATGACCACACAAAATCAAATGAGTTAACAACTATAGACATAAAGATAATAGTTTTCCACAATCCATAATTTTACTGGCGTTCTTGGAAGAGATGAAGAATATAAAGATGATGGATGTGAAAGATGATTGATCACATGGTGTGATTTGAAATCTTCTAGAAATAGCAACAAGCACAACTATAGACATAAATTGAGTCAAATGAGCAATAACTATAGTCATACATGAAGTCAAAGCAATAGTCATTACGATTATATATGGAATCAAAGGAAAAACTATTGATGTACATAAAATTGAAGAAGCAATTACTATGTTGATATAAGAATGAAGAAAGCTTAACTTTTTATTGCATTTTATCAATATAAAAAAAAGGAATCAAGAAAGCAATAATTACAGGCACACATACACACCAACCATTAAATTATTTTATTTACTTAAGATAATTTAATAAAAGTGTCCTCATTATTATAGTAGTCAATCACTTTCGTGATTGTTTTAAGAAAACTTTATTAAATAACTTTAATATATTTCCATGACTAATAGATATATATAATATATTTATACTAGCATATCTATCTTCATAAAAAATGGAATAGACACCTAACAATGATATTCTTTTACTAGTTTTATTTTTATTAAAATTTTATTTTAATTTACTTAAAAGTTGTTTTATTTACTTCAAAAACATTTTATTTATTTAGATCATTTATTTATTCAATTTCTTATTTATTTAAAATATTTTTCTTTTATCATTAGATTTATTTATTTAATTTACTTTTTTAGTTTTTATTTTAACATTATTTTATTCGAAAATATCTATTTTTTAAATTATTTTATTTTATTTATAAAATTATTTATAAATTTACAAATATTAAATAAAATATATTTTTATACATATCATAAAATCATCCTCAATCAGAATTCAAACCTAAGATAATTAATTAGTTAGAATGTTTTTATAGATATCCATCTGCATATGGATCTAGATATGGGACTATCACTTATAATAATATAAGACTATCCTATACTTCCTGTAAACATATATACCTTACTTTCATAGAATTTGAATTTATGATTTTTCATTAAGAACACAAATTCTCTACCATTAATACTTCCCTTTTCAATCAGTTAAGCTAAGACGATCATCCCTTTTTAATTTTGTAGGATTGCTCATTTTCAGGAAATTATTTGGAATTTGTTAATTTACAATGGGCAGGGCAGGAGTAATCATTTCCTATAATATGTTATGTGAAACTTCTGGATTTCGCCTATTTGCAGTGCTGATATAATTTGTCATGCTATGTTATGGGAGACTATGGGCTTTTATAGTTTGCAAGACAGCAAAGAACACTCCCTATGCTATGACATTAAGATTTTCTAAATGGGTAACTGCATTTTCAATCCAGAAAGTGGAAACAGGATACAGAACAGAACCTTGGTGTAAGAAGAACCAAAAAACCGCCTACTTCCAGCATACATCAATTTCCCAGCATCCTCCTCCATATGCACTCTAGTCACACCAAATCTTCTATGCTCACCAGCAAAACCCACAGGGATGTCCACATCAACGAACCCATTTGTAGCAATAGGAACATCAAATTGTGAAATCTGGTATCCTTTGGGAAGATCAGGATAGAAGTAATGCTTCCTGTCAAACTTGGATTCAAGACCCACATGGCAATGCAATGCCAGTCCCAACTTGACTGCATACTCCACCACTTTTTCATTCAAAACAGGCAGAGAACCAGGAAGTCCCGTACAAATTGGGCATACATTTGTATTTGGTTGTGAACCATACAGAGATGGGCAGCTACAGAATGCTTTTGTTAACGTTGAGAGCTGCACATGGGTTTCTATTCCTATCACTGGTTCATACCTTTCAAATCTTAAACCTCCCTCCTCTTTTTCTTTCTCCACTGGGAATCTGCATACAATTTTTTGTATAGAATTATTTTTGGTGGAGTTTAAATGTCTGTGGAGAAGTGATGAACTTCTTACCCTATGTTTTGTAATCACTTTATTGAAGGACCGGCAATATGCAGGGGTGGTGATAGTGGTGGCTGAGGCTCCTGGTAGACAACAGTGGCGAATTGAAGCCATGTTATCCTTTTCCAATAGGATTGTATATTGAGCTTGATCATTCTAAATGAGTTTTTTAAGGAGGCAAGACTTGTCAAAATTGTGGGCTTCTTGATCAAGATCTACAATAGAAAAGCTGGCAATGAAAAGTGGCGAATCCTTTCCTAATAAGATTGTACCTTCATCAGTCTAAATGAGCTTTTTAAAGAGGTAAGACTTCACAAAACCGCAGGCTTCTTGATCAAGATCCACAACAGAAGAGCTGACAATGAAAAGAACCTAAAAATTGTTAACGACGTTGCTCTTGATCTTATAGACTGATGGTCTCATGGATGTCATTAAAACTCTTTCGTACGTTCATTCTTAGACTCTGCTTGTTTGTAGACTTTGAAACAATATTATAGATAATAAGTGTGTGCAAAAAGTGTATAGGTTATGTTTGACTAGATTCTTGGGAAGAGTAAAGTATTGTGTGTCCTTGCAGCTTCATTGCTGCTTATTCTTCGTACTTTGTTTTGCATTAATATATAACAGAAAGAAAAATAAAAAGATCATGAATATGTATAGGTTATGTTTGACTGGATTCTTGGGAAACGTAAAGCATTGTGTATCCTTGCAGCTTCATTGCTGTTTATTCTTTGCACTTTGCTTTGTATTAATATATAAGAAAAGAAAAAGAAAAAGATCACGAATCTGTCATTTATTTTGATGAAAATTGTATCTTTATTTTTGGGTTATTTTGATGGAATCACTTAAAATAATTATATAGCCATAATATTTTTGTGTAAGTTTAGTCTTTTCAACTTTATCTATTATTTATTAATATTCCTTACATTTACTTTTATATATTGAACCTTATGTTCTTTATTTGTAGCAAGTTAGTAATTTTTTGCACCCATGCTTCACACATGTTCATCCATTTAATCCACACCTTGAGATTTTCCAATTTCTTATCCTTGGACAATCTCTTCATGTTCCTTAAGATTGAATCTAAGCCACTAAGGATGTAGTTAGTGTAAAATATCTATTATTATCTTTTGACAATATTTTTTATATTCACTATCGTGGAATCTGGAGGTGTCCTTGCCGAAGCAAGACTAATCCCCCAGTGTGTACGACCCACTCACAAGGTAGCAACACACACAGAGTTAACACAACCGGGGACTCGAACTCAAGACCATGGGGAGCATACCCACGCCTTAAGTTGCGATCCACGACCAAGTGAGCTAGGGTCGAAGCCCCCTCTTTTGACAATATTGGTTATCCAACAATATATTAATTGTTCATATTAAATGTTTGTTGATATCAAATAGTTTTAAGCGTTAGACAATTATAAGCTTTAGATAGTTATAAGTGTCGATTGATGGATGGTTGTCTTCCTCTTGTCAAATTGTTAGGTCCTTTAAATAGATTGTGTATCATCGATGAAAATAATATGATCTAGTTGGATCAACTTTGATCTTTGGCTGACCATCTTTTGTCTTCTTCTGTAATAATTTCACGTGTAAATAAAGATATAATTACTCTTATATTTGGTATTCAATGTCATCTCTATTATTAATTCATGTATTTATTTTATTAGATAAAGCAGCAAACAAAGTATTGACTCTTGAATTTTAAATATTTAAATCCAAATTTGTCGAGTCTCACCTTTTCACTAGTTATTGAGTTAAAAATTGCTACACATTTTGCACAACTTATTGTTATGCTTTAGTATTTAAAGGCATTAAATGTGCAATTAATTTATATTGATTATCAAGGAGAAATATTTCTACGAATATTTCAATCTAGAGCACTAAAATGAATCTAAATTTGCACCAAAACCATGAAGGGCACTTGCATGCTTGAGAATGTTGTCTATGATCATCTACCCAAGGTTGTAAAGTTAGTCTAACAATGGGGTTGACTAATGAGAACTTGATCATCACAATTTAACAACTTCTTAAAAGTATTTTTAAATATCATTAGTCCTTGTGCATCTTCAAATATAAAAAACTAAGGCAAAGCAAGTCACAAAAGTCCAAAATCAACTAGATCAATACCATGGGTTAACTAATTTTGTAGATTATGTCATTTTGAAGGAGCATGGGTTGGTCCTTGAGGGGTACAAATTTCACCTATAGGGATTTCGTGAGTATTTAGAAGCTAAGATGTTGGCTAAATTATAAGCATCAATTTACATATTGGAATGACTTAATTTTGCACAACATCAACATTTGTTCTTTATTATAGTGCCCACAATTAAATGCCCTCTCCATTGCCACTTAATTTCTAAATAATTAATAGCATTTATTTTTAAAAATTAATGTTTATCTAGGTTAATTTATGGTTTATTTCGATGGATTTATTTAATGAACCTAGATTTATGAAAAGAGGATTTTATCCCCTCACATTTTTTATCTTGTATGCTTTTTAATCTCTTAGGATTTGGCCTTAGGGTTACATTCACTACTCTCAGAGATTTTTCATATGATATAATTTTAATATTATCATTCACTTTCAATTTCATAGTTTGGATACATATGTATTTGCATAAACTCATCATGCTTTGATTAGGGTTTGATGTTTTATAGCGATATATTATGTGTGCCTACTTATCTACTATTGTTTTAGCTATCATGGATTCATATAGGTCATGTTTCTTGGATAATATGCATGCATATATTTGTAATTTTTATATGGTCTTATCCTTTGTAATATGTCATCCTTCTATCCTTGATACTCTCAAATCACATTCTATGTTATGGATGAGGATGTGTTTTCCATGAAGGTGTTATTTTACCATGGTTTGATCTTTTCCCTTCTTAATGGAGCTGATTAGTACTTAAACCCTTCCCTCTTAGATATTCTTATCTCACTTGTTGATGAGTTCCATATTAATCTCATCTCTCCTATGACCTATGATAATGATAAGCAAGTGTTGAATAAGGAATTATCATATATACTAATGATACATCTAGTTTGATGTCCATAAACAATGATATACCATCTTCATCTATGCATGATATTACTAATTCCACTTCTCTTGCATGTCATGTTAGCCATATTCGACATATTCATTTAATTTAAATGAATGGCCATCTTTCATGCACGATAATGAGTATGATTACACTCATTTTTTACATCTCATTTTAAACCTATAGATATTTATGATAGATTTTTACATAGACATACTTCACATTATGATAGCTTACAACTTGATAATTGATCAGGTTCTCATGTAGCTCTTATTGATATTTCATTTCCTTATCCCACTTTGCACATGATGAAATTATGATCTTTGGTGGAGACTTATTACACATGATAGTTCTATGGATGCTTCTTCAAACACGAAGTCATTTTTACTTGAGCTAATTATGAACATATAGACGATGATATTTTATTTATTAGTGAGTTCAAATTACATCTGAGTCATAAAACTTTTCAACAGTTTGAAACATTATTTTATTATATACTTCTTTTATAAATTTAGTTTTATGCCTTGATTGATCATTCCTTTAGCCTTGGTCAACATGAGGATGGTATGAAATAGGCAAAAGTATTTACATTCTTTAGCCTTCGATGCTAATTCATCTTCTATCCATATGGCTTGTGTGTCCACCATACCTAGTTGTCATGATGCCCTTAGTTTATATGATTGTAGCATAGTTGGACATACACACCAATGACTAGGAAGAGGCCAAGATGTTCCATTGTGAAAAATAAATTTACTAACCAACATGGTTAATCTAAATTCCTACATCTCAATCCACATTTAAAGCATCTAAGAATTTTGAAATCAGCTAACAAGTAGAAAACACACAAGCCAGAATGTCTCTATGGGATTGAGAATTTACATCACCCTTCTACAAAGCTATCAAATGAATGCAAAAATATTCAGAGAAGACACATGTTAGTGTTGATACTACTACACAATTGGTTATATATTTGATAGATTTCGTTTCCCACAAGGAGCATCATGTTATATTTGTAATGGAGAAAAAATAGGGTTTCCACCATTAGAGGGATGAAAATCGCTAATTTGCCATTACATTCAAAAGAGAGTGGAATCCAATAGATTTAGTCACAAATCAGTAATGATAAGGACTGAATACTGATTGGATTCAAGGGTGTGTGAATTATTTACCCTCTTTTGTGAGTTGAAATGCTGAAATTAGGGAAAAGTGCTCAAAATCAAGGTAAAAATGCAGAAACAATGAGCTACAATCATCAAATTGAGGCACACACCTGGATCTGAGCAGTATATGTAGATTCATATTTGATCCCCAAAAAAACTCCAAAAATGTCAGGACTGGAGCGCCTGTTGCTCTAGTCCTCCCAACTTTCTGCACGACAAAGATGGTTGATTCGTCTCTACAAATAATGCCTATTTTGAAAATCACAATTTCGTACTTGTTTCCTAGCACATAGAAAGAAAGAAAAATAGGTTGGGAATAGGGGCTTGCTTTAGGTCAAACCTCGGTTTTGGAATTAACCATGAAATTAACATAAAAATAATTGAAATTGCTATAAATGAAGACTCTCCTTTTGAGGGAGATGTTGAATAATGACCGAAAATCAAATGATTTACCTCCTGGTGAAGTTTTGTTTGTCTCCACACAAAATTAGGGTATAATGAAGTCTTCAACAAAATAGAATGAAAATTGTCTACTTCAATGCTTGAATTTTGAGTTTATTGCTACTCCAAGGCTTAAAGGAAGACTAATTAATGCTCAATTGCTCTTGAATGCTTGATTGATTGATCTCATGCGTGCTTGATTTCATGTATATAAAATTGAGAGGGGGAAGTCTGCTTTTACACTTGCCCATCGCAGAACTTACTAATTTCTCAACATGAGCCGACACGGAGTTGGAATTCCCACTCATTTTTGAAATAGGCCAAAGGGTTTAAAGGGGGCCCAAATTAGGGGGGACTAGAGCGTGGTGCCTTGGTCCTACCCCTATTTAGGGCTAGGATAAGATGTCATGTGCATGGAAAAAGTCAAAATGATGCAATGCATAAGGGGTATGAGCATAATTAGGACCTAGTTAGGCCTAAGGGTGCAAACGCTAAGATAGGGACCCAATATGGTCAAAATTGTACAAGGGTGCAATTGTAGGACATTACATTTATCCCAATTTAACCCCCACTTTAGCGGGAGTATGAAGTCAATCATACTCTCGGTACAAGGGTTCACATTGAAAAACTTTCACCAAGTCACCAAGAAGGCAACGCACACCAAGCCCCTAATGGACTTTAGGATCTTACACCTCCAATGATAAGATAAAAGGGACATCATGATAAATAGAAAGAGAGAACCATGACTACAAACTAGTAAGTTTCTCTTACTATGAGTCATGAAAAGAAAAATACCAAAATTACAAAGCAAAAGTCAAAATTTGCTAACTAACTTAAGTATCAAGATATGCAAGAGAGAGAATCATTGAGCGGAGTGTATGCCCCCACATGAAAGTGATTGCATACGCCTTATGGGGAGCAATTTCTTTAAGGTGGGATACACCCAAAAAGACAAGCACATTATCACAATAATATGTCCCCAAGAAAAGAGAAAGTTAAAGGATAATGATCACAAAACAAAAAACATGAGGTGGTTTCACTTAACTCTCGGGTCGATATGATTTTTATGATTAATAATGTATATCATGTATATATGTGTGTGTGTGTGTGTGTGTGTAATTGTCCTCATCCTCCACAGAAAGGAAAACCACCATGGAAGAAGGGCACATGTGTCCTTTGAGTCAACATGGAAGAGACCAAAAGAGATCTTAATTCTTTGCATCGCGCTTAAGTAAACAACATTAGGGACAACAAATAGAAGAATTCTGAGACAAATAGAGGAATATCACAAACAAGAAAGAGAGTAGAGAGAGAATCTATGACACAAATGAATCTAATCATGCAAACCATTCACCTCCCCATCTTGCTTAGATCATTGTTTAGGGAAGGTGGACAACATGCAAGATGAGCAACATCAAGCATAGTAGATGGAGCTATCACAAGTTCCAAACAAGGACCATTCTCTAATGATGAGTCACTTTGTCTATCACTAGGAGCTAGGATTAATGCTTTTGAAAATTGTTTAGATAAATCACTGTCAACATCAACATAGTCATATTCATCATTTGAAATATTAGGATCAAAATTTTCATCATTAACAACATTCTTACCTATTTCTTCATCAAGATTAACAAAATTAGGAGCTCTAATAGGAATATAACTTGAACCATCATTTTTGTCTTAAGCATTTTGTGTCTTGGAGAATGAGGTTGAAACTCTTGGTTAGGAGAAGGTTGAGTAAATGGTATTATGTCAATAGTTGGTGTCTTTGGAGAAGAAATAGTTTGGGAAGCAAGTTCTTGAGCTCTAGCACAACGTCTCCATCAACATTCTATCGCACAATGGTTTCGTTTAGTTTTAGCCAAAGGTTGCGTTGTGACGTAATCACACATCGCCCCATTTCAAATGGGGACCCCTTTTTTTTTTATCTTAGTCATAAAATAGGGTGTCTTAATTTAGTGTAAAGTTAGAGTCAAAATTCAAAAATGCAAAAAAAATTAAAAATCCAAAAAAAATTCAAAAAATTGAAAAATTTCAAAAATCTCAAAATTTTACTTAGGCATGAAAAAGCACACGTTGTTCTTTGTCATCGCGCTTTGTTGTTGCACTTTGCCTTTGTGCTTCGCCTTCACATGCCGCCTTTGCACCTTGTTCTCAAATATGTCATGCGTTGTCGTCGTGTGCTACCTTTGTGTGTTGCTCTCATATACATTGCGCGTCATCGTCGTGTGTTGCTTTCGTGCATCATGTTACACTTATAGCATGTAGCTTCACACTCGTGATGTAAAGATTTTGTGGATCTCATGGATTTTAACATACGTCACGCAAAGCCTTTGTGCTTGGCATGTCCTACTCACACATATCACACATTGAAGCCTTGATCAATTGACGAAGAGGAAGTTGTGCGATGAACATAGAATGAAGAGGTGTATAAGGTTTGGAGCATCACTAAATCAACGCAATAACGAGAAATGATAATGGCTTACAAGCACTCTATGAGTGACACCTCCACATTCACGTTACACAATGTATCCTTCACGTCGCATTCAACAAGACCAATGAAAATCAAAGTGCAATGAGGCATTCAATGAAAGGGGGTGCTTAAGTTCACTTTTTCTAATCAATGCCTTGTATTAATTCAACATGAATCATTAAGGCTCCCAACTCGCAGGTTTTATGCAATGTTCGATGCATCTCAAAGATGAATGATAGAGGGATATTTAATAAATGTGGCAGACATTGTGGCAAGACCTTTCACACCTCAACAAACATAGACAATTAAGAGGCATTTAACATATAATGAGCGACAAAGCCTTCGACAATTCAAAGAAATTTAATTAATCAAGGTGATCGTTCAATGTGCAAATATTGGAAGTTAATGCCTTATGATTGAAAATTGGAAGCAACTCATTGAAGATAAGGCTGTCAATTGCATCACAACTGAAGTTCATGATTTCTAAGTTGAATGATCAATGCCTGAAGTGGATTGTCACGATTTGATGGGGTCAATGCAAATGATTAAACCAACATCTTAGTGAGACCACATTCAATATCATTTACAAATTCAGGGAGCGACTACAGTTCATTAAGATTCTAGCGCTATCAAAAGCATTTATGTTTGGCGATTTGAGGACAAAGTTTGAGGCCTTTCTAAATTACACCGAGGGAAATTATTTAATGGATGTCTACCATTGCACCCAAACACATTCGATGAGGGCAGCTTTCAAAGTAAGGAAATGTGATTTTTGAAAGGGAGTCACCTACATAAACAAATTTGTGATCGCCACAAAATGATGGAGGTATCATATTTAACATAAAACTGCCAAACAAGGAAAGATGAACTCAATATGAACAAGTTCGATGCCACAAGGAGGTAAGGTGGTGCTCATTTTAAATTCCCATGGTTATCAATTATAAATATTAAAGGAGGTGGCGCCATGTATCTACTTAATATATGCGATATGTATAACAACTCACAAGGATAACCACTTTGCAATGCGATGTTCCCATTTGGAAAACATTAAATGATTGTAATCAAAACACCATCAACAAAATTGGTGCTAGAAGGAGGGCATGAACGTGAACAACTGAACTCTAGATCCTATCAATTTATATTTGCATGAGTGATATCAAGACTTTTATTTCACCGTCTTTCGTGGTCAACAAAATTAGCTAACAACAAATGCATGAATGTGAACTCTTGAAAAGGTGAATTTAGGGGAAGGAAAGGACATTGGGTCGTTAGTTGGACTTACAAGAAGAGAAGCAATTAATGCAACTGGAATCAATTGTGCTTTCAATCTAAATTTGACATTTGCAAGGTCTCTGTTATTCTAGAAAATCCAAAAAAAACTAAAAAACTAGAAAATCCAAAAAAATTCAAAAAACAGAAAATTCAAAAAAAAGAAAGAGTTCTCAATGGAGCAATAGTATCAAGAAGATGAGCAGGAAGTTGATATCCTTCAACTTTGGTGGAGATAGAATGCGCAACTTCATCCACACTATTTGTCTGAGTTCGCATCGCCTGGACAATGTAGGATGCACAAAACGAATGAACATGATGAAATGCATTGCTTGACATTCTTGTTAGATGAAATCAGTAGCACAAGGAAAAATATTCTTTTGGGATATTCCCAAGCCAAAAGTGGAAGAAGGAAATTTCAATGTCCCAGTCAATAATGATCTGCTTTCAAGATTCTTAGGGATGATAAAAAGTCCGCTTGCTATCAAAGGTAGATTGCGTTTAGAAAAAATATTGCTACCAACTTGGTGTAGACTTCACAATGCACCCCATTCTGAGTTTACTTTCTCGTTGTGCGAAATGGCTATCAATCAAGTTAGATTTCAGTTTGGATTGCCAGACTTATCCAAGGAAGAGTGTATCATGAACAAATATTGGAGTAAATACCTTGCAACTAAATTTAAAAGAGCACATGAACAAGACATCACTACATCATCCGACAGTAAAGGAAGCTAGCTGCAAGTCGATGACACAAGTTCACATGATGATCAATGTATTACAAGACTTGCTTCTAAGGAGGAGTAAACTACAACTTCATTTCAAGAGGAGTAATTACATGAAGATAATGCAAGTGAGATGATTGAAATAATAGTAGTGATGAACGATGATTAGGATGTCAGTTCGATAGTCAAGGAGGATAATGATTCACGCCTATTGCAAGGGGAAGAGTGGCTTGAAGAATACTCGCTCACGCTACAAAAGGAGATCCTTGAGAGTGAATTGAAAGAAGTTTCAAGTGGCATCCTTGAAGAAGAAAACAATTCTATAGAGATATTGAACAAAGAATTACAGGTTATCACAAGCGATCCTAAGTATGATCAACAATTCAAGGGGGCACTCAAAGATATCATCACCATCATGCTATTTGAGGGGGTGTTTAAAGATCTCATGCGAGAAGCACAAGAAGAGTCCTTGTCGACATTGTTCCAAGATAAGCAAGTTGATGCAAGAGGCATCATTCATCATCAACTCCAACCTCCCAAGACATTATTTGAAGAGTAGAAAGTCGATCACACGATTTAACTTGATGATTAGTGTGTTATAGTGAGCGATAACTTTGCACACCTCGTATTCAAGGAAGATGAAGAAGAAATGGAAGACGTTCAAGTCACCAAGATGATACCAAGTGAGGATCGATGTTGGACAACATCAGGGCATGAAGTTCTACAAAATGTGGACACTTATGAAGATCACCAAGCCATTGACATTGAAAAGATAACAAACAATGCAAGTGATTTAAAGGGTCATCTTGACTCAAAATCACTCTACACTTCACCACTCAAAGAACAAGGAAGCAAGAATTTACCACCCATCCAAGAGGAAGGCATCCTTGGTGAGAATTAATCCTTGCTACAAAAAGATGAATCAGATGCAGAAATTGAAGCCAACCTGAAGGAAGACACTTCAAGCATTGATGAAGATGAACCAATAGAGCTAGAAAATGATGAACATTTTGATGGGTTGTTATCACTTGAGATTATATATCAGAAGCAAATAAAAGAAATTTTTGAAGATCAATCACTCAAGGAAACTCTAATTTTTGAAGACATGCTTATGGAGTGTCACAAGGATGCCTGGTTTATGCAAAATATTGAACCTATTGTCACCATGGAAGCGAAGAGTAAAGAACAATTTGAGGTTGTGCTGGCTCCAACCTTTATGATTCAAGAGGAACCAACAAGTGAGAATTTGCATATCAAAGATGTGAGTGGAATGATCCATCACCAGTGGTGACCTCCTGAAGCAATAGATGATCTCTCTTTCGACGATACACTGGTGGACGACAAGCAACCATTTCCACTCAAGCACAAACAACATCATGTTGTCTCTTTCCTTAATCCTAGCTTTGAAAGTTATTATGATTTTTATTATGGAGGTTATGGGAAAACAACTTGCATTTGGATTTACCATGGACCCGACGAATCGCCTCAACTGCTCATTTTGCATGAGGTTTTTCCTGAGTATGATATTTGCATTGCAAGAGCTTGCTTTTTTGAGTTCAAGAATGAGATTTCACATCTTCAAACCGTTATTGTTGCCATGCTCTTGTTGCACATCCTGAGAAAATTTGGAAAGTCATTTATATATGTCACTTTTTTGAGTCGTGTTAATTCTAAGAGTCTTATATATAACTTAGAATTATGACATAATAGGACCTATAATGTCACAATACAACCTATTATATCATAACAAGTCCCATTGTGACATAATAGGTCCTAATGTGTCATAATAGGTCCTATTGTGTCATAATAGGTCTTATTGTGACATAATATGACCTATTACGTCATAATAGGTTCTATTGTGTCATAAGACCCCTCAAAAGGACCTATTATGACATTATACCTCTTAATAGAAACTATTATTACTTAAGACACCTTAGTAGGACCTATTATGACATAATAGGTCCTATAATGTCATAAGACCCCTTAAGAGGACATGTCATGTCATAATAGGTCTTATTATGTCATAAGACCCCTTAAGAGGATGTATTATTACATTATACCCCTTAGTAGAACCTATTGAAGGGTATTATGTCATAATAGGACTGATTATGACATAATAGGACCTATGATGACATAATAGGTCATATTATGTCATCATAACTCCTATTATGACATAATAGGTCATATTATGTTATCATAGGTCCTATTATGACATCATAGGTCATATTATGTCATAAAATCCCTTAAGAGGACCTATTATGACTTTATACCCCTTAGTAGGACTTGTTAAGGGGTATTATGTCATAACAAGACCTATTGTGACATAATAGGACCTATAATGTCATAATACGACCTATTATGTCATAATAGGTCTCATTGTGACATAATAGGTCCTTTTGTGTCATAATAGGTCATTTTGTGTCATAATACCCCTTAAGAGGACCTATTATGACATTATACCTCTTACTAGGACCTATTATGTCATATAGGTCCTATAATGTCATAAGACCCCTTAAGAGAATCTGTCATGTCATAATTGGTCTGATTATGTTATAATACCCCTTAAGAAGACCTATTATAACATTATGCCCCTTAGTAGGACCCGTTAAAGGGTATTATGTCATAAAAGGATCAATTATGACATAATAGGATCTATGATGATGTAATAGGTCCTATTATGTCATCGTAGGTCCTATTATGACATCATAGGTCATATTATGTCATAAAACCCCTTAAGAGGACCTATTATGACTTTATATCCCTTACTAGGACATGTTAAGGGGTCTAATGTCATAATAGGACCTATAATGTCATAATACAACCTATTATATCATAATAGGTCCCATTGTGACATAATAGGTCCTATTATGACATAATACGACTTATTATGTCATAATACGACCTATTATGTCATAAGACCCCTTAAGAGGACCTATTATGACATAAGACCCTTTAGTAAGACCTATTATGACATATGTAGAGAAAGATAAGTTGGTTGGACGAGAGAGATGTTATATTTAGATAGAGTTGAGGGGTATTATGTCATAATAGGACCTATTGTGACATAATAGGACCTATAATGTCATAATATGACCTATTATATCATAATAGGTCCTATTGTGACATAATAGCCCCTATTGTGACATAATACGACCTATTATGTCATAATAGGTCCTATTATGTCATAAGACCCCTTAAGAAAACCTATTATGGTATTATACCTCTTACTAGGACCTATTATGACATAAGACCCCTTAGTAGGACCTATTATGACATAATATGATAGATAATCACATAATATGACCTATTATGTCATAATAGGTCCTATTATGTCATAATAGGTCCTATTATGTCATAAGACCCCTTAAGAGGACCTATTGTGACATTATACCTCTTACTAGAACCTATTATGACATAAGACGGACCTTAGTAGGACCTATTATGACATAATAGGGTTGATTATCACATAATAGGACCTATTATGTCATAATAGGTCCTATAATGTCACAAGACCCCTTAAGAGGACCTGTCACGTCATAATAGGTCCTATTATGTCATAAGACCTCTTAAGGGGACCTATTATGACATTATACCCCTTACTAGGACTTGTTAAAGGGTATTATGTCATAATAGGACTAATAATGACATAATAGGATCTATGATGATGTAATAGGTCCTATTATGTCATCATAGGTCCTATTATGTCATAAAACCCCTTAAGGTGACCTATTATGACTTTATACCCCTTACTAGGACTTGTTAATGGGTATTATGTCATAACAGGACCTATTGTGACATAATAGGACCTATAATGTCATAATAGGACCTATAATGTCATAATAGGACCTATAATGTCATAATATGACCTATTATGTCATAATAGGTCCCATTGTGACATAATAGGTCCTATTATGACATAATAGGTCCTATTATGACATAATACGACATATTATGTCATAATACGACCTATTATGTCATAATACGACCTATTATGTCATAAGACCCCTTAAGAGGACCTATTATGACATTATACCTCTTACTAGAACCTATTATGACATAAGACCCCTTAGTAGGACCTATTATGGCATATGTAGAGAAAGATAAGTTGGTTGAGAGAGAGAGATGGTACTTTTAGAGAGAGTTAAGGGGTATTATGTCATAACAGGACCTATTGTGACATAATATGACCTATAATGTCATAATACGACATGTTATGTCATAATAGGTCACATTGTGACATAATAGGACCTATTGTGACATAATAGGTCCTATTGTGACATAATACGACCTATTATGTCATAATAGTGTCCTATTATGTCATAAGACCCCTTAAGAGGACCTATTATGACATAAGACCCCTTAGTAGGATCTATTATGACATAATAAGATTGATTATCACATATTAGGACTTATTATGTCATAATAGGTCCTATAATGTCATAAGACCCTTAAGAGGACCTATTATGACATTATATCCTTTTGTAGGACCCGTTAAAGGGTATTATGTCATAATAGGACTAATAATGACATAATAAGATCTATGATGATGTAATAGGTCCTATTATGTTATCATAGGTCCTATTATGACATCATAGGTCATATTATATCATAAAACCCCTTAAGAAGACCTATTATGACTTTATACCCCTTACTAGGACTTTTTAAGGGGTATTATGTCATAATAGGGCCTATTGTGACATAATAGGACCTATAATGTCATAATGCAACCTATTATGTCATAATAGGTCCCATTGTGACATAATAGGTCCTATTATGATAAAATATGACCTATTATGTCATAGGACCCCTTAAGAGGATCTATTAAGACATTATACCTCTTACTAGGACCTATTATGACATAAGACCCCTTAGTAGGACCTATTATGACATATGTAGAGAAAGATAAGTTGGTTGGGAGAGAGAGATGGTACATCAAGAGAGAGGTAGAGATGTATATATAGAGAAATATATAGGTAGATAGGGGGTAAGGGGAGGTGTATAGAGATAGTGAAGATAAAGAGTAAAGAGTTAAGGACGTGAGAGAGGGGTAGAGACATAGTTTTAGATTTTGGGAGAGAGGGGAAAAAGTGAGATAGAAAGGAAAAAAAAGACAAAGAGAAATGTGACTTATATATAAATTTTATATTTCATGTATATATAGCTTGTATCTTTTATTAAAAAAATTCAAAAAAAAAAATAATTTTTTTTTTATAAAAGAAACGGGATCTTGTTTCTTAGATCTAGGCTCGGGATCCCGAAGCTAAATGGGATCCCGTTTCAAAATTTGGCTCGGGACCCCGACGTGAAACGAGATCCCGTTTCGTTTCTCATGCGTTCCGTGAGATTTGTCTTTTTTTTCTAAGTGTAAAACTTCCACACTAAGTGGACACAACTTTGTGCACTTACCCTTGCACACACATGGGTAATTGAAGATTAGGTGCCTTGTCTGGTTTGGGATTCTTCTTCCACCTTGAGTATGTTTTTTAGTCTTTTGATAAGTTGAGTTGAATTTTTGGAAGATTCTAAGTATGGATTGAGTCTTTGTCTTTGAAATGTTCAGGAACATTTATTCAAGGTGGCACTAGATGTTGTGACATAATCACACATCGCCCCTTTGCAAATGTGGACCCCTTTTTTTTAGCTTAGTCATAGAATAGGGTGTCTTAATTTAGTGTAAAGTTAGAGTCAAAATTTAAAAATATAAAAAAATTCAAAAATTTAAAAATCCAAAAAAATAAAAAATTCAAAAAATTCATGTCTCAAAATTTGAATAAGGCATGAAAAAGCACACATCGCGCTTTGCCATCACACTTTACCTTTGCGCTTCGCCTTCACATGCCGCCTTTGCACCTTTCTTTCAAATACGTCGCGCGTTGTTGTCGTGCACTACCTTTGCGTGCTACCTTCACGCGTTGCTCTCATATACATCGCGCATCACCATCACATGTTGCTTTCGCGCGTCGCTTCACACTCGTTATGCAAAGATTTTGTGCATCTCATAGATTTTAACATACTCCATAAGAAGCCTTTGTTCTAATGTGATAGTGTTGGGCTTGTCATGTCGGACTCACACACATCACACGTTGAAGCCTTGATCAATTGACGAAGAGGAAGTTGCGTGACGAACATAGAATGAAGAGGTGTATAAGTTTGGAGCATCACACATTGAAAACTTAATCAATCAACAAAGAAGAAGGGGTGCGACAAATGCAGAACGAAGTAACGAGAGGGAAGTATCACGCGACGAGGTCGCGAAATCAATGCAATAAGGAGAAATGATAATGGCTTGCAAGCACTCTACGAGTGACACCTCCGCATTTGCGTTACACAACGTATCCTTCATGTCGCATTCAACAAGACCAATGACAATCAAAGTGCGATGAGGCATTGAATGAAAGGGGGTGTTTAACTTCACTTTTCTAATCAATGTCTTGTTTTAATTTGACATGAATCATTAAGGTCGCCAACTCATAGGTTTTATGCAATGTTCGATACATCTAAAAGATGAACGATAGAGGGATATTTAATGAACATGACATACATTGTGGCAAGACCTTTTGCACCTCAACAAACATAGACAATTAAGAGGCATTTAACAAATAATGAGCGACAAAGCCTTCGACAATTCAAAGAAATTTAATTAATTAAGGTGATCATTCAAAGTGAAAATATTGGAAATTAATGTCTTATGATTGAAAATTGGAAGCAATTCATTAAAGATAAGGTGGTCAACTGCATCACAACTGAAGTTCATGATTTCTAAGTTGAGCAATCAATCATTGAAGTGGATTGTCATGATTTGAGGGGGTCGATGCAAATGATTAAACCAACGTATTAGTGAGACCATATTCAATATCATTTACAAATTCAAGGAGCGACTACAGTTCATTAAGAGTCCAATGCTATCAAAAGAATTTACGTTTGGTGATTTGAGGGCAAAGTTCGAGGCCTTTCTAAATTACGCTAAGGGCAATTATTTGATGGATGTCTACCATTGCACCCAAACACATTCGATGAGGACAACTACCAAAGTAAGGAAACACGATTTTTGAAAGGGAGTCACCTACATAAACAAATTGGTGATCACCACAAAATGAGGGAGGTATCACATTAACATAAAACTGCCAAACAAGGAAAGATGAAATCAATATGAACAAGTTCGATGCCACAAGGAGGTAAGGCAGTGCTCATTTTAAATGCCCATGGTGATTGATTACAAATATTAAAGGAGGTGGCACCATGTATCTACTTAATATATGAGATATGGATAACGATTCACAAGGACAACCACTTTGCAATGCGATGTTACCATTTGACAAACATTAAATGATTGTAATCAAAACACCATCAATAGGTTGCAAAGGTTTAGGTTCATCAAGTATATGATTCTTTTCTTCTTTTAAAGAAGGATGCATAAGAGAAGGTCTTTTTGGTTGAATAATAGAAGGTTCTAGACGCTTCCTTTTGTAAGATGTAGGAGGCAGAACTGCACCATATAAACAAGGAATGGGAGGTGTAGGAAGGAGACTGGGTCCATCATTAGGAGGAGGAATAGGTCTATCCTTAGGAGGAATAATATGTTTATCCTTAGAAGGAGGAATAGATTGACCCTTAGGAGGAAGAGCTTTTCTATCGTTGGGAGGAAGAATAGACTTATCCTTAAGAGAAGGAATAGATTCTTCCTCGGGAGAAATAATATCTCTATCCTTAGGAGGAAGAATAGACTTATCCATAAGAAGAGGCATGTGATCATTAGTTGGAGGAAGACTAAGTGTTGGATTCCTAGATTTACTCAAGGATAAAATATTTTCATTTTTCCATTTTTGATATGATTTAAAGAGAGCATCACTTCTAGGTTGAAGAGGCTGGAATCGTTTGGACCAAAAATAATCAAGGCAAACATCTCCATGTCTCATTATAGGTTGATACATTCTATGATTAATAGTTATGATCTTATCATCAAGAGGGAATTCCAAGCATTTATGAACAGTAGAAGGGATTGATTTCATGGAAGAGAGCCAAGGATGTCCCAACTTCACACGAAATTGTTCGAATGTAGGACTTATTGAAAACTTAACATGCAAAGCTTTAGTACCAATCTTAATGGGAAGAGAAATAGAACCAATGGCGAGACAAGAGAAACCATCAAAGATTTTAATTATCACATCAAATTTCTCATATGTCACTTGATGCAATTGTAAGGTATAAATAAATTATTCAGTTATCACATTAACCATACAAGCTGGATCAATGAGCACCCCTCGAGAGGGTATGCCTTTGATTGTCACAGTGATATATAATGGGCCATCGGGTGCTTCAATAATCTCACTAGGATCAAATGTAATGCAAAAGTCCTTAAGACATTCAGTTTTATCAATAAGGTTCACCACATTATTAGACTCAAGGCCAAGATCATTGGGAGAGAAGGCAAGATGATCAGTCTCAACCACATTAGTGGAATGGGAAGGTAAAGGATTAGTGAAAATTTGAAGATTTTGCTTAGGAGGAGCTATTGATTTATTTCTTTTATCATTCATACCAACCACATATATGGTATTGTTATCAATCGACTCTTGAATCTTACTCAAGGAATAACATTTTTCAATGTCATGACCGGGTTGACGATGATATTAGCAAAAATATTTGGAATAGAAGGCAGGTGACAAAGGCTTAGTTGTATCGATTGGTTTAATAGGGGGAAGTTTCAACACATTCCTTTGTAACAATTGCGACATAATACTATACAAAGATTCATTAAGAGAAGTGAATTCTTTTCTAAAGCATTTGGACAAAGGAGGCACACCTGTTGCGGTTGTTACTTGAGTGTTGTTGTTGTCATTGAATTTGATAAATCCCTTATTCGGTTTAAACTTTGCAAAAGGTTGTTGAGCACTTTCACTTTTATCATTTAGAGCCATTGGAGATGATTGTTCCAATTGACTCACGGTAAGGTGATAATTGTGAAGTATTGCACACAACTACGTAAAGGAAGTAAACTCAGAAAAGAGAAGTTTACCTCTAATGTATTTTGCAAATTAGAAATAAAAATTCTTTGAATATCTTGATCAGGCATAGGAAAATAAGTTTGAGTATACAGATGTTTATATCTACCAATAAAATCAGTCACTTTTTCTTTAACACCTTGTTTGCACTGCATCAAATCAATCAAAGCAATCTTAGGACCAATACTATTGTGAAATTGTTGAATGAAAGCATTAGCCAATTGTTGAAATGAAGTAATAGAATAAGAAGGAAAAGAACAATACCATTGCAAAGCTTTATCTCTAAGTGTTCTAGTAAAGAATTTAGCCAACAATCTTTGATCATAAGCAAAGTCACTACATAAAGTTTGAAATGTTTTAACATAAGTCAAAGGATCACCTTTTCCATTATAAAGATCCAGTTGAGGGACTTCCACATGTTTAGGAGGGACATCATGAACAATGTCATTGGATAATGGGCTCACTACATCAAATGTGGGCACATTATACTTAGATTGATTCATGGAAGCTATTTGTTGTTGTTAGGAAGACACTGTTTGGGCTAGACTATTGATGATAGCTTCGGTAGATGGATTGAAATTTGACATGTTGGATTGAGAAGGAGGAGTAATATTGTTGAATGAAGGAAGGGGTTGAGAATAAGGAGGGATACTGATATATGAAGGCAAGGGTTGATAATAAGGAGGTGGAACACTATTGTAGGTAGGTATTGGAGAAGATTGAGTAATAAATGGAAGACTCGTAGGAGGGGGGATGGAGGAATTATGATTAGAGGAGTTTCCCCCTTGACTAACATTTGTAGGTATGACATGTTGTGTAGAGGTATTCATGATGTTAGATGTAAAGGTGGGAACACTAGCCATAGAAGTAGTCATAGGAAGATAATGGTTGTCTTGACTAGGAGGTTGGGTATAACCAAGGACTTCGGCACAACTTTTCATAGACATAATATCAGTGTCAACAATATGAGCAATGCCATGCAAGATATCAACATCAAGTTTATCACTTTGAACCATTCTTTTTAATCCATCAATCAATGGTAAAGCCTCACTTTCTAGGTATTGTTGACTCATCCATTGTTGAAGATTATCAATCTTCGCCAATTGGTCGACGAAAACCCTAGTTAGTGATTCATCCACATCATGAGAATTATATAAAGAATGAGTAAAAATAGGGTCATTTGTAGGATTGAAAGAACCACCAACATCCTCAAGGAACAAGTTATCCAAATTAGGCTCCATCTCCTCGGTAATTAAACCTCGGGAAGCCTTAATTTTACAACTTCTTCTCACAGAGATATTATAGGTTGGACTAATAGTAGTAAAACTCATGCACTAAGGGAGGGAAATTGAAAATTTGAAATTTGAAATTTGAAATTGAAATTTGCAAAATAATTGAATAATGCAAAATTTTAGAAAAAATGATTATTTAATTAAATAAGCAAATTGATTGAAAAGATAAAGAACAATTGTGAAAAATCATGCAACCCATTAATAAATTTAAATTTAAAAATTAGGCCCTTGTGAAAATAACCTCTTAATTTTAAAAATTAATTTTAGAATGAGATCTAAGGTTGTAATTTTGAAATTAGAATAATTAATCCAAAATTGGGCAACCCACAAGATTAATTTAAATTTAAAATTAGGGCTCTTTTAATTAACCATTTAATTTTTAAATTTAAATTTGAAATTTGATCTAAGATTGCAATTTTTAATTTGAGTCAACTCCAAAATGGTAAATTCAAAATTTAAACAACCCACAAGCTCAATTTTTAAAATTTTTAAAATTAGGGTTTTTAAAATTAACCACCTAATTTTGAAATTTAAATTTGAAATTAAACTTGCAAGTGAAAATTTGAATTTTGAAATTGAAAAACACTTAGATCTGAAATAATTAATCCAAATTAAGCAATTCATAAGCTCAATTTTAAATTTAAAAATTAGGGTTTTGTTGAATTTAACCTCTAAATGTTTTAAATTTGCAAGGAGATCAAACTTGTAAATGAAAACTTTAATTTTAAATTGCATAAAAATTCAGATCTAAGAACATAAATCAGAATTAAAGGTGTAAGGAGTCAAGTTCACCAAAATGTAATGGTGAAAAATTAGGGTTTCCACCATTAGAGGGATGAAAACCGCTAATTTGTCATTACATTCAAAAGAGGGTGGAATCCAATAGATTCAATCACAAATCAGTAATGATAAGGACTGAATATTGACTCGATTTAAGGGTGTGTGAATTGTTTACCCTCTTTTGTGAGTTTAAATGCAGAAATTAGGGAAACGTGTTGAAAATGAAGGTAAAAATGTGGAAATAGTGAGCTACAGTCATCGAATTGAGACACACACCTAGATCTGAGCAGTATATGCAGATTCAGATCCGATCCCTCAAAAAGCTCCAAAAATGCCGAGACTGGAGCACCCATCGCTCTGGTCCTCCTAACTTTTCGCACACCAAGGAGGGTTGATTCGTCTTTGCAAATAATGCATATTCTGAAGATCACAACTTCGTACCTATTTCCTGCACACAAAAAGAAAGGGAAATAGGTTGAAAATAGGGGCTTATCTTAGGTCAAACCTTGGTTTTGGAATTAACCATGAAATTGAGATAAAGATAATTGCAATTGTTGTAAATGAAGATTCTCCTTTTAAGGGAGATGCTGAATAATGACTAAAAATAAAATGATATACCTCCTAGTGAATTTTTATTTGTCTCCACACAAAATTAGGGTATAATAAAGTCTTCAACAAAATAGAATGAAAAATGTCTACTTCAATGCTCGAATCTTGACTTTATTGTTGCTCCAAGGCTTGAAGGAAGACTGATTAATGCTCAATTGCTCTTGAATGCTTGATCTCATGTGTGCTTGATTTCATGTATATTTAAATGAGAGGGGGAAGTCTCCTTTTATACTTTCCCATTAGATGACTTGCTAATTCTTGACATGAGTCGACATGGAGCTGGAATTCCCACCCATTTTTGAAATACGACAAAGGGTTTAAATGGGGCCCAAATTAGGGGGGACCAGAGTGTGGCGCCCTGGTCCTACTCGTATTTAGGGCTAGGATAAGATGCCATGTGCATGGAAAAAGTCAAATATGATGCAATGCATAAGGGGTATGAGCATAATCAGGGCCCAATTAGGCCTAGGGGCGCAAATGCTAAGGTAGGAACCCAATGTGGTAAAAAATGTACAAGGGTGCAATTTTAGGACGCTACAATATTATATAATGATAATGAACTCTTTAATGATAAACTCATTCATGAAGCATTACCTTTGCATGTTGTCATGAGATGTGACAAATTACATTGAATGATTTTTGTTCATAACAGACCTAATATAAACATATGCATAGGCGATTGTTTAGTAATTGGAAGTAAATGGGTAAATATACCTAGATGGTGAACAAAAAATTAGACAACAACAAAAAATGCCTAAAACAAATGAAATGCTATTGTGTTTTTTTAATAAATTAAAAAATCGCATACATTTTAAGGCTCAAAAAATCCTAGCCAAAATGCATACAAGTTCTTTAAATTAAAAACGCATATGGGTTCGTCAAAAAAAAAAATGCACTTGTGTTTAAAAAATAAAATGCAACTGTGTTTTTAAAAATAAAAATGCATTTGCATTATGTTTAACAAGAAAAATGTGTATGCGTTATGCTTAGATAAAGTTAGATAAGGAACGTGAACTTAGATGGAAATTACTTTATCATCCCCTTAGTTTTTTCATCAAGATATATACATAAAATATAACATTAAGTATAACTTATACTTTAAGTTATATTTTATGTATATATTGTCAGGATGTTTGAGAGAGGTTTCAGATCTCTAGGAGTCATAATGTAGATTTTAGATTTTAGGAGATCTTATAATTTTTATGACTTAGTCAAATTTCAGTAATCAGTGGGTTTATATCATTGTTCTCTCGCTATGTCTCTATCTCAGGATCTTTGTCTCCCCAATATCTAAACCTATCCTCCTCCCTCTCTACCTCTCTCTATCTCACTCTCTCCTCTCCCCAAGCTCTAGATCTTATAATTTCTTAGACAATCAATTTTCAGTAATCACTAAGCTCCTCTCTCTCTCTCTCTCTCTCTCTATATATATATATATATTTCACTCCATTTATCTCCCTCCATATCTAGACCCATCTCTCTTCCTATCACTCCCCCTCTCCCCTCCTCTCCCCCATCTATCTATCTCATTCTCTCCTCTCCTCCAAGATTTAAACCTATCTCTCTCACCCCTTTTTATAATCCTCTCTCTCTCTCTCTCTCTACGTCTTCTTCTCTACATACATCTCCCTCCCTCTCTCCATTTCTCTTTGTCCCACCCTTCCATGCTCTATCTCTACTTCCCTATCTCCCCTCTCCCTCTCTCTACATACCTCTACCTCCACCCTTCAATACCTCTATTCATCTACACAAATCTCTCTCTCTCTCTCTCTCTCTCTCTCTCTCTATATATATATATATATATATATATATATATATATATTTTCTTTTTCTTTATCTCCCCTCTCCTTCTCTTTACCTACCTCTCTTTTCATCCCTCTCTATTTTTAACTCCCCTAACTCTCTACCTCATTCCCTTCATACTATTCTCTCTCTCTCTCTCTCTCTCTCTCTCTCTCTCTCTACCTCCCTCCCTCCTTCCCTCTTTGTACTCTCTCTAACTATGTGTCTCTATCTACCCTCCCTCTCTTTGAATGATAGAGGGGTTGAGAGGGGGGAGAAAGAGGGAGAGAGGAAGAGAGAGGTTGAGAAAGGGAGAGGTTGAGAGAAAGACTAAGATCTAGAGAGAGATAAATCTCATGAGAGAGGGATAGGGAGGGGGAGAGAGAAAGGGGGGTTGATAAGAGAAAGAGGGAGAGAGGGAGAGAAAGATGGAGAGAGAGCAAGGGAGAGAGAGGGGTTGAGGGAGAGAAAGAGATATCAAGATAGAGAGAATAAGGTTGAGTGAGTGAGAGAGCTCTGGAGAGAGAGAGAGCGAGAGAGAGAGAGAGAGAGAGAGAGAGAGAGAGAGAGAGAGAGAGAGAGAGAGAGAGAGAGAGTTAGGGGATATAAAAGTAGAGAGGGATGGAAAGGGAGGTAGGTAGAGAGAGGGAGAGGGGAGATAAAGAAAGTAGGAGGGAAGATAGATGGATAGAAAGATAGGAGGTAAAATACATAAAGGGAGAGGGGAGATATAAAGTATAGATATATGGGTAAGTAGAGAGGTGGATGGAAGGAGAGAGGGATGTATGAATAGAGAGAGAGGGTGAGACAAAGATTTATTTAGAGAAATAAAGGTAGGTAGAGAGGGAGGTAGATGTATGTATAAAGAGAGGGAAAGGGGAGATAGATATAAGTAGAGATAGAAGGGGAGATAGAGGAGGGAAGGAGATATATGTAGAAAAATAAAGGGACTAAGAGAGAGGTATGTAGAGAGAGAGAGAGAGAGAGAGAGAGAGAGAGAGAGAGAGAGAGAGAGAGAGAGAGAGAGAGAGAGAGAGAGAGAGAGAGAGAGGTAAAAATATATGTCTAGATCTTGGGGTGGAGAGGAGAGTGAGATAGAGAGAGGGAGAGTGATAGGGAGAGATAGGTATAAATATTGGAGGAGAGAAAGAGAGTGAGATAAGGAGAAATGGAGAGGGAAGGAGAGAGGGAGGGAGTGAGAGAGAGGGATATATATGTAGACAAATAGAGGTAGGGAGGGAGGGATGTAGAGAAAAGAGAGAGGAGATACAAAATAGAAGGGTGAGAGACATAGGTTTAGAGATTAGGGAGACATGAGGGAACGATATAGAAAGATGGGGGGAGAGAGAGGGAGAATGATAGAAAGAGAGATAGGTTTAGAGATCAAGGGAGATAAAGAGAGTGAAATAGAGATATAGAAAGAATGATAATAGTAGCTTAGTGATTATTAAAATTTGACTAAGTGTGAGAAATTATAAGATCTAGAGTTTGGGGCATGGGGGCTTCACTTAGTAAATTTGGGTTATAGCACGTGCATTCATGGAATACTAAAGAATCCCCCTATTTTCACAAAATATTGCCCTAAACTCCTTTTTTGTCACCCCCTCCCAATACACAGCCAAAATTAAAAGTCCCCCTATTTTCACCAAATGTCATATTTTTTCATAGTCGGAATTAAAAACCCCCTATTTTCACCAATAGGCAATATATTGCACCCTCATTTTTGGGATATTAAACCCCCCAATATGAATGCACGTGATATAATATTGCCTAGCCAGTGAAGGCCTAGTGGCTTGGGGAGAGAGGAGAGAGTGAGATAGGGAGAGGTAGAGAGGGAGGAGGAGAGAGATAGGAAAATAGATAGGTCTATAGCTTAGGGGAGACAAAAAGCGTGAGATAGAGACATAGCAAGAGAATGATGATGAAAGCCTACTGACTTCTGAAATTTGACTAAAGCTGAATAATCATAAGGTCTCCTAAAATCTAAAATTTTCATTATGACTCCTAGATATTTGAAACCACTCTGAAACATCCTGACAATATATACATAGAATATAGCTTAAAGTATAAAATATAACTTACATGTTATATTTTATGTATATATCCTGATGAAAAAACTAAGGGGATGCTAAAGGAATTTCCATCTAAGTCCATCTTCCTTATCTAACTTTATGTAAGCATAATGCGTATGCGTTTTTTTGTTAAACATAACGCAAACACATTTTTTTTTTTAAAAATATGATTGCTTCTTTTTTTTTTTTTTTAAAACATGAGCACGTTTTTATTTTTAAAAAAATATGATCGTGTTTTCATTTTTTTTAAAACACGAGTGCTTTTTTATTTTAAAGAATGTGTACATGTTTTTAATTTAAAGAACCCGTACGTGTTTTGCCTTGTAGTTAGGCTTAGATAACAAGGCTAGAGCTTGGTAGCCTTATTTTCCTCCTTTTTATGTGTTTTCTTCTTCCAATCTAGTTTCTCAACTTCATCGTCATCAACTTTACGCATTATCAAATGGGTATTTGCAAAATTGTCATCATAATTCCCATCTTCTGATCTTTCTAACCATATAATTTTTTAAAAATTTGAACAACATTAACATATTAATTTTGAATCTCTTTTACCAATGTCTCCAGAGTTTTCAAAGACAAACATGTACCATTTTTTTAATAACTTTTAAACTACTTGTCCATAATTGAAAATATATATATATATATATATATATATATATATATATATATATATATATATATATATATATATATATAAAATTGTTCTACACTTCATTCTTTACACTTAAAAAAAAAAGATTTTTCGATTATTTTGGTGCAAGTTATGTGATGTGCACAAATAGGTACTTGATTTTTAGGATGCGTCCACTTTGAAAAATTAAAAAAAAAAAAATACTCAACAAAAAATACACAACTTCTAGTGCTCACTCTTAACTATCTTTCTACCAAAGGGTTTTTCAAAATACTAAATTTAATTATCTTTTTTGATGTGCACGTTAGGCATTATGTTATGTTTTGCTGAAAAAACAAAAACACTTTTGTGTGCGTGAAAGATTTGACCTCCTTAATCTTATCCAATTTTGAAAAACTTTAGTAATTTAGAAACTAAATTTAGAGTACTACAATCTTTGTTCTTTGGGTATCTTCAAATTTTGAAGGGATGAGTCTTAAATTGCTCCTTCAGCTTCAAATTTAGCTGATTTCAGAAGAAAAAAAAGTGTCCACTTATACCCCCCTTTTTGTAACCATCTTGGTGCACTTACCCAAATATGATTTTTTCTTAGAGGATTTGTATTCACACCATAATTCTTGCAATCATCAAGTTGGACAGACATTATATACATTGTTCCATGTGATGCTTAGAAAATTGGCTGATAATATCTTCTAGGATGTCCATGATTACATGATATAAAATCCATATAATTAACTTTTTATATTTAGATATTTTATTCCATGTGATGTCTCAAAATTTGACTGATAATATTCTTTTAGGATGTCCATGATTACATGCTATAAAATCCATATAACCAACCTTTTATAGATGTGTATAATTTTGGCATAAAGGAAAGTTTTATATCGTGTCTATGCATTACCCAGTTTTTGGTCAATTCGTCTGCCTTATCTTTTATTTGTCTTAGTTCAATATTAGGGTAGTTTTTATCTTTCTTTTTTATCCATTACTCCTTTTCCTAAGTGTCTTTCCTTTCACCAAGTCTTTAAAAACCATTTGATTTCTCTTTTGACAAGATTACCCTTAAGAAAACTCCTTCGTTGATGAAAATTTGAATTTCCTAACTCTTACCTTAGATGAAACAATTCATTTTTATGCCTTTGGTCAGTCCTTGTTCTTGTCTTTTCTTTTTTGATGAAAACTTTTGTTTGCTAACCTCCCTTTTGATGGAAAACACCTTGCTTTCTTTTGTGCACTAAATTTTGCTTTCAATTTGTTCTTTTTCAATAAAAAGTTATCTTTGCTAACTTTTCAAATTGTCCAAAAGGCTTTGTGTTCAGGCCGTCACTTGAAATCTTGATTCTTGAACTTAATTTTTTGTGGAAAAGAAAGATGCCAGTCCCTCGACAACATTAAGAGTTCACAAACTTTCAAATATGCCAATCAAAAAAATCATCAATAATAATAGAAGAGAGAAAACAAGCCTTGAAAAGCTTCCTCAAACCTTCATAAATAGTTTGCAAGTGAAGGGCCTACCGAAAGAGAGGAAGGAAGAAGTTAGAAGATTAAATAGTTTGCAAAATGGGAAGTTCGTCGATTGGGTTTCTTGCCAATCAAAAAAGTTTCTCATATTTTATTAAAGTATAAATAAATGACATATTATAAAGATCACATTATTCCCATAATCATAAATTGCTAGCAGGAAGTAGAGCTGCGAGAAATCTGTTGCAATCATCACCAACAAACCAACACATCAGCCAAACCCCAAATCAAAAGCTGGAGCGTCTTAGAAGTTGGAACATCTGACTCCAAGAAGGATATTGAAATGGGCAATTTTATGTTGATAATTGATCAAGTTAAATCAAAAGCTTTGCAATTCATTTCATGTTTATCTATTGAATGAGACTGTGCTCTCTATTTTTGGAAAGAGATAAATATAATGGAAAATGATGAACTTTGAGTCATTGATTTTTTGAGATATATATTTTTCTTATACTGAAAGCATAATTAATTGTATTTATGAAATTTTTTGCTGTGTATAGAATGTTGGTGATTGTTGTTTATATAAATTGCTCATAATTTAAATACTTTCATTCTTATGATTGGAGGAATTCTTGAGTGGTGATTTATGAATGTTTGTTCAATTTTTTATTTTTTTGCTTTTGAGAGTTAACAGTGAGACTTTGTGCTCACTTTAAATTAAATTTTCTTTGAAAACATTTCCTTTTCTACTTTGAGTTAAATCACTCAAGAACTTCTCTATTCAAACAAAGAGGAAGGTCGTGAAGATTTTTTGCAACCTATCCAAATGTTTCAATTGTTGGGGAAGAATCATTTGCATTTATTCTAATATTGACAACAACAATCGATTTCCCAATAATTAAGAAGAATGAGTTAGTTGGTGTCACTAAATTTAAAATCTTGGATCACAAGAAATTTCTTGTAATTTTTTAAAATCTTTTAGAAAATTTTAAAGTAAAAAAGGATGGTAAAAACTTTCATTTCCCATTTGCGTATAGTTCAATAAATAAGAGTAGTTTTGACAAGTATTAATGCATCATTGCAAAACTCCTTTTATTTTGAGAAGCATTCTAATGGTATTGTAAGGACGAAGAGTAAAAAAGGGATAGGGAATCCTTTCTCTCAATTTTAGGATTGCTCAAGCATCATGAAGCTTGAAGAATATTAGAAAGTTCTTTCAAAAGTTGATGCCCTAATTTATTTCATGGAATGAGAAAAATGGCAAACACAAGAGACCTAAACAATTTCCTTCAAAACATTGTCGTGAATCTTCACCTAATGAAGCCTAGCCTTAATTTGAACCCACTATATTGTATGAGCATCTACAACTTACTTTTATTTGCAAAGTTCAGCCACATGAAGCTAGATGAAAGAATTGAACAACTACACTGCCAAAATGATGATGACCTGGCTAAGGTCAAAGGTGGTGGCCTCACAAGAGCAGTAATTGAAGCAAGCTAATTGATGCCTATAAATGCAAAGGAAATGGAAATTGTGGGTTACGACATCATTCCACCAAGATATCTGTTCAGTCACATGCATGGGGCATTTTCTAGATTTCCAAACATGTTGAATGTGAGATGATGTTGCTTTGTGATTGATATATTATGCACACTAAGTAAAAATTGTCTCATGAACTTGCCTTTAACAACTTGCCATTCAATATGGAATTATGTTGGAAAGTGGTGTAAAAGACAACATGTAATAAAGACTTCACTAGCAAGGAATAGCAACTATCCAAAAGGATTGAGTTAACATCATGGCACAACCTAGTTGCTTCAAGACTCTATTTGGCCTAGCTCATAATTACTCAAGGTGTGCCACGTCATACGATGTTGATGAAAGTCAATATTAAGATCAATATGCCCTAATTTATTATGCATGAAAAACTGAGGCAAACCCCACATCTATCATGCGTCATTTCAATAATAGTAAAATCTCCATTCATAACTCAAGTGGTGGCTAGCATTAAATTATCAATCGATAATTAATAGAAGATCTTTCAATAGCATCTTTCAGAGCATAAGCAATAATAACACCAATCATGAATACTGAAGTTGAAAACAACCCATAACACTCAATTTTGGGGGTCATATCCCAAATCAAATAAATGTTGATGTGAAATGGGAGCTAGAAAGGTGACAACACCACCTTGACCCATTTCTTGATGACTACACAAAATATGAGTAGAAGACCAAATCACATGGCAAGCAACAAAAAGAAAATAAATAGAAACTTTAACCTATTGTAAAAAGAGAATGTCTAAATTTGAGAATTTCATAGGAACATCACAAATAGAGCATTGCTAGGGAAAGTGCATTAAATCCTAGACATTCCAAAAAATACAATTCATAAATGAATGTCAAAAGGTATCTCCTCATTATCCACTTCATCCATAGAGGAATAACTATGAACTACACAATGACTTAATTTGCTTCAAAGTTTTCCTATCTAGAAGTGGAATGGGGCTTGTTGTCAATTTGCTGGCACAAATTCTCCTTCCTTAAGTCATCTTGGTAGACTACAAGACCTCTACCCAACAAGAGGAGTGGAAACATATCAATCATTGACAATAATCAAAACAAGGTTGATGTTGCAAGTAGATTTTGAACAACTTTTGCCTCACTAGGTGTCTGCTTAGGGGACGAGGGTACAACTTCACCTATATCTAGAGGTTTTGAAATATTTTTTGACTTCTAGTACCCAATGTTGAAAGGTGTAGGGGTAGGCTTGTTACTAGGGTTCTTGGATTTGCATCTATGCATGGTAGATCAACATTCCTCTTATTTCATAGAGGGTGGTGACCTAAAAGAGGGTTGTGCAAAGGCCTTTGGGTGTGAGGAAACCATAGGAAAATCGAAAATCTTGTGCTCAAGGATTGACATAGATAATAGGAGTTTGGGAGGTTGATATAAAGGATGGGTTAGGTGCATCTAGTTTAACCAACCTACATATCAATAGAGTCTTTAAGGTCTTAAATGTGTCTACCACAACACAAGCTTGCCACTAAGGATGAGTTGAACAAAATTGTTATAGTTTGATGCACAACACCAAGCCTATAGAATTGATTGTTTGGCTCAAGAAGTTTGAGAATGACAAGGGTAAATTGAGGAACTCAGCCCAAATAGAGACTCTAAAAGTCTTGTCATCATAGACAACAAAATATTGAGTCTAGGGTTTTAAAACAAGCAATGAGAAATGGACAAGTCAAGGCCCATGACTAAGCATAAGCTTAGCATGCTTAGCTTCAACAATGTGAAAAAGAAAAAAAACCTTTGTTAAGGTTTTGTACGGTGACAAGGCAATTCCCATGTGGGGTCCAGACCATATTAACTCAGTCTTTATGCATGTTTTCAAGGGAGGTTTGCCCACAAAATATCCATTCAAAATAAAAGTTTCTAGCTAGTGGCATATGTTTCAGGAGATATACCTCATGAAACACCTTGGGAACAATTTTTCAAGGTTCATTGGGTGAAGGTGCCATTGCTTATCACCATCGAACCTTCAACTCCAATAGTAGTACTTATGAAGGTACAAAAGATTGAGGTAATTTAAAGTGGGTAAAAACACCTATAAGCTTAATGATGAGAAGGATGCTACAATAAATGTAGGTAAACGCACTGAACTCTTACAATTTGTAGTATGACACAGACAAAGGCAGACATAAGAATTATTTAATTTTATTCATGTAAGTTTATTTTCAAAATATATTTGGGCTTAAGAGTTATTTCAAGATTATTTTTGAGTTATTTTATTTATTTAAGAGTTTATTTTATTTTTATTTTTTTTTCATTGGTATGGTTGTGTGTTTGTTTGTGTGTGTGTGTGGTCTATATTTATATGTTGCCTATAGTTACAATTTATGTTTTATTTAATTGATTGTTCCTATAATTTTTAGTTTTTATATTGTTAGTTCATTTTTAAATATTTGTTCTCTTTTGGTTTTTCTTATATGGTTGTGACATGACAATGATTGCCTTATTATAATATATTATTAATATAAATATGTATATAGTTTTGTCTAATTTGATTGATATATAATGTTTTTACATATTATAATAACTATCAATATTATCTTGTACTACTGATTAAAGGAGGGCATATATTTAGTAAAACCAAACTTAACAAGCCAACTAATGAAATAATTTGAAATATATATAACATTGTGAAAAATCTATAGACAAAATCTTTTAAAATGAAAAATGAAAAATGAAATACACTGATGTATAATTGTTATAAGCATTTTCATTGAGCTATTTTGAGTTAGTTAATTGGTTGGATAAGGTAGCAATATTATGATTATTGCTAACAAAACTAACATCCAAATTTATGATTTGAGCCCGTAGGTCTCAAAATTATTTTCACCTCTTAAATTCGAAACAATATAATGCTCTCATTGTAATGAATTGGTTGGTACAAAACATTTCTTTTATAGTGACATATCAAATTTTATACTGGACAAACAACCTCTAAAAATCAAAACCATTTTTGAATTACAAATTTATATTAATCATTGTGCATTACATATTAATAGAATTCAATATCAATGTGTGCTTTAACATCCTACTAGTTTTTAGGCATAACCCATTATATTTCATCTTCTTATGTACTCCAATTATTTCATTTCATGGGGAGATCCCCAACAATAACTATTGCTCCCCACGACTCTTGTTGCTCCTACTAATGTTCTTGTGGCCTCGTCTTCGGATGCCCCCACTTCCGCTTCTCCTATCCTGCAACCCTCCCTTGCTGCTGGATCTGCTCCTACTAATGTTGTTCTGTCTCAACCTGCTACTATTGTTGTTCTGCAACCCCCTACGACCCTCTTCCAGCTATCTGTTGTCTCCAGTGTTGTTGACCCTGCGGGGGCCCTTCCGGCGGATCTTAGCATTGCTTGGTCTGTGGTTGCTCATAGGCACAAGGGGAAATCTTTTCCCCTGCCCCATACACCCCCTCATGGGGTTTGTTTCCTGGTTGGTTACGTTCCTTGTTTGTTCCTCTCCACCTTTGGGCTGTGGTTCTCTTCCAACATCATCTCTCTTGATGTTGCTTTTTGTTAAGGGTCAGCGCCCTTGTTGACGCTACTTTTTTAATCAAAAACAATAACTATTATGACACACTTTGTTTTTAAGGTTTCCTACACTGTCCTCATTGTGATGGTATTCTTATTATTTTAGCCAAAACTTCATCTAGAAATTTAGTTGGAAGAGTGTGATGGTTTGAAAATGACTTGTTAAAATAATATATAAATCATGTATGTGAGACTTAGAAGTGGCATTAAGATCACTTGAGAAAGGTGGTGGCTTAGTGGATTGTGGGTATAAAAAAAAGATATGCACTATGTGCCTAACTTGAGGTACAATGTTAACTCGAGATTGTCCTAGCGAGTATTGTGATAAATAAGCATCAATGTAATGCATGTGCACCAATGTGTGGGCACATTATGCATTAACAAAATAGATTCTTCCTAGAGTATGTAATAGCTAAGTGGGCTAAGAGAGCCTAAGGCACTGATATCTTCCGAATATGAGACTAGTCATTTCTAAAATTGTCTCAAATAAGTGTTTTTGACATTTGATTTGAAGATATAAACTTCCAATAATTTTGATATTGAAGTTTAATTCTAAATGTTAATTTATGTATTTCTTCATATATTTTCCTTTTAAACTGTAACCTTAAAAATACTATGTTATGTCAACACATTATTCAATTTTAACCCTAAAAAAATCAACAAGAAACTTAGTAACTTGGACGAGATACCACCAAAGGAGTTACCAAAGGTAAGTCAAATGAGAAGTAGGAACTAGCTTGTAGGTGTTCTTTAATTGGAAATGAAAATGTAAATCATCATTTCAAGGAGAGCATTCTCCATCATGGATAGGAAAGCTCGATCCCTTCATAGTAGGATTAACACAACATATATTATCTGGAATAGACCTCTTAGGAAGTGGTTCATGTAGGTGACTTCAAAAATATATATTTTATTTAGTGGCAAATCTCATAAGATGCAAAAAAAATACTAGTACATGATAAATTGGAATCTTATCCCTTAAAATAGAAGCTCCTACTTTTTAGTTCTCAATTTCCAATGTTGTTGGTGTAGTGGGGCTGAAAGTTTTCTCCACCAACTT
The DNA here is from genome assembly GCF_030272615.1 of Cryptomeria japonica. Taxonomy (NCBI): domain Eukaryota; kingdom Viridiplantae; phylum Streptophyta; class Pinopsida; order Cupressales; family Cupressaceae; genus Cryptomeria; species Cryptomeria japonica. The sequence goes on along the minus strand of NC_081409.1, from coordinate 197,368,584 downwards.
AGGGGATTTTTTTATGACATGGCTTCATCGAGTAGCTGTGGTGTATTATGTATGTACTAAGGAGCTCTATGATGAGTGGTTCATGACACAAAAACACTTCTTGAAAGTTTTGCAAAAGGAATATTAAGATAAGTGGGTTTAATCTTGGGGGTATTCTATGGTTAAGCACGTTTGAATTGTAGTACTAGGATGGGTGACCTCTCAAGAAGTCCCAGTGCTTCGATCTTGTAAGCATCACTTACATACAATGAGTGCCAAGATAGATTCTTATTAACCACTACTCATGAAATATGGGTCAATGAATTTCACTCAAACTACAGATGACATCATTAGAAAGCATTCACATTTTTTTAGCATCCACTGCCACTAAAAAATCCATAAGATCGCCAACTTCCTAAAAATTCTAAACTATTTTTTTTAGCATTGTCTGCAATTGTCAAAGGTTCCTAAAACTTCTCAGTAACACTTGCCAAAATTTTTTTAGGTAACCCCCTTTTATCAAACCATAGCTTTGAGAGAAATTGGAACGTTACAAGTAGGCATCAAAGTGAATCTTAGGGAAAGGCAACTTGCATGAGGAGGTGGTTCTGAGTTATTATAGGTTTACAAAATTGCAAGAAGAATGCTGTTTTATTTTGGCTTTTTTTAAAACTCTAGAGGTATCCCCACGACCCAGCCCAACACCCAACCCGCCTTACCTTAGACTTACTTACTGCCAAGTTGGGGTCAGGAAGGGCGAGTTGAGGCGAGACTATTTAGGTTACTTCAAAAACAAACAACACAACATGCTTGCACTCTCATAATTTGCCATGTTTTTACGCAAATGTGGTGTCCTTGTATCATATGTTCAGTTGTTTTTGAAAAAGGCCCTGTATATATGCTGAAAATACATTTCCATGTTATTATTATTTTGATCATTTCTTGATTATAGATGTTGAAAGAACTGACTTTCTTATAGATTGCATAATTTCTACTTGCACCATTTTTGGAAACGATAAGAGTGATGTATAATGTGTATGAGATAATTGTGTTGAACAAGTGGAAGAATGTACGAGGCATCCTAAAGGCTTTGATTGCTTATACTGTCGCACAGATTCCCCTTAGGTAGTGTCTTCCAGCATTAAAGCAACTATGAGCTTCTTTTTCAAAAATAAAAAATATCACGATTGGAACTTGACTTATCCCATGACAAGTTTGTTCATTTATTGTTGCGTGTACCAGCTATTTTAGGCTGATTTGCAGATTCAACTGGTGATAGTTTCCCATATAAAAAACTCGTCAATTAAAATCATACTTAAGGTCAAAAGATAATATAGACCTTTATACTTCATTCAGCAACTTTATATTTACAAGAAAATATAAGATTTGTTTAGATACCAACGTAAATTAGAGTTTTTCACATGTTAAACAGTTTCACCAGTGTGCAACCTAAATATCTCTGAAATCCTTTCAATTTGATCAGTTCATTTTTCTGTACAATGTGCGCAATCAACATTTTTTATTATGTGAGGAAGCTTATGAGTGTTTAGTAAGAATTTCTGTGTGAATCTTGTAAATTTGTAATGAACAAATAAGGAAATATTGTGTTAGCTTTACATGTAAGTTTCCAGCACAACCATGATACTACATTTTAGACTATACAGAGTGGACAAGAATAATCATAAGACACAGGAAATGTCTGTTGCGTGAGGAAGGCACCAGTATATAAAATAATGTAAATACCTCAAATACATGGATATACAAGGATCCCTATAAATAGGGATCAGCTATGGTCGTTGCACTGACTACTAAATCAATATATTTGGTTTTCCCCTTACTTTCATTTGCTTTAATAAGTGTATTGAGTTACAGGGTTTGAGTAAACTGATTCATGAACCCAATAGAATGTGGTTTATCTAATAATCAGTCAAGATCACATTCAATTAAATATGATAAAAGGTTCACTTTAATCAACAATTTATATGCATTAAAATCCCAGAGTTGTTTGAGGTATTAGATTTACAACATACAGATCAGTAACAAACACACTCACAAGACTGAAAGCAAAATATTGAGTGCATTAGGAAGGATATGCCAAACAGAATGTTGTATATATTTCTCTCACATACACGAATATATAAATCCCTCAAAATAGGGAAAAACGGGTAGATGTAGCAGATGTACACACTACCACTTTATGTTATGATTAATACAAGTGAGTAGATTTAAGAGCTTAAATTGCTCCTCCAATGTGTTACATTAAAAAAACTTTGTTACCTTTATGAATTTCTCAGCAAAACCTACCAAAAGGTTTCCTTGATGGAACAGTAATGATGTTACTATAGAATTGCAATTGATGACTTTGGGAGTAAACTCCTCTGCGATATTGTTTAAATTGAAGGCCTGCAAGACAATTTAAATCAGGAGTTTACATCAGGAGTTCCAACAATCATATACGGAAGAAAATTTTGAACTCAAACAATATAAAACAATAATGGTATCGCTAATTCCCTTTAAAAAGCTTCTAAACTACTGCTAGCAGCTGTACAATGAGTCTAGACAGTCTACATAACAATATGCTAAGTCTATTTTATGGTATCTTGAAAACCTGCAACTCTTTCACTTTTAAAATAATGTTCCATTTGTTTTGAATTAAAGCCACAAGTAAATAGAGTTAAAAATCATTTGAAAATAAGTGTGCACCTTAATAGTCTTGTCCCAACCACCAATGAAGACCCAATCATCTTTACAATCTAGAGCCAAAATAGCACTGTCATGAACTTGCAACGACTTCCAATGGATATCATCCTTCCACATCTGTCATAATACAAATAAATTGAACTCAAAAATTCCTGTATTGAGAATGCAACTACATTCCTTCTTTAATATAAAGATGCTTAACTCACAACAACAACAAACTAGCTTGTTTTCAAGGCAGAAACCTGTCTCCTGATACAGTTTAGTTTTGTGAAGTTTCTTTGAGCTCAAAGACTATGGAAATTCAAAATGGTCAGCAAAAAAGACTTTGATTGTTGAATACAGTTTTGTATCCAATGTTTGCATCTTGGCACTTCTCAAAGTTTAATATTTGTATTGATAAGATGCCAAAGGTGAGATTCATTAGGAGATATCCTTATTTCTTGACTGCTTTCATCCTCAACTCAAACAAAGTAAACTTAAGCTCAATTTCACTTTTTCAGTGCAAAGTGCAATACTTGAAAAATTGCTTGAACATGTGCCCAAAAGGTTTGGGGAAATAGGTGGAGAATTATGTCAAAATGTTGTCATTGATGTCAATATGAATCCTATGCAAAGACACTTGTGATCTGATAAACATTGAGATCAAGACACCTGTGCAGATCTGATAATCATTTGGTACAAGTCTTCTGTTGGAGCAGATCAAACAAGACATATCTTGAAGCAGATCAAATGGAGCAGATTGAATGGCATGGGGCAGATCAAATGGAGCAAATCAAACAAGATAAAATCATAATCATTAGTGCCCGATTTGATAAAATGATAAATCTTGTGTTTGATAAATTAGTGCCATGATTTGATATGGATAATCAAATCAGTTAAGGAAGCAACGATTTGACAATATGAATCAGATCCGTTGAATGAAACACCACGTATTCACTAAGGCACAAATTCATAAGCCACGGTTGAAAAGCCACTATTGATAATGCATTTCGATTAGAGGTGTGATCGAATAGAGATTAATATTCTTAGGTAAAAATAATAACAAGGAAAAGTCACAACCGGTTATTATAAGAAGACACAAATCTTCTTGAATGGACATGTAAAAGATATATAAAGAAATTACAATTAGTTTGAGGTTGGTTGGTGTGTGAAAGAAAATTAATCTGATAAAATCTTTTACACCGGATTTAAAAAGAAGGAGAATATTTGAATGTTGTCTCAAAATTAAGAAAAAGGCATTAAGGAGACTTCTTGCAGATTACAAGAGGATGGAATGTTCAGTCTATAACAAAAATAGATAGAAATTTGGAGCAGAGTTAAAGAAAAAATTGTGGATATATTGTGGAAGATTTATTCTGTATATCACAGCGGTTTGGAGAGTTAATGTATAGCAGAATTTTGTATTGAGGTTGGTGCCTCTACCAATTGTAAAAATAAATCTTATACAAAATAATATATTTAGAATTTCTAGATCTACATTGTGTTCCTGTATTCTTTGGAATCATATTGTTGATAAAATTGCTGAAAAACATGTTATATTGATTCACCCCCACCCTGCCCACCCTCTCTCAATATAACTGTGGGACCAACAAATTATTCATTTTACACAGAAAGTTCAGTTTCCACTTCCACAAGGTCTTAAGCATCTTGTAGTAGCCATGGAGACATGTAGAGATAGGAGTCAAACTTCAGTGCATGTACCTAAGCCCATTCTTTTGTGTCCCCATGGGACCACCTTGTGGTGGGGGTCAAATGTAACCATGTTAAGGAACCAGTCTCATGTTGGAAGAATGAACGCATAGAGTTTGAGAGAATTTGATGGCCCACACTTCAATGTGTGGCTTTTACTTATTATTGAATGGGAAAGATGTAAGGTGGTTGTAACTTAGTTATAAGTTACTTTATAAAGACAATTAATGTGGTGTTATTACATCATTAACATAAGCAATAAATCCATGTACAAATTGTAGTCTAACATTATGTTTAACAATATATTATATGTAATATCCCTTAATGACTAAACCAAAGGCAACTCCAATTTTGTCCTGAAATTTGATAAAGATAATAGCACCAAGAGTTCCAGTCATTAGATTAGCAAACTATTATTGAGAAGTGACATTAGTTATGTTTATAAAGTAACCTACAATTAAAACACCACCACTTTGTATCTTTCCCATTCAATATTAAATGGAAGCCACACTCATTGAAATGTGTGGGATCCAATTCTCTCGAACTTCATGCATTTATTCTTCCAGTAGACGTAAGCAAAAGGTGTAGACCCTCTCCACAAATCTCGGCAAATTTCTAGGCAAGGCTTAGCCAAATGATATTGTCCTTAATTTGGGTATGATGCACATGAGGGTGTGGGAATTTGGTTGAGAAAATGCACATTGTTAGGACACACATTGCCTATAGCATAGTTTTAAGACTCGTGGACTCAATACAGACTCGCGAGTCCAGTGGCGCCACGAGTTGACTCGCCAAGGACTCGTGAGGCAAGTCCTGGCGAGTCTTTCTCGCGAGTCTTTTGCAGAGACTCGCGCGACCCAGATTTCATGCCCAACAAGCATAAAAAGTCACTTTTTAAAATTTTTACCCCTCATTTGGCATTCTTACTTGGTGATAACAGGTTTATAGGGTTTGAAGGAGGAGAGGAAAGAAGATTAAATCAGCAAAAGAGATCTAGGTAAGGATTTTTCCTCTTTTTTTTTTTTTATTTCCATGTTTTGAAAATCAAAAAAATCTTGAAAAACAAGGGGATATGTTGCCAAAAAAATTTCTATTTCCTTTCCTAAGTTATTTCCATATATTTTTTTCTTGTTTTTTCTTGTTATTTTTTCCAAATGATTCATTGTCATTTTGTTTGTTGATTTTCCATAAAACCCTGCTGATTTTTTTATTTTTTCATGTTAAATCAGCGCTGGCAAGTTCAACTCCAAGGGCAACCCCAAGGTCGGGAAGACAAAGAGATAAAGCATGGAAATATGGGATTCCAGGAAGCAAAAAGGGGGAGGTCACTTGCATCGAATGTACGAAATGGATGATTGGTGGAATCAATAGATTGAAATACCACCTTGCACAAATACCTGGATATGGTGTGGATATATGCCCCAAAACAACTCCTGAGATTATTAGAGAGATGAAGGCCCTTCTTGTTGAGCATGATATGCAAAAGGAAGAAAGGCAAAAAGCAAAAGAAGCCATGGCAGCTGCAATGAATCCCACATTGTCCACTTCGGGTCCCATTGGTCACACTCGTGGTTGTTAGTCACTTTCATCTTTTGGTGACAATGAGGATGAGGCTAGTGGCACTCTTGTTAGATCAGACCCTAATTTTTTTGTACCACGCAATGTTCCAAGTGCACAACCTTTACTTGAAGGTACAGGATGGAGTAGAGAGAAGCATGAACAAGCAAAGATAGCAGCATCAAACTTTTGGTTTTACAATAATATACCTTTCAATGCAGCAAACAATGCGTATTGGGAAGGTTTGGTTAATGCATTTACGATTGCGGGTAAGGGGTTTAAGGCCCCAATAGGTCATGACTTCAGTGGGCCATTGCTAGAGAAAGCTGTAAAAAAACACAAGTTGTGGTTGATGATCAGAAAAGGTATTGGAAGAGAAAAGGATGCAACACTTTATCTGATGGATGGACAGATGGACGGAATAGGAATCTTCTCAACTTCTTGGTGGCTTCAAATTGTGCAATGGTATTCCTAAAGTCTATTGATGCCTCAAATGAAATAAAAAATGTAGAGACTTTGTGTAATCTATTGGATGGGGTGGTTCAGGAAGTTGGAGTTGAGAATGTTATCAAGGACAACACAACTGCATATGTATCTGCAAGTTGCTTATGGAGAGGCATCCTACGATTACATGGAGACCTTGTGCTTCACATTGCTTGGACTTGATACTAGAGGACATTGGGAAGATTGGATGGGTGAAAAAGGTGGTTGAAGATGCAAGAAGTGTAACCAAATTCATCTACAACCATACTTGGGTGCTTGCTTTGATTAGAAAACACACAAATGGCAAGGACCTTGTGCGACCTGGAGTGACACGATTTGCTAGCCACTTCATCACTTTGCAGAGAATTCTTAGTGCCATTCCTCATCTTAAGTAGATGTTTGTGTTTGATGCTTGGTTGGGGTTTGCATACTCCAAAAGACCTGAAGCAAAGAAGATTGTGAGCATTGTTTTTTATGTAAGGTTCAGCAAAAGTGGAGAGAAGTTGACTGCGGTAAGTAATAAACACAAAAGTAAACTTTATACAATCTTGTCTATTTGCTGATTTTATTTTTTAGGGGTTAATTTTGTACTAATTTAAAATTTGTTTTCATTTTTTTAGGTGACAGAACCTTTGGTAAGGGTTCTTCGTATGGTGGATGGAGAGGTCATGCCAATGGTTTTCATTTATGAGGCCATGGATAGGGCCAAAGATGCCATTTCACATTACTATCATGGAAATACAAAAAAATGTGAAATCCTTTGGTGCATCATTGATCGTAGGTGGACAAACCAACTCCACCAATCGACACATGCCTTCGCCTACTTCGTTAACTCGAAATTCTACTTCTCTGATTCATTTAGGGTTGATGAGGAGGTCATGGCAGGTGTTATTGCATACATTGATAAGATGGCACCTGATCCTGAGTTGAGAGACAAGGTTCTTGATGAGTTGGAGGTGAGATTTGACATTTGCAATTGCTCTATCTTTATTTATGAATTTGGAAATGTTCATTATTGAATTTGAGTTTGACACTTTGACTATCTATTTATGAATTTGGAAATGTTCACTCTTCAGGATCTACAAGAGTGCAAAGGGGAGACTCTTCTCATCACAACTAGCAATTGATATGAGAGGAAAACAACAACCAGGTAAAAAACTTGGTAACTTAGTTCAATACTGCAAGAAAAAAACTACAAACTTGATTGTTACATTCTCAATTCTAATATTTCTAAATGTTTTTTGTAGATTTATGGTGGGAGAATTATGGTGCTGTGTAATGTCCCCTTCTCCGTAGTGATTAGTTCAGTTGGCCGTTAGCCTATTTTGAAGGTCCGTAGGCTAGTTGGGAGCAGAAATTAGGGTTTCCTATTTTCTAGGAGGATTCTTTGGTGTTTTCAGGGGTGTATGTGGTAGTTTGATAGTTTGGATTATGGATTCCTTCTGGGTTTTCAGAGAGCTTCAGGATAGTTCGACATGCATCTGCATCGGGTGACTTTTTCTGAACTTACTATTTTTAGTAAGTGCGTCGGCTGCTTAGAATGTGGTTAAAATCACTTTGGAAACACTTACTATTTTTAGCAGTTCTATTTTTAGCAAGATGTCAGCAGGCCTGTTCAGATGGCTATTTCTGGCAGGTCAGTTTGAGCAGCTGGTCTTCCAGCATTTTGGTGCTATTCTTGGCAAGGGTTCTTCAACTCAGTTTAGTGACTATTTCTGGCAAGGCAATTCTCTCAGCTTGTTTCCCCATATCCTTGGAGCTTGTTTTGACAGGTTCAGTATTTGATGAAAAAATGGTGTTTTAAATTAAATTATAACTTAAGGCAAAGGTTGAACGATTTATTTTAAGGGATTGCTTAAGTTATATTGATATTTAAGTCATTTCCTTAATTATATGTGGGCAAATTTATGGTTGAGGAAAATATTTTATAAGTGAATTATTGTTAAGGCAAGATGGACACCTTAGTAGGAAAAATAAGACAATTTTATGATATAATTCACTTCATTCTTGAAACGCCATAATACACTTTATCAATGTACTTTTTATAAAGTGTATTTGCCACCAAGTAATGGGCGATTTTGGAGAAATGAAAAGAAATGCAAATTAAGGAAATTGGAATGTGGTTGTTTAATCCCATATTGGAGGGAAAAGAAGTTCGACTTGAGGAGGAAGTTATAAATATGTGCCTTGGCCTTCATTTGGGACTATCCAAGAACAATTTTATAACAAAATGCTGCTGAAATGTAGACTGAAAGCTTCGGGGAACGCTTACCTCCTAGCCATCGCTTGATTTCTTGCTTGCAATACAACAACTAGTTGAGCCAGAGACTTCTCTTCATTTAGAGGAGTAGATTGAAGATAATGTTGCGGATTTATGTATTAGATTTCTGATTTTTGAGAGTGCTCGTGTGTTTCCAAGTTGTTGTTTTCCAGTATAGCTTAAGTGTGTTTTCGTTCGTAGTTCCCAGTGTGTGCATCAGATCATTCTAGGTATTTGCTCATTCATCTCCTATGTCATGAGCGATTCATCTTGTAAGTTTTCGTTGGTTTTCTTGGAGTATTGAATTTTATTATGCAAGTCGAAGTTTTCTGCTATAAACGCCTTATGTTGGGAGTGCTTTGAGTTGCATGCCATGGGTTTGGGCATTGTTAGTTAATGTCTTCCATTTCCATCCTAATCGCCATCATTATATCTCTCATTTGCATCTGTTTGGAGGTGATTTTGTCAAGTGTGGAAAGAGTTATGAGTAAATTAGTGAGTTCTTAGCTTGCTGGTCTGTGTGTTTACAGCGTGTTGAGAGTATATTAGATTTAGAGATTTTCTGTTTTGGAGTGTCTTCTTCTGTGGAGTTGGTCATAGGGTGTGTGGGTTCTTCAATGTGGAGAGAAAATGATCTTGGTAATTGTTTGCAGTTGTTGGTTCTTCATTCTTATCTTCTATGATTCATATTGTAATGTTGGTAGTAGTACTAATAGCAATTTCTATTGATCTCTCCTAGACCCACTGCATAAGTGGAAGAGGCTGGCCTTGCCACCTAGTTTGGACAATGATTCCAGTAATAGATTGACACAAAAGCGGCTTAATGATCTTGTCTTCGTTCGGTACAACCTTCGCCTCCGAGTTAGAAAGGTGGAGGGTGTTTCACATGAGGCCATTGACTTGGACGAAATTGATCCATATGGTGATTGGACCGTGAATGAACAAAATGATAGTGATGATGTCCTCCTTACCGAAGAACTTGCAGAAATAGAGAGAGGAGCAGCACAAGAAGCAGAAGGAGAAAGATTGGATGAAGATGAGGACGAAGATGAGAATGAAGATGAGGACTTTGATTTTGAAGAAGAATCATCTCACCATTTAGATACCACAACACCCACTACTACTAGCTAAAGGCCTGGAAAATTGAGCTATATTAGGAGAAATACAAAGAGGAAGATGTAGTCTTCTCTTTAGTTTGTTCATTGTTGTTTTTCACATTTGGAGTTGGACATATCATTATATGTAATTTTGTAAACATTTATAAACTTATGCTGCTATCATACATTTTAGAGTTGAACTTGAAACTATGAGTATGAATGATGAAATTTCAAATATTGAGTGTTTGTAGATCATATGACATGTGTAATGTTTCAATTATGGCTCTTATGTTTTCTAAATGCATTAATTTGTTTATGTTTTTTTTGTAAAACTACGTTTTTTTTTTGCCGAGTCTTTCGCGAGTCTTTCACGAGTCCGAGTCCAAGTCCAAGTTTTTGGTTTGCCGAGTCCGTGGCGAGTCCGAGTATTAAAAGTTTGGCCTATACCATTATTTCAATGAGGAAAATCACCAAAGCAAGGAAAGGTGTGACAACCATTGTGTACAAGGGATACGAGGATGTTCTATGAACTATTTTCAATTTCTTGATAATTTTGTACCAAGTATACAAGAGGCTTGGAATCATGGTGAGACTGTCATGTCCCCTCCTTGATTATTATATATAACCTAAACGAAGCAATTATTATTAATTAAATAATTACCAACGAATGATTATTTGAAATTTATTTATTTATTAAATATTATTATTTGATTAATATTTATTACTAATAATATTCTTGAAACATTCAAATAAAAATAAAATAATATTATATTATAAACATAATTTACATATTCTTAATTGTAAACACAATTTATATATTTAAAATAATAAATATATAATTTATAATCTACGGTGATTTCGTTGGTAATTATGACCAAGTGATCTATTTGAATATGGTAACATTCAAGGCAACAAATTTAAGACAAACAAAAGAGATAAGAAAGGATAATAAACTGCAGAGAAACAGCGATTCAAAATAAACACAGCAGATCTATTATGACAGCGACCATTCCAGGGAGGACAAGTGAAATGCTAAACGAATCATTTAGAGAATACAAAAAGATCGAATATATCTATAACAAATCGATAATTACAAGCTGACTAACCAATCATAAATAAGACTACGATTTGGGATAGTTAATGTCAAATGATAAACAAACGGATTGCTATAGAAAGATGTGAATGGAAAGGTACAATTAAGAAAAGACGTAACTATTAAGAGACAGCCATTTCCCATCGTACATAATGAAGATCAAACTCATTCTATCAGAAGGGGGGGGATATCCATGAGACAGATATAAGTTTAAACTATAGAAGACAAATATAAATTATCACCATCGATCAGATCAGGTCAGAACTGTTATTTAGTTACAGGCAGTAACATCCTTGTTCTGGGTGGTATGCATGGGGATGTGCTTAATATATGAAGTCTGATGATGTTTTTATGCAGATTTAATAGTAATATTAGTATAAAGTGCAATACGTATGACAGTCATCCTTAATTCCATAAGCAGTGGCAGACCACTTCAGATCCGTCTGCCCTCACAGCCACTAATATAATTAATGCTTTTAGGCAGTGGTGGTACAAATAATTTATAATTAGAAAATACATAAATATTTGATAATATAATTTAATTCATTTATTTATTTATATTCAAATCAGAAAAGAATAATAGATTTATATATGATAATAATGTTAGCAAGATTTCTATATATATATATATAGATAGAGAGAGAGAGAGAGAGAGAGAGAGAGAGAGAGAGAGAGATTATATGAATACACAGAGAGAATAGTTAGTAATCCATTTTTGAAGATTATAAGTAGATAGTACTTAACCAGATTTACAGTGATATAAAATGAATCAAATATAAATAAATAAATTCATCAAAGAACATGATTACCAATTAATTTAAATATATCAAATAAGATTTAATCAATTATACAAATCAGAGGTTCATAAATAAATAATTGATTATTCTTGAAACATAAACAGAATGTCTTAAAACTGTCCTAAACCATAATCAGTTCCGTATTTTCTATTCCCCAAAGGAGATGGTTGCTGCTAGGGAAGGGCAGAGTAAAACCACTTCAATAGAAAGCCCCAAGGGTGAAAGGATTCCTCCTGAAATCTGGGCTGCAGGCTCCAAGGGTGAATGGACCGAGTTCCGGTAATCTGGGCTACATTAAGGAGGTGGTGTCAAATGCCCTAGGCAACCAAGCCCTCTCCTGGGAATAGGGTCAGATTGGTTTGGGTTTAGCCATGGTTTTAATGGCATCATAAGTTATATTACAGACAATTAGTTAGTTATGCTCAGTTAATCATGATAGAAGGTAGTAACATAGATGTTGCTCTTGGGAATTGACAGTGTCTAAATAGGGGACATTACAAAGACTTTTTATTGTAACACATTGCTGAACTTGCTTGTCCTTAACTACTACGAAACACCTCTCAAAGAGAATATGGAGCCAACCATGAAACTGCTTGTTCATCAAATTTTCATTCTGATGCTCCCTACAATGAACAATCACAATGGTGCAACTCACAAGGTAGTCACGGTCCAATGAGTGTACACCTTGATGCTCCACATCCCAAATCAATGGGCATCACTCAATGGTAGGTACCCTAGCATAACTTTCCAAGTGTAAAGGCACCGCACCTACTTAATTTTTCTAGAAGCCACATGACAAAGAGAATAAGCCTCTCCCATACTTACTCACCAAGGAGGTTGTTGAATCTAAGTGTGCATGGCCCTCCCCTCACAAACAATCTAACATATACATACCTCAACTTGCTACCCATTAGGCGGGTCATTGAGCTAAAAGACGCCCTTGTTGCTAAAAACCATTCTCCTATTCAACATGAACTCAATGGCATTAATTTGGATACACCATTTTCAAGGCTAAGCATCACATAGGGATTGTACCAAGAAGCCAGAGAGAGTAGTGAACTACAATAAGGAGTGTAGAGAACAAGTTGCAAGAGCACCAACAAGCCTTGATGGCACAATATTCATAGAGTTTTGATAGCATTATCATGCTACCAGAGGTTTCAAAGATCAATCACGAGGCTAGGATCAAGCACCCAATAGGACAAGAGCTCTCTATTGCATGGAAATAAAAGATACCTCCTAGGATAGTCATGCTATAGCCTACAATTGAGTGCACAATTAAAAAAAATGAAATATGTTGAGTGACTAGGCGATGAGGCAATGCAAACTGTAGATGTAAAGGAGCAAGACCCATTTGTGACCACTTTCCTCAAAACACTTTTTGAAAGAGGCATTCCACATACCTTTGGAATAGTACATGGGGTCCTTGACCTTGAATAACTATCTAGAGATGACTCAACCATTGTATTGGTACCTAATGTGTTGCCCGATGTAGATTTGGGAGGCTTATTGTTATCTAGTCTGCTCAAGCATCTTAACATTTCTAGGGATGCTACAAAACACAACATTAAAGACCACATGAAGTTGATGGCTGAAAGGGTTGCTTGATGGGCCAAACTGCAACAAACACAATTTGCTAAAAGGGATACCTAGCTGGCAAAATTGCAATGCCAACTTGATCAAAAAATGCCCACCTTGTTGTGATGCAATAGTAAATTAGATTTTGAGGCTAAGAAGGGTAGATTCACAAAACAAGTTGGTAATGCATGCATTCAACTAGTGACCCTCCACCAAAGAATCTTTGTAGCATGACCCAATTAAATGCTCATTTTTGTTACCCCGCCATGGCTATTGTCCCATTGTGCAAGTGAATGGAGGATTTATGTGCCTTGGTCAAACTATCACTTCAACCTACATCAAGCTTTAAAGAACTCACACAACAAAACAGTCAAAATACAGAAGTAGAGGAAAATGAAAGAATAAGTGTGTTGAGAATATGGAGAAGCACAAGAAAAAGTGCTAGAGGCCAAGAGGGCAATTGTGCAAGAATTAATTAATCACATCCAAGCCACAATGACTCAAGCTTAAGAAAGGGACACTTAGTAGTTGCCTACAAGCTTTGTCATGCTTCTCTTCAACGTCACACATGGCTTCCTTCCATCCTAAAAGAAAAGAATGTGAAAATTGAAGAACTAGAAAGTCATCTTGGTGATGAAAGCTTAATTGATGAACAAGTATATATGCTAGATTCACAGGTTCAAAAACTAGTGGCTGTGTGATGTTTCGGACCTGTACGGTGTAGATCAACCGTATGGTGGAAGGGGACACTCGTGCGGTGACTGGGTGGACATATGGTAGGAGAGGAAGACCGTACGGTAGGGGATGGAGAGCACGGTGTACGGTGTAAATGCCGTACGGTGGAGTGAGAGGAGGCGTACAGTATAATAGCTGTACGGTGATGTCAAGCGGCTGTACGGTGGAGCCCAAAAGGGTCATACAGTGGTGAGAAGGGTGTATGGTGTGGCCACAGGAGGCCGTACGGTGGTGAGGGAGGTGTACGGTGGGACCAAATAAGGCTGTACGGTGGTGAGAAGGGGAGGGGTGGTAGTACGGTGTGTGGCTGTGAAGATACATAGGTACGGTGAACTTCAGCGGTTGTGTGGTGACCTTCCGAAGTAATGGATTCTGAATATTAGGAGTCCTCCTTATGCATGTAAACCAGATTAATAGAGACACAAAGAAAGTAAACAATGATAAAATTCAAGATTTGCCAGATCTGGAACGGGTACAATGACAGAATAGGGTGAGAGGTGAACCTCACCGAAACTGCAAATACCAAATAGGGAGGGTCTTTCACCTCCGAAATGGCGGATAATGGAACTCCAACAGGAATTCGCACAATACAGAAAAGATACCAAGAATTCGCATACCCACAACAATAACTAACATGGCCATATATATGGGCTCTGGGAAACTTCCTGAAGGGTTACAAACGGGCCGACACAACCAACCAAAACTTGTCAAATCTAATTAAATAAAAGGGCCTGAAAGATTTGTTATTAAATTTGGGGCCTTACAACGAAATAATTAGATTTATTATTTAATTATATTGGGGACATCACAGTCCTCTCGGGCCAAAAATTGCTTGCCCTCAAGCAATTGCAGACTTGGGTGTTCAAAAATTCGCTCGCCTTCCCAGGTGGCATCCTTGATGGGTAGATTCTTCCAGTGTATAAGGAACTCTTTGATTGTGCGTGTTCTCAACCTCTTTTCTCTAACATCGATGATCTCTGCTGGCTCCAGAATTAGTTTCCCTTCTTCGTCGATGGGTGGCAGATCCCTGGACACTGTGGCGTGCTGCCCGATAGCCTTATTCAAACATGATATGTGAAAAACATTGTGAATCCGACTCCCCTCAGGAAGCTCCAATTCGTAGGCGACTTCACCCACTCTCCGAACCACCCTGTAGGGTCCATAGAAGCGCGGCTTCAGCTTCTCCTTACCACTTGTCTTCAAGGAGGATTGTCTGTATGGTTTAAGTCGGAGGTAAACCAGATCACCAACCTCAAAATTCCGCTCAATCCGGTGTCGGTCAGCATACATCTTTTGCTGGTTCTGAGCCCTCTGTAGGTTGTCTTTGAGAGAAGTCAAGATGTTAAAACTCTCCTGAAGCCAATCTTTGGCCATCGGTGCACGACTGTCGCCCAATGCCAGGTCAACAAATGAAGACGGTTCATAACCATACAGTGCTTTGAAAGGTGGCATGCCTATCGACATGTGATAAGTGGTGTTGTAACAGTGTTCACCCAAATGTAACCAACGAACCCAAGCCTTTTGTTGTGCTGAAACGTAGTTCCTGAGATAACCCTCCAGCCATTTGTTCACAATCTCGGTCTGTCCATCTGTTTGCGGATGGTAGCTCGTGCTGGGCGACAACTCGGTTCCGGCCAACCAAAATAACTCCATCCAGAAGGTACTCAGAAAACGACTATCCCTGTCACTGACTATGTTTCGTGGTAAACCATGTAGGCAAAACACCTCATGGAAGAACAACTCGGCTACTTGGACTGCTCGATATCCTATGGGGATGACAAAAAAATGTGCATACTTGGTCAATCAGTCAACTATGACAAAAATGCAATCCTTTCCTTGCACTCTGGGTAGTCCCGTAATGAAATCCATCGAGATGCTATCCCATTTCTGGTCGGGAATTGGTAGTGGTTGCAGTAGTCCGACGGGTAGGTTATGCTCAAATTTGTTCTACTGACAGGTGGAGCATTCCCGTACATACTGCAGGACGTCGTCCTTAAGCCCCTTCCAGGAAAACCTTTCACGGATCTGTCTGTAGGTTTTCAAGTATCCCAGGTGTCCAGCCAAGGGAGAGTCGTGCAATTCCTTCAGAACCTTTTCCTTCATTTTTGATTCGAGTACAAGATAAATTATGTCCTTGTAATAAATGATGTCGTCAACCACCTTGTATCGGTCATCCTGCACTTGACCATCCATCAGTTCGTAGGCAAAAGTGTTCTTAGAGTATTCAACCAACAGGTATTCCTTCCAGTCCGCCAAAATCTGAGATAAAGAACATATGGCAGGCCTTCTTGACAGGGCATCGGCGACCACGTTATTCTTTCCCTTCACATATTCAATGTCGAAATCAAATGCCTGGACTTTGCTCACCCATTTTTGTTGTCGTTCATTCAGATCCCTTTGCTCCAAGAAGTATCGCAAGCTGTTGTGGTCCGTTCGCACAACAAACTTTGCTCCGATGAGGTATTGTTGAAACTTCGTCAGTGTGTGCATGATGGTGGGAATCTCCTTGTCGTAGATGGAATATAACCGCTCAACTCTCGAGAGCTTCCAGCTCTCGAATGCAATGGGGTGACGGTCTTGCGTCAACACCACTCCAATGCCTTCACCCGAGGCATCACACTCGAGGATGAAAGGGCGAGTGAAGTTTGGTAGTGCCAGAACCAGACACGTACTCATAACTTCTTTTAATTTGTTGAAGGTCTGTTGCGCCTGCGCATCCCAATGGAAGGATCCTTTCTTTGTCAGATCTGTCAGTGGTGCCCCAAGCTGTGAAAATCCTTTCACAAACCTTCTATAATAACTGCACAAACCAAAAAATCTGCGCAGCTCCGAGAGAGTCTTGGGTGGAGGCCAATCCAAAATGGCCTGAATCTTCTCCGGGTGAACTTGTACCCCCTGGGTGCTGATGACGTGACCCAAGTACAGGACCTTGGTCATTCCAAATTCACATTTGGACCTTTTGGCATACAGTGATTATGATTCCATAATCCCCAATACTTCATCCAAATGCCCCATATGTTCCTTCCAGGTCTTGCAGTAGATGAGTATGTCATCGAAGAATACCAATAGGAACTTACACAGTTGCTTGTTGAAGATATGGTTCATGCAAGACTGAAAGGTGGCCAGAGCATTGGTTAATCCAAACGGCATGACCAAGAACTCATAGTGTCTGTAATGGCAACGAAAGGTTGTCTTTTCCACATCTTACTCCCTCATTCGGATTTGATGGTAGCCGGAACGGAGATCAATCTTGGAGAAATAGATTGTGCCATGTAGTTCGTACAATAGCTCATCGATCCTGGGAATGGGGTACCTATTTTTGATAGTCTTCTTGTTTAGTGCACGATAATCGACACATTCTGAGAGTCCCGTCCTTTTTCACCAGTACCACCGAGGACGCAAAGGGGCTAGAACTGGGCCGGATCCATCCCTTATCGAGGAGTTCCTGGAACGTTTTCTCTATCTCATCTTTGAACTTCTTCGGGTGGCGATAGGGTGTGGTGATAACGGGTTTTTCTTCCTCCTCCAACTCAATGGTGTGCTCAAACCCTCGGTGTGGGGGTATACCAGGTGGATTATCAGCGAAGACCAAACTATGCTCATCCAGAACCAACTGAAGTTCCCCATCTTGATAGTACGTCGGTTGCCCTTTCACAAGTTTTGTTGAGATCAAGCAATGTGTTGCCCAAACTACTTCATCATGTTTGAAGATGGCTTCCATCCTTTTGGCGGAAATCTCCCTCGGGCCGCCATTCGACATTCCCCTAAGAATTACCTTCCTGCCATCCACCTCGAATGAGAACTCCATCCTTTTGAAGCTCTGTGTGTACTGGTCGAGGATCTCCATCCATTGAATGCCCAATATGACTTCCGTGTCATCTAGATCCACAACAAAGAAATCATTAGTCACTGTGTAATTTCCCATGGTGATACTCAGTTGCAGAACCAGGTGAGTGCATGATAGGAGATTGCCTCCTGCCACTTTGACATCGAACCCTTCATGTTCCTTCGTACACAAGTTCCTACGGTTGACGAGTGGCAAGTTTATGAAGTTGAGCGAGGCTGCACTGTCGAGCATAACAAGAACTCGTTGCCCTTGGAGTGTACCACGTACTCTAAATACACTGCACCTTGGGGTACCCGCCAGTGTGGCAATGACTCCCCCCTCCATACCAATGTGGAGATTCTCTCTACCAAGCTGGTTTCTTCGGCTGATTCTTCCCTTGGGGTTTCACTTTCTTCATGCTCCTCTTCTTCATCGAACATCACTTCAATATAGTGAATCTTTCCTTTGCCCAAACATCGGTGTCCTGGTTCCCATGGTTCTTTGCAGGTGAAACACAGTTTCTTCCTTTTGAGTTCCTGTCTTGTGGCTTCATCTAGCAATGATCCCTTCGGATAGGGTTTATTATCCTTTTCCCTTGGAACAAAAGGTGGTTTCTTATGTGCAAAACTTCTGGAAAAGGAAGATGTTGCCATGTTAAGGGCCTTTTTTATTGCTTCCATGAGCATGCTGGGGTTGAACCCTTTCACCCAACCTTTCAGTGGTTCCATCAATCCGTCTATGAACAAGACCACCAATCTTCGCTCTGAGATGTCAGTCACCAACACAGATAGTCTCTGGAATTCTGTGACGTAACTGTCCACAAATCCCGACTGCTTTAGTTGCGCCAACTCCTTGAAATTGAGTTCTCGATCCTTCCCGTCAAATCGATCTATGAGCTTCTTTGTGAATTTGACATAGGAAATTATCTGGTCATGGCCAAAAGTGATCATTTTATGATGCCACCATTCATGCGCGACCCCTTCCAGGTGGAGTGCTGCAAACTTGATAGCTTCATCTTCAGGCATCGGGTTAAGTTGGAAGTAAGTATCTGCTTTTTGAACCCAAGCACGTGCCGAGGTCGCTCTGACCCCATCAAAGGATGACAGGTTGATCTTACCAACCTTCCTCTTGATGTCATTATTATAGTGTCCATAATGGCCCCAACTTCTGCTGCCTGAGTATTTCATCCGGAGCTCCACATAATCCTTGAAGGATATGTCCCTCTCAAGATTTGCATTCCTCCAATCTTGACTCAGCTGTGCTTGCATCTCCTGAAAGGTGGGTTCTTGCTCCCCCCGTGGTGCTTCTAATTTTTGAGGAAAAGTCGGCATCAGCGGCCGTGAATGTGAGCGTTGGACGTTTGACCTTCCCGTGACCGAATCATCGCCCTGTCCATTCTGTTCTCCATTCGTTTTTCCCAAGGCCAATTGTCGTAAGGTTTCCTCCATGATTTGTTGTCGCTGCTCTCCTCTGGTTAGGGTGTCGCTGAGCTAAGCTTGGCTTTTGGTTAGCTCCCTTAATGGTGCCATGACTTCTCTTGTAGGATCTTGTGGTTCCCCCATCGGTCGGCTAAAAGGTACCTCCTCCTGGTGTACACTTGCATCCACGACACGACAGGCTGGCAAGATCACAAGTTCTGATACCACTGTAATGTTCTGGACCTGTACGGTGCAGATCAACCGTATGGTGGAAGGGGACACCCGTGCGGTGACTGGGTGAATGTACGGTAGGAGAGGAAGATTGTACGGTAGGGTATGGAGAGCATGGTGTACGATGTAAATGTCGTACGGTGGAGTGAGGGGAGGCGTACGGTATAATAGCCGTATGGTGATGTCAAGCGGCCATATGGTGGAGCTCAAAAGGGTCATACGATGGTGAGGAGGGTGTACGGTGTGGCCACAGGAGGCCATACGGTGGTGAGGGAGGTGTACGGTGGGGCTAAATAAGGCTGTACGGTGGTGAGAAGGGGAGGGGTGGTAGTACGGTGTGTGGCTGTGAAGATACACAGGTACAGTGAACTTCAACGGTTGTGTGGTGACCTTCTAGAGTAATGGATTTTGAATATTAGGAGTCCTCCTTATACATGTAAACCAGATTAACAGAGACGCAGAGAAAGTAAACAATGATAAAATTCAAGATTTGCTAGATCCGGAATGAGTACAATGACAAAATAGGGTGAGGTGAACCTCACCGAAACTGCAAATACCAAATAGGGAGGGTCTTTCACCTCCGAAATGGCGGATAACAGAACTCCAACAGGAATTCGCACAATAGAGAAAGGATACCAAGAATCCGCATACCTACAACAATGACTATCACGACCATCTATATGGGCTCTGGGAAATTTCCCAAAGGGTTACAAACGGGCCGACACGACCAACCAAAACTTGTCAAATCTAATTAAATAAAAGGGCCCGAAAGATTTGTTATTAAATTTGGGGCCTTACAATGAAATAATTAGATTTATTATTTAATTATATCAGGGACATCACAGGGCGAGATTGAGTAGGTAATTGCTGAAGTCTCTATGCAGCTTGAAGAGTTGTCAAATGCAATATGCAAACATATCAAGGAGCTCACCAAAGCTACCTAGGACCATCCAAAAAGAGTTCACCTAATGCAAAATCAAAGAGCTTAACGTTGGAGGTTTCAAATTAGAATAGCATATCTCAAAATAGAGTTTTGGCTAGAGTTGGTCTCATAAATGCAGTTTTTGTAGGGGCAAAAATAGCACTTTGAATGCATCAAAACTTGAATATTATTATATATTCAAATTCTTGTCAAAAGATTATGAACTTCAAAAACAAATGACATATCATTTCAACTTTGTATGCAAAAGTTATGGCTTCCAAAATGACAAAAACTATTGTTGAAGTGATGATTTTGTAATCTCCTTGTTGGAAAGAGCCAAATTCCCAATCGCCTCTTAATGAAAAGCCATGATCTCACAATTGCTGGGGCAATTTTGTCCCAACTGAGCAGACAAGAGGAAGCAACAAGGAAGTGTTTTGTCTTCATATTCTTGTTGTTTGGGCATCTAGTTCGAGCCCGAAACATGATTAAATGTTCTTGCGACTTCGCAAGTTGGGAGGGAGGCCATTTGAGAGACATTTTTAATCCCTCACTTGCCATTTTCAGAGTAGATGGGCTGCGATATGCATTGCCTCAAGGTTGTATCCATTAGTTTGTTGGTGCACGGTACTAGTTGGCACATTGGTGTTCATTTTGACACTTTGCCACTTGATTTAAAATGGCATTGCAAATGTGAGGATGTTCACATATTGATTTGGCATCACAATTGGCCCACAATGGGTTGCAAGCTTGTAAAAATGCAAATATAGTGAATTTACTTGCTGGCTTTGCTCT
This sequence comes from Cryptomeria japonica, assembly GCF_030272615.1. Lineage (NCBI taxonomy): Eukaryota > Viridiplantae > Streptophyta > Pinopsida > Cupressales > Cupressaceae > Cryptomeria > Cryptomeria japonica. The sequence continues at coordinate 197,347,424 of NC_081409.1, read as the reverse complement.
CTCCATTGTGTTGATGCTTGAATGTAAATTGCTTGTTTATCAATTCTTGCAAGTTAAATAGATAATTTGCAAGTAGGGAGAGAATTCAGTTAGCTTCTAATAAGGCACATTAGTTGAATGTATGAAGCATGTATTTGCTCATGTGATGAGTGTTTGGCCTCTCGGGTGAATAACTTAAGACATAAAGAACATAACGCAAAATAATGTTGTAAAATCAGACAAGTGTAACAGATGTTCCATTCATAATAAGTGTCTTTTACAAGTTACATTCCGGAGTATAAAAGGGTACCGAGGGGGTGCGAGCGCCAACCGTCGCACCGCAACTTCCACCCCTCGGTTGCCAACTAACCAAAACAATTACACATAATTAACTAATGTTATGCACTAATGTTATTCCCGTGTACAAATAATGCTGCCAACATCATCCCCCCAAAAAAGAAAAGTCGTCTTCAGGCAACTTACAAAAATGGAGATAATGCAACCTATACAAGATATCGGAAAGACTAAGGAGGGGGCTGAGAAAGCGTCCCTGAAGTAGAAGTGTGAGATGGCGGTGTCTGGGCGGCCAAGCGGGAACGAAGCTCGTACACCTGCTGAGTGCGTGCAACCACATCCCGTTCCGCCACGAGGACCTTCTCGAGAGCCGTCTTCACCATGTGTGTTGCCTCCAGTAATTCCTTCTCCTTGGTATCCACTGTCGCCGTCGCGCAGGCCAACCGTGTCTGCTCGGCTGCCAGGCGAGTCTCTACCTCCGCCTTCGCTGTCCGGATCTCAACCGTCTCTGTGCGGGCCGCCTCTAGCTGTGCCAACAACTGCGCCCTCTCGGCTGCCCATGAGGCTTGCTGACTGGCCACCTCGCTCTCCAATGCTACTCGGGAAGCCTCCCTGACTGCAGACTCCTGCTGTGTGCGCCTCAATGTATAATAGGCATCCCGATAGACTTGCTCGATCTCGCGGACAATTGCCGTCACCCGACTCTCCACAACGGGCTGACGCAGCCTCCAGGCCTGGAGCATCTCTGCTGTCTCCGTAGTCGGCCACCCCTGGGACTCAAAGCAGGTAGCGAAGGCTGTCGGGCAGTCCACCCGCATAAACTGTAGGACCTGCTCTAGCTCCACCACCACCTGCTGCAATGCCTGTGTCTGGGCCGCGGCCACCACTCGCCGACCCCTCGTAACCATATCAGCCATGTCTGCGAGATAAGTCTCAACATCCTCTCCCACCTATGCCGAAGACTGGAAAATCCCTGGTGGAGCGGTCACTACTGTAGCCTGCTGCGAAGGTACTGCCTCCGCCACCGAAGGTGCACCATCTCCTGGTGCCTGCCTAGAGGCGACCTCCCCTGCCTCGTGCCCAACGGTGAGTCCATGTGCCTCTCCTGACAAGTCATCCAAGTGGACTACCTCCGCTCCCGTCTCGCGATGCGGTGAAAATACAACAGCTCCCTCCGGCTGGGCCAATGTCATCTGAAACCGCTGTGTGAGCCAGCTCTGCATAGCCTCGAGGTTAGCACGCATCTCTGTGACTGGGGGAGGGGTCGCTGTGGTCGGCTCCTCCAACAACAAAGCAGAAACAGTCACCACGACATCACCACCCACGACCTCCAACCGCACGGGAGGCTCGATAGCCTCCATCTCCGTCGGCCCCTGCTCGACCACTACCCGGTGCGGTGACTCCTCCGTCGCAGACTCTGCCATGTCCTTCGTATGTGCCGCTATGGCTGGGCCCGATGGTGCTCCCTGCTGCTCGTGCTAGAGGGGACCCAATGTAACAGGCGTATGGCTCTGCCCGAAGGCCGGAATACAAGTGCCGCCTACTCCAGATGCTGGCACAGTCGTGCCCATCGGTAACAGAGGTGGGGCAAACCGGACGCGTACAGGCTCCTCCGTTGCCTGACTGCTGTCGTCCTCCTCATCTTCCTCCTCCGAATCCTCCGTGCTACTGGACTCTCTCCCGCTGTCGGGCTCCCCTGAGGCCGAGGCCATATCCACCGCCCGTTTCCGCTTCGCGGAAGAGTGCCCAATGTCCAAGTGCCTCCAATACATTATTGGAGGCTCTCCCGCTGCCAACGGTCCCTGCGGCCGTACCTCCAACTCATCCTCTGGCACTACTTCCCGCGTGGCCTCCAGGAATAACCCTATAGCATAATGAGGCATGTAGAATGTGCGATGCTGGAGCGTCAGAAACTCATACATACGCTCTGCCAGTAACGCTGCCCAGTCATACACGATGCCATTCATGAGCCCATTCATCAGCATAATCTGAGGGAGGGCAATGTCCGACGCCCTACCCGACCCTGTCAATCTGCTCTTGATAACATCCATGATGCACCTCCAGTGGCCCTCCGCAACAAAAGTCTTGCGGATTCCCCGACTCTTCGTGGCTCTAACCACGCTGTCCAACTCCGCTGTGGTCAAATTCCTGGAGACTAGTTTAATCCACCGCTCCTTCTCCTCCTGTGTCATCTTCTTGGCCTTCAAGTCTATTTTCTTGCCCTGGCTTCCCGGAATGCCGAATACCCTCGTAAAATCCCTCGCTTTGAAGGATATAGTGACATCCCTCCGGAGGTATTCAAATGTGCTGGTGCATGTATGTCTGTCAAAGGTGTCCACCATGAAGCGTAGTGCACCCTCGTACTCCCGGATAGGGAACACAGGCATCCGGATAGCCCACTCCACCTGTGCCTTCTGGAGGTTTTGCTTTACCAGGTCATTATCGGGGGTATCCTGCCACCATTTGCGGCATTCCAATCCATTCAGGCCCTCGAATGTAATATTCTGTGGCGTCACTGTGTTTTTCGCACTTGCGGCAACCTGTGGTGTTTTCTGTTTTTGTTTTTGCCGAGCACTGGCATCCATGGTGCCGCCTGCAACACGCACTCCTGAAGCTAAAATCCTGATATTGCTACCTTTATTCTTCTGGCTGCTGCTGGAAGAAGCGTGCAGTTGTTTCTTCCAACTCCTCTTCCCTGCTGAATCCATCGTTTTCCTTGTAACTGATTTGTTTAGAAAAATGTATCCTTCGTAACCGTAACTGCCTCCTCTTTTTGGCTGTCGTCGTGCGGCTGGTCCACCTGTGGCTCTTATTCCTCCCTTTGTGACTGCTGCGCATAACCCTTGCTGTGGCTGCATGGAAGTGTGCGGACTTTACCGTGGCCGTGCGGTGGTAACTACCTCCAGAAGACCACGCACGACACTTCTCCCGTTTTCTGTGTCTCCCTCGGTGTGCGGCGTGTCTGCTCCCTTTCCCTTCGTGCGGCATTGTCTCTTCCCTTTCCCTTCGTGCGGTGTTGTCTCTTCCCGCGTGGTGTGCCTTGTGCGTGGCAGTTTATCCCTGCGGTGATCTCCTTTTCCCTTCGTGCGGCGTTGTGTGGTGGTGTGGGGTTCCTTTTTCCTTTGGCTGCGTTTCCTGCTTTTCCTTTTGCGCGGCGTTGTAATGACAACCCTTCGTGTGGCGGCCTTTTTATTTATGCGGCTTCGGTGGCGTCCACCGCACGGTGGCTTCCACCGTCGGTGGTGCCACCTGCGTGTCCACCGTACGGTGGTCCTTTTTCCTTTTTTTTTTTTTTTTTTCCAATTTTCTTATATATATATTTTTCTCGATTTTTTCTTTTCTTTTATGTATATTTTTTTTCAAATTTTCGTATACATATTTTTTTCAAATTTTCTAATTTTTTGGAACGGCTGACTGACTGGAGGTTCCCGGTTCCCTCCGTTCGTGATAGATTTTCAGTTTCGACCCGTTGACTGCGTCTGGTATCTCCTTCCCATCCAGCGTCCATAACTTTATCGCCCCATTCGTGTTGACCTCACGTATCCGGAAGGGCCCTAACCATCGGACTTTGAATTTCCCCAGTTTAATTTCATTCCTCCCGTTGAATTTTAACACCAGCTGTCCGGGAGTAAAATTCATTCGCCGGAGGTGCTTGTCGTGCCACACCTTCCGTCTTTGCTGGGCTGTTTCTGTCGCCCACTGAGCCATCATCCTTCGCTCGTCCAATTTGTTCAACGCGTATAGCCTCTCCCTTAGGCTTTCCATGTCGCCAAGGCGATTATCGATGGCAATCCGCAAACTTGGTACCATGAATTCAACTGGCATCACGGCTTCTTGTCCATACATCAGCTGGAAAGGAGTCTGTCCAGTAGTTACTTTGTAGGTCGTTCGGTATGCCCAAAGTACTGACGGCAGGCGCTCCTCCCAGTCATCCTTCTCGACTCCGCAAGACTTATATATCACTGACATTATTATTTTATTTGTGGCCTCCGCCTGGCCATTGGCACGTGGGTAGTACGGACTTGAAAATGAGTGAAAAATCTTGAATTCTGATGTCAACTTGTGTATGACATGGTTCACGAAGTGGCCTCCCCGGTCACTGGTCAACTGAATAGGTATGCCATATCGCGTAATGATCTGTTCATAAATAAACTTCGCTGTGCTTACTGCCGAATCATCCTGGAGGGCCCTTGCCTCCACCCACTTGGTCAAGTATTCTGTCGCAACTATAATGTATTGGCACCGTCGTGCGCGACTGGCCTTAAGAGGGCCCACAAAGTCGAGTCCCCATCGCTCAAAAAGTTCTTGTGCATGCGACGGGTTGAGGGGCATGAAGTCCCGCTTCAGAGGTTTGCCCGCCCGCTGGCAAGTGTCACACCGCACGACCCACTCCCTAGCGTCGTGATATACCGTTGGCCACCATAGTATAGTGGTGAGTATTCCCGCCTGTCACGCGGGTGACCCGGGTTCGTTCCCCGGCAACGACGCCAAATGTTTGGCCTCTCGGGTGAATAACTTAAGACATAAAGAACATAACGCAGAATAATGTCGTAAAATCAGACAAGTGTAACAGATGTTCCATTCATAATAAGTGTCTTTTACAAGTTACATTCCGGAGTATAAAAGGGTACCGAGGGGGTGCGAGCGCCAACCGTCGCACCGCAACTTCCACCCCTCGGTTGCCAAGTAACCAAAACAATTCAACATAATTAACTAATGTTATGCACTAATGTTATTCCCGTGTACAAATAATGCCGCCAACAATGAGTTGTGAAAGTAAGCAATTATATAAGATAACAGCCAATTAGGAGCTTGTGAATACATCCATTTCTAGTCTTTTGTGTTATTTGTTTGATCATTGAAGTTAGAACAAGACATAAGTGAAAAATATCTATTGTTTATGACAATAGAGTAAAATTTTCATTGCTGTTAATGGATCAAGTGGTATTAGTCTTCTTCTGTTTGAGAATTTACTAACACCATATTGTGTGTGTATTTGTTCTCCTTTCAATTCCCAAAGTGTAGGTTTCGTTGCTGCAAGAGCACCATGGGAAAGGCCCTGACAAGGGCAAGACTTTAAGAGCTAAGAGATAATCAAATACTTCATTTAGAGAATAAACAATTGAGGAATTTGTTCCAATCTTTGCAAGAAGCAAATGAACAATTTGAAGTCTTTGTAAGCCGATTTCTAGAGAAGATTGTGTGCGAGTTTTTTAGATCAAAATTTCAGATCACACTCCATGATCCATCATCGGGATGATTGAGAGCACAAAATGAAAAAATCATCTTGATGATGGATCACAGAGTGTGATCTGAAACGCTGATCGCACACAATCTTCTCTAGAAATCGGCCTACAAGGAATTCTATGGATTGTGGAAATCTTATATCATTAATTTGAAGTCTAATTGACAAGTTGTGGAGACTTCCTCATGGGCATCATAGAAGGGCTTCAACAAGTGTAACAACCAAAGGAAGAGATGCTACAAGGTGATGGGTGAAGAAGTGGAAAAAAAGGATCTAAGAAGATGCACAAACCCAAATTGAGGCATACACAATGAAAATATTCCATCAAACTTTGTTCCATCCCATTAGAATTCTTTTGGTAGTTTTGAAAGTCATACTAAAGGAATTGATTTTTTTAAGATGCTTAGCAAGATGGGTTGTTTTGGACAAGGGCTTGAGAACAATGCCTGACCATGGTCCATCCCATAGAGGTTGTAGCAATGCCTCAACATGCAAGTTTGGGGTATTTTGGTGGGGTACAAATGGTTAGGGAATGTTCTGAATGTGCATTGATAAAGAAAGCTTGCAAGGACAAGGAGCACAAGCCACCAATTCTAGAAAATCAGCCCATCCATGGTAAATATGTCGTCCCTTTTGTTGCAGATAAGAATGATTTGAACTTTGAAGCCTCTAATTGTTGAGAAGGTTTTTGAAGAGGGAATAAACACCTCAAAGGACCAAATATAAGACTCAAAGAAGAAGCGAATTGAAGGTTGTCATTACATGACAATATAGGCAACTACAACTTGGCTCCATTTAGTGGAAAGCCATGAGATGAGAGAAAAGCATTGAAGAAATTGCAAATGAGTTCCCAGGAGAGGAAATCATCCCAAAAGAAGAGGCTGGGTATTATTGATGTGTTTTTTTGGACACTTTGAACACAAAATAAAATTCTATGTATTCTATCCTCTCTTGAACGAATATGATCAAATAAGATAACTCCAAGATTTACAATGCAAACAATCAACTTTATGCTCAAGATAGACTTAGTGTGTTTGATGCGATATTGTTGGAATCACAAGGGGACTTACGTTTATGAACACTGTTTATCGCTATAACTAGTAAGTTAAAAACAAGAAATAATAATGTACATGACAATGCATACCAGACATGGCAGTAAAATATATCTTTATTCGCACATTCAATTATTACAGAGAAGAGACCAAAGATGGTCGGCCAAGGATTACAATAGATCCGACAATACCATGCCCCTTCCTTGGCAGTACATGACATATTTAAAGGACCCAACGGTTGCCAAGAGGTACACAACCGTCAACCAACCGACACATAACTATCCGAGACTGACAACCCATTCAATACAATTAATTAATACATTGTCGGATAACAAATATTATCAAACATAACAACAAGCAATTTATGCCGACAACATCATCCCCCCCCAAAGAAAAGTCGTCTTCCAAACGACAAGCAAACATCAAGTGATATTCGGGAGGACTAACGACAGACAGTGACTTCGACTGGACACCCCCAACTTGTAGTGTGCCTGCCAAATCAAATGGGGGTTATGGAGCAACGTGTAATATCCCAGTTATTTTTTGTTTTTGTTTTTTAGGCCAACAATAGTCATCCACAAACAGATAACCCGTTAAGGTTAGAAAGCATAAACTGAAACATGCTGGAAAAGCAACCCTTCCACTTTTTGATCACCAAGGGCCCAATGTCGGAAGGTGAGAACATATGGTGTTGAGGGGATCGTTAGCTTCAAATAATTGGAAACAATACAATGCTTGGGCTGCAAGCCAGCCCCTTCCGCTTATCCAACGGGAATGCAAGAAACTTGGCAGTGAACCAGCCAAGAGAGACACACAAAGGCAGGAATCACTCAACCGCAATATTTCAGCAGAACTGAAATTACATAACAATCTCAACTCAACTGCTTATGCAGCGGGAGGACTATTACACTCAGACATCACTCGACCACTTATGCAGTGGGAGGACTGAATTACAATTTACTTGAAAATAGGCGGCAAGCCAACCTCTTCCACTTTTCAGCGGGGTGAGAATTACAAATCAGAATTGGTTAGTAGTACTACTACTTAACCTTACAATAATAAAGATGATGTGAGAAGAGAGAAATGCTGAATATCCAAATAAGAACATGAAATTCTATTAACATCAAATCTGCAGACTGGAATTGCAAAACCAGCAGCCTAAGGAATCACTAAAATACTCACAACTCTCTCAATACTTATCCAAAACACCCAAAATCAGTCCCAAACCCACACTAGGCTAGTTACGATGACAACCAACCAAAGACAAGCTATCATAACTCCCTTATTAATTTGGCATGCATCCCAATGCACTTCAAAACCCCATGCCTAGCTAAGGGATTTCGATTTTATCTAATAAATTCAATGCTCAACCAAAGATGCAACAAACTTACACTGTAAATCGCCAATACTAGGAAGGATGAATGAGCCAATACCCATAACGGTCAGTCACTCTAGCGGAGAGGTATGATCAAAATGTACTTCAGCCATAGGCAAACCAACAAATTCCAAAATCGCTCCAAACACCAAAAAGGACTAAGATACGCACTAAGAGTATGATAGATTATAGCACACAACTAGGTACTATATTTCAAGTATGAAACCGGGAAGCACTAGGGAGCCGCACTCCAAAGCCTCAAAGTTCTAACACCAATCCGAGAGCATAACAATGCAAATTTTCAAGATGCCAAGAATGGGAGCCCAAGGCTCTTATTTATAACCTCAACATCACCAAATTCAAATGCAAATGCTTCAAATTCAACTTTCCCATTTGCATTTCATTACTTCTCACGTGGACCCCAAACAGCAAGGACCACGATTTTTGCTTAGCAAACACTTGAGATGAAATAAAATAATATCTCCATTGACAATTTGACATCCCCTTCTAGACATAAAATTCGCCTAGCACTTAGGAGATATTATGCACTATTTCCAAAGTCAATAAATCAGTAGTAACTAATCAAATTAATTAAATATAAAACCTTAGGATAAGGAAATAATATTTAATTATGTCACTTGTGACTCCAATACTGATTATTGTCAAAACCAGGAGGACCACTGAACTATTGCAGGATCAGGACCCTGTCCATTGCCAAAAATAGAAATATGCCATACTGCCACTTACTATAAATAGTAAAAAATGAACTATTGCTCCGGAAAGCATGATCTTCGCTCCCAGTGACAAAGCATGGAGAGCTCAATAGGACAGTATCACCAAAATGGCCAACCCCTGACTTACTAAAAATAGTAAGTTCTCGCCTCATCAATGCTTGACCCTCATTCTTCATTCCACCTAGCCTACGGGTCTCAGGAATAGGCTAATGGACCACTGGAAGGACATCAACGAGAAGGGGACATTACAATCCGCCCTCCCCAAAATTGCTTGTCCTCAAGCAACTATAAGGCTGGATGTAGTAAAATCTCCTCATTTTCCCACGTAGCATCCTCTGCTGGTAGATTTTTCCATTTGATCAAGTATTCCCTGATCACTCTTCTCCTCAAAGACCATTCCCTGAAATCAAGGATAGCTTTAGGAACCAAAACCAACTCTCCCTCCTCATCAAGTGGAGGTAACTCAACTGAAGCAACAACATTATGTCTCAAGGCCTTCTTAAGGCGAGACACATGAAATACATTATGGATCCTGTTGCTTGCTGGCAATTCCAACTCATACGCCACTTCTCCAATCCTCCTGCCGACTCTGAAAGGCCCATAGAATCGTGGCTTCAATTTCTCAACCCCACTCTTCTTGAGAGTAGACTGTCTGTAGGGATGGAGCCTCAAATAAACCATGTCGCCCACCTCAAAGGTGCGCTCAATTCGCTACTGATCAACATACAACTTCTGCTGATTCTGTGCATGCTGGAGATTGTCCTTCAAAATCCTCAGAATATCTTGACTTTGCCTGAGGGGTTCTGCTATCACCAAATACCAAGTCTGCGAAGCTAGGAGCTTCATAACCATATAGTGCCATGAATGGTGACATCCGGATGGACATGTGATAGGAGGAGTTGTAGCAATACTCTCGTAGGTGAAGCCATCTCACCCATGTATTTTGCTGCTCCGAGACAGTTTCTAAGATAACCTTCCAACCACTTATTCACTATCTCGTTCTGCCCATCAGTTTGGGGGTGATAACTGGTGCTTGGAGTGAGAACAGTACCACATGATCTAAAAATCTTCTGCCAGAAAGCACTTAGGAACTTGCTGTCCCTATCACTCACAATGTTCTTCAGTAACCCATGTAATCTGAACACCTCCCGAAAGAACACTTCAACAACTTGAGCTGCTGTAAAAGAACTGGTGATGGCAAAGCAATGAGCAAACTTTGTGAGTCTGTCCACCACCACATAGATACTATCCTTCCCTTGAGCCCAAGGCAACCCAGTGATGAAATCCATGGAAATACTTTCCCATTTTTGATCAGGAATAGGCAAGGGTTGTAACAAACCAGCTAGTAGAGTGTGCTCATCTTTGTTTCTCTGACATGTATGACACTCCTTAATGTACTTCAAAACATCATTTTTAAGTCCCTTCCAAGAAAATCTCTCCCGGATCTGTCTATATGTTTTGAAATAACCTTGGTGACCAGCGAGGGGGATGTCATGGAAAGTCTTCAAAATCTTCTCTTTTAACTTAGATTCAGCCACTATGAAGATTCTTCCCTTGTACAGTATCAATCCCTCAACCAATGTGTACCTTTCATCATGAAAAGTACCTTTTATAAGGCTGGTTGGAAACTGATTTTTGGCATAATCAGCAAGCAACAACTCTCTCCAATCAGCTGTAAGCTCGCATATTGAGCTTAAATGGGGTCTTCTGGATAAGGCATCTGCCACAACATTGTTTTTTCCCTTAATATACTCAATATCGAAATCGTAAGCTGCAGCTTACTCACCCACTTCTCCCGTCTTTCATTCAAATCTTTCTGATGCATGAAGTGTTTAAGACTTGTGATCAGTCTTAACAATGAATTTACTCCCCACCACATACTGCCTAAACTTCGCAAGGGCATGCATTATGGCAAGCATTTCCTTGTCATAAATTGAATGTAACCTTTCAGGACCTCTCAATTTCCTACTCTCGAAGACCATAGGATGCTTATCCTGCATGAGGACTGCACCAACACCTTCTCCAGATGCATCACACTGCAGCTCAAAAGGTTTGGTGAAATCAAGCAACGCCAAAACAGTGCAGGAACTCATGATCCCCTTAAACCGCTCAAACACTGTCTGTGCCTTTTCGGACCATTCAAAAGCTCCTTTCTTCATAAGATCTGTGAGGGGGGCAGACAACTGAGAATATCCCTTCACAAACCTCCGATAAAACCCACACAAACCCAAAAATCCCTTCAAATGTGTTATGTTCTCAGGAGAAGGCCAATCAATGATGGCTCTAATCTTTTTAGGATCCACCTTCACACCACCTGCACTGATAATGTGACCAACATAGAACAACTCTTCCATCCCAAACTCACATTTGGACTCCTTGGCAAATAGGGATTCGGATTCTAATATGCTTAACACCTCATCCAAGTACTGTAAATGTTCTTTCCAAGATTTGCTGAATATGAGTATGTCATCAAAGAATATCAAAACAAACTTCCTTAGTTGTTCTTGGAAGATTCTGTTCATACATGACTGAAATGTAGCGGGGGCATTAGTCAAGCCAAAGGGCATGACTAGAAACTCAAAATGCCCAAAGTGGCATCTGAAAGCGGTCTTCTCCACATCCGAAGCTCTCATTCTAATCTAATGATACCCCGACTTGAGGTCAATCTTGGAGAAGAACACTGCACCATGTAGCTTGTCAATGAGCTCATCAATTCTCGGAATAGGATACCGATTCTTGATGGTTTTTTGATTCAAGGCTCTGTAATCCACACACATGCGCACGGTCCCATCCTTCTTTCTCACCAAAACAACAGCCGAAGCAAAGGGGATTTTGCTAGGCCGTATGTAACCCATGTCAAGCAATTCCTGAAACGCTTTCTCAATCTCATCCTTCTGCTTCTTAGGATACCAGTAAGGAGTAGTCATAACTGGCTTAGCTCCTTCTTCAAGCTCAATGATGTGTTCGGCACCTCTCTCAGGGGGTCTGCCAGGAGGTGGGTTTTCAAACACCTTACTTCTTTTTGGTTATCAAGGCTTGAATGTCTTTAGGATAATTCCAATTCTCTTTTTGTGGTTCTGAGGGCATGACCATGACCTTACTTCTATCCGTGATCATTGCTTGAATGTCAGAGGAATAGCTGCCCTTGTCTATCAATGGATTTGAAGGCATTATCAAACACTTTGCTGCCCACTCCACTTGATTATGGCGGATCAGCCTTTCCATCCTTTTCAAGGATACAACTTTAAGTCCACCATGCGACATTCCTCTCAATACTACCTTCTTTCCTTCAGATATGAATTTCAGCTCCATGGTTTGTAAGTTTAGTGTGACCTCACCAAGAGGTCTCAGCCATTGAATCCTGAGGGCTGCATCATCAGTCCCACCAATGCTCACCACAAAGAAATCATCTCTGATTTCATGATTTCCCAACTTCAGAGACATGTTAGAAATCATTCGGTTGCAGGATATAGTGGAGCCATTTGCTACCATGACTTTGAAGCCCTCAACTTCCTCTGCCACTAGTCCCCTTTTAGCAACAATCCTCTCATCAATGAAGTTGTGTGTTGCTCCTGTGTCAATGAGAGCAATGACACGATGCTCTCCAATCACACCCCAAACTCTAAAGGACTCATTTTTGTGAATGCTCGAGAGTTGAGCAACCACTCCTCTATCTTCTGACCCAAATTCAGACCCTTCAAGAGCCTCTTCATACTCGTTCTCAACATCAGTTTGTCGTTATGAAATTTCAGAATCTGATCCATCCGCAGAATAGCACTCCATCTGATGCAAACTACCCTTTCCATGACACTTATGTCCGGGGGCCCAAGGTTCTTTGCAAGAATAACAAAGATTCTTTCTCCAGAGCTCTTGACGGAGCTCATCGTCCATACGCGGAGGGAACCTCTTGGTCTAATTTGTGAACTTCTTCTTATCCTTTCTGAAAGGAAAAGGCTTGGACTGAGTTTTATTCCTTGGGGTAGCCAACTCCATGCTTTGAGATTTCTTAATAGCTTCTGCCAAGGTGGGTGGATCAAATGCTTTAACCCAACCTTTCAAAGGTTCCTCAAGTCCTTCAGTGAAAAGGACAACTAACCGCTTCTCAGAGATGCTACTTACCATAACTGATAGATTTTGGAATTTAGTTACATAAGTGTCCAACGAACCTTGTTGCTTGAGTTGTGCAAGTTCTCTAAACTTCATCTCTGGATCCTTGGTATCAAATCTCTCAATCAGCTTGTTGGTGAAATCAGCATAGGTGGTGATTAAGTTATGACCAAGGGTGACCAACCCATGGTACCACCATTCGTGGGCCACTCCATCCAAGTGCAAGGTAGCAAACTTGATGGCATCTTCCGACATAGGCCTCAAGGACAAGTAATTGTCCAACTTCTGCACCCATGCTCTAGCTGTGCTCTTAGCACTTCCATCAAAGTGTGCTAAGGTCACTCTTCCAAGAGCTTGCTGATAATCTCTTGGGGCAGCAAACTTATAGTCATTCCTCCTTCCTCTTCATTTTCTGATCCATAAACTGATCCAGAGTTAGGATATCTCGGATCTCACCAAGGAGAGAAGCATACTCCATGAAGCTATTTCTTATTTCATCAGCTGTAGGTATCTTTGTTTCAGCTTGTTGTACTTCTCTTGACAGAAATACAGGTTGTAAAGGTCTTGGGGCTGAACCTCCATTGTTACTCCCATTTCCATTACCTACAGGAGCATTAGAAGTGCTGGCTTTTGGTCCATTGTTGGGTTCGTTAGGGGTCCCAACAACGTTCTGGTTAAGTTTGGCCAGCAGTAGAGACATCATGTCCATCATGGCATTGAATTGTCTCTCAGCCTTCTTATCAGGTGCCTCATTCTGTTTTGTAGTCTTATCTGCCATTGAATCCACTGAGTCTGAAGAATCTAAATCCTTCCCTCTGTTCCTCAGTACTTCTAAAAATGTGTCCTCTTCCGGTACTATCGGAATCTGAAACTACTGTCTCTTATACTCCCGGTTGTAGTATCTGACGTCTCTGTCACTCATGGAGACTTCTGAACCCACTGAAACTCACAGGCTGGCAGGAAAACCAGCTCTAATACCACTGTAATATCCCAGTTATTTTTTTTTTTGTTTTTTAGGCCAACAATAGTCATCCACAAACAGATAACCCGTTAAGGTTAGAAAGCATAAACTGAAACATGCTGGAAAAGCAACCCTTCCACTTTCTAATCACCAAGGGCCCAATGTGGGAAGGTGAGAGCATATGGTGTTAAGGGGATCGTTAGCTTCAAATAACTGAAAACAATACAATGCTTGGGCGGCAAGCCAGCCCCTTTTGCTTATCCAGCAGGAATACAAGAAACTTGGCAGTGAACCAGCCAAGAGAGACACACAAAGGCACAAATCACTCAACCGCAATATTTCAACGGGAGGACTGAAATTACATAACAATCTCAACTCAACCGCTTATGCAGCGGGAGAACCATTACACTCAGACATCACTTGACCACTTATGCAGTGGGAGGACTGAATTACAATTTACTTGAAACTAGGCGGCAAACCAGCCTCTTCCACTTTTCAGCGGGGTGAGAATTACAAATTAGAATTGGTTAGTAGTACTACTACTTAACCTTACAATAATAAAGATGATATGAGAAGAGAGTAATGCGGAATATCCAAATAAGAACGTGAAATTCTGCTAACATCAAATCTGCAGGCTGGAATTGCAAAACCAGTAGCCTAAGAAATCAATAAAATACTCACAACTCTCTCAATACTTATCCAAAACACCCAAAATCAGTCCCAAACCCACACTAGGCTAGCTACGATGACAACCAACCAAAAACAAGCTATCATAACTCCCTTATTAACTTGGCACGCATCCCAATGCACTTCAGAACCCCACGCCTAGCTAAGGAATTTCAATTTTATCTAATAAATTCAATGCTCAACCAAAGATGCCACAAACTTACTGTGTAAATCGCTAGTACTAGGAAGGATGAATGAGCCAATACCCATAACGGTCAGTCACTCCAACAGAGAGGTATGATCAAAATGTAGTTCAGCCACAGGGAAACTAGCAAATTCCAAAATTGCTCCAAACACCAAAAAGGACTAAGATACGCACTGAGAGTATGATAGATTACAACACATAGCTAGGTACTATATTTCAAGTATGAAACGGGGAAGCACTAGGGAGCCGCACTCCGAAGCCTCAAAGTTTTGATGCCAATCCGGCAACATAACAATGCAAATTTTCAAGATGCCAAGAATGGGAGCCCAAGGCTCTTATTTATAACCTCAACATCACCAAATTCAAATGCAAATGCTTCAAATTCAACTTTCCCATTTGCATTTCATTACTTCTCACGTGGACCCCAAGGATGGCGCCATTCCTCAAGTCAAACCTCACGCCAAACAGCAAGGACCACGATTTTTGCTTAGCAAACACTTGAGATGAAATAAAATAATATCTCCATTGACAATTTGACGTCCCCTACTAGACATAAAATTCGCCTAGCACTTAGGAGATATTATGCACTATTTCCAAAATCAATAAATCAGTAGTAACTAATCAAATTAATTAAATATTGAACCTTAGGATAAGGAAATAATATTTAATTATGTCATTTATGACTCCAATACTGATTATTGTCAAAACCAGGAGGACCACTGAACTGCTGCAGGATCAGGACCCCGTCCACTGCCAAAAATAGAAATATGCCATACTGTCACATACTAAAAATAGTAAGTCATGAACTACTGCTCTGAAAAGCATGATGTTCGCGCCCAATGACAGAGCATGGAGAGCTTAGTAGGACAGTATCACCAAAATGGCCAACCCCTGACTTACTAAAAATAGTAAGTTCTCGCCTCATTAATGCTTGACCCTCATTCTTCATTCCACCTAGCCTACGGGTCTCAGGAATAGGCTAATGGACCACTGGAAGGACATCAGCGAGAAGGGGACATTACACAATGCCCCCAACGGGGTCAAGGGGCAGCGCTCCTTGCGGGGGTCTTGGGGCAGCACATCAATTTTCTGCTTTTTTAAGACGTCAAGAACGAGGCCAATGAAGTCAAAATTCTGATCAAGGCGTATTCTCCTATACGGGTATTGTGTTTTTTGACTTGTTCTCCTTCCATATGGGCTTATTCTCCTTGCATACAGACTTGTTCTTTTGTACAGGCTTGTGCTTCTCTCTTGATTGTACGATGCATAGGTGTGTGGCTTGAGACTCCCTTCATCCAACTCAACACTTTCACTGTATGGTACGATACTTCCATTGTACGGCTCAAGAATTATCTCATACGATGCAACTCCTCCTTTGTACGGCCTAGCAATCCTTGCGTACAGTTCAACTTTTCTCTCCCACAGTGCAACTCTTTCTTCGTACGGCCTAGAAATCCTTGCGTACGGTTCAACTTTTCTCTCCCACGACACAACTCTTCCTCCGTACGGCCTAGCAATGCTTGCGTACGATTCAACTTTTCCTCCGTACGACATGTTCATGGTTTTTCTATACGGCCTTCTCCACACTCGCCTATGGTACGACATGTATATGGTTTTTTTGTATGGCCTTCCCCACACTCACTACCTGGTTCCTCAAGTCAATGACATGCTTCCTCCCGTCACTCTCGATCGAGAGTGTGTTTCGCTTCCAGTGATGATTCACCTTGGCAGTAACCAACCATCCCCTCCCGAGGAGTGCATTGTCCACCTCCTTCTGTAACCAGATGACTACAAAGTCCAAGAAGGTTTTTTGTGTCCAAATCATTACTTTTTGTGCCATCAATGTTCCCAACGGCTGGATGTCGTGCTGATCGGCACCTACCAAGTGGAAGCTTGGCAGCCAAAGATTCGGCTTCCCCAGACATTTCCATGTGTCTTCTGGCAGTACATTTACTCTCGAGCCTCCATCGACAATGGTGTTTGTGTGTTTGTCAAGTTCTTCCCCATTATTTCCATCTCGACAACCGTCGGCTTCCTCCTGATGCTCACCATCAACAACATTGGATCACTGGACTCGTTCCCTTCGCCTGATGGTTTTCCTGTCAGTTCCTCCTCATGTGGCTTACATTGTTTCTGGATGACTGTGTCATCATTGACTGTGTTGGCAATTGCCATTCTCAGTTATGACATAGTTTGAAGAAGGTCTGCCACCTTGATGGGTACGGTTGATTGTAGCACCTGTCGGACTATGTTCTTCTCTAACTCTCGCAATGACATACTTGTAGTTCCATTGGAAGTTACTTGTTCCTTCACCAACACTTGTTCTACTTCGGCTTGTTCCTTTTTCATACCAGAGTTTGAATACATCGCCTTCTTTGATTGTTCTCTTGTGATTGCCAAAACTACGTCCTCTTGTTCCTCCACGTCCAGCATATTCTGATTCGAGCAGTTGGTGTTTTCATGGTCACCTGGTCCACACCATTTGCACAATAATTGTATGTTGTCTTTCTTGTTATGGCAGTCTCTTGCAAAGTGTCCCCATTCACTACATTGTCGGCACTGTATGATAGGACGTCCTTTGGAGTCATTCTGTATTTGGTTTCGCCTCATTGATTTCCATAACCACTTGGTGATACATTCTGTGATTTCGATGGGCAGGACTCTCCCTGTGTGAAGAGTACTTGTGTACTTCTCATCTTCAAATTGTACGGGCACTCCTTGATTGAATGCCCCAACACTTGGCAAATTTCACAAAACATATTTCTAGGACAATTACCTTTCGTGTGCCCCTCCCTTTTGCACTCAATACACCATAGTTCATTACCTTCATTGCTGGTTCCTTTCTCAGCCTTCAATTCTTTCATCATTCTCAACATATCCCGTCGAAGGGCTCGTATGGTTTTGGATTCTTCGTCACTGCTACCTTTGGTGCTCTCATCATCATCAGTCTTCCTCTTCTCTCGGGAGGAGGTTTTATTTTCACTCTCGATGTTCATCGCTCGATTGTACGCATCGGCGTATGAGGACAGAGGCACTACTTTCATCTTCTTGCGCAGTGAGGGTATCAATCCCTCTGTGAACACCTCTTCTTCAACCCGTTGGCTAGCTGGTTTTCCATCTTGTTCAACAGTTCTTTGAGCCTACGGTTGTAAGCGCGTATACTCTCATTTTTCCCTTGCATAGTATTATAGATTTCGGCCACTATCTCATTATCATCGCTCAAGAGTTTGAATTCCTCCTGGAACGCCCCCTTCAGATCACTCCATCTCACCTTGTGTTGGGTGTCGAGGTCTGTGTACCAGTCAATGGTGATCCCCTGAAGGGTGGCGGGAAATACCTTCAACCAGTAGTCCCTATCATCTTGGCCATTTGCCTCCCAAATGGTTATGCATGTTTTGCAATGCCGTACCAGATCCTCCGACCCGTCTCCTGTGAACTTCGGCAGTTTTTGCTTCTCCTAGGTGTTCAACATTGTTTTCACTCGAAAGGTACGTGTGTATTCGCCTTGTGTGCCGGACCTGGGTGGACTGTTTCGACCTCTACGTCCCGGTGCTTTCCCTGCACTCTCGGCCATGCAGGCGTCCTCTACACTTCCACCTTCAACGTCCCCAACACTTCGAGTACTTCTAGGTGTGTCGGACCTGAGTGAACTGTTCCAACCACTACGTTCCGATGCTTTCCTTACACTCTTAGACACACGCACGTCCTCTACATGTCCACCTCTAGCGTCCCAACACTCCGAGTACTTCTAGGCTTCGACTCGTCTCTATGCTCCCTCCGGCTGAGGGTCAACGGATCACCTAATTGCTTGGTCTTGACTACCCTGTGGCCTCTTCTCACCTTTCATGGGATCTATGGACATGAATCACTCAAGGCTGACTCGATTTCTTTTAAGGCAATGGCGCCAAAATGTTTACCGCTACAACTGGTAAATTAAATACAGGGAATAATAATGTACATGACAATGCATACCAAACACGACAGTAAAATATATCTTTATTCGCACATTCAATTATTACAGAGAAGAGACCAAAGATGGTCGGCCGAAGATTACAATAGATCCGACAATACCATTCGCCTTCCTTGGCAGTACATGACATATTTAAAGGACCCAACGGTTGCCGGGAGGTACACAACCGTCAACCAACCGACACATAACTACCCGAGACTAACAACCCACTCAATACAATTAATTAATACATTGTCGGATAACAAATATTATCAAACATAACAACAGGCAATTTATGCCGACAACAAACACTGCTGGAACCTAGAAACTAAATTAACTTACTTGGAAAATAAAGATAAAAGGAGATGAGGGTTAAGAGATCTGATTTAATACGAAGGAAAATGACAATAAAGGATGATGCTTTGATAGACAGATTCCATAATCAAGCCTTGCTTTGCCATGCAGAAACAACTACACAAAATTGATGCAATCTCCAAAGGCTAATGCAGAATTTTCATACTATAGACATTCATCAAATACCCAAGACTAGCGCAATTCAAATGAAGATCCACAATTGAACTCGTGCTTAACGAGGTTCAAGCTAACTTTGCAATGTAGCATACAATCAACAAACCACAAAAGTATGAACCAAATATTCCATCACATGTCATTACACTTCTCCATTATAATCAATGAACTTTATCTAAATTTGAGAAGTAACAAGAAACCATGTAACATGTAGAAACAACACATAGACATCCACCATGCTTCAATGAAAAACATGTATTAAATTCAAAGAGTCTTAGCAACAACTTCGAGTTTCCTCCTACTCTACTACTAACTACTAATTGCTTCTGTTACTGAACTATTAACTATTACAAATGAGAGGAATACGCCTTATATAGAGGTCTCATTAAAATTCAAAGGCTCATATCAGTTTGAAATCAATGGCCAAGATTTAATAATAAAACCTTAATTAGGATTAGTAACAACATACTTCATTCTAGCCAATGAAATAATTACAATAAACTGGACACATGTCCTTAAATGCTGACAAATGAGTGATGAGGTTAGATACATGGAACCATAGAAGAATAAATCGGTTAAAATTTGGAAAAATCGTGATTAATCGTGAATTCACGAAATTCCCCTTTTTTTCCTTAAAAAAAAAAACATTTTTTTGTGAAATGTTGTTGACTACAGCTTTTGATCTATTCTCTCTCATTTTTGCCTGGTTTTTCTAGTATAATTAGAACTTTTTAGAGGGTTTCTACCTGCGATTTTGAATAGGGTTTTTCCACATGATTTTTGACACAGTTTTCAATAGGATTTTTCCATAATTTTCGACGAGGTTCTTGCATGATTCATCCTTTCAAGAACTACAACACCAAATTTCAATCTATATTCGAGACTTCATTGCATAGGGTGAGCCGATAAATTCTTGAACTTCCATGCTTACTCATCCAAAGTGGGAGCGTGAGCTTGAAGGTTGTTATTGATTGTTGTGCATGTGCAAGCTCGCAAACCCTAAATCTCAACAATGACATGGCAGAAGCAATATTTTTTTATTTCGTTTACTCTTTTATTCATTTATATTTAAACTATAATAATAGTATAATAATTGCAATAATATAATATAATATTTATAATATATTAATATAACATAATTCTTATATTATTTTATTATGTTTCTACAATAATTGTTGTATTATTATTATATTATAATAAATAAAATAATTATAATGTATTAATATAATATAATTATTATAACATAATAATAATATAATTTTTTTAAATCCAACTTTTTCCTGTTTTTCAAAAAATCTTAATACTTTTATTTTCCGATTTTTCACCAAACATTTTTTGCTGCTATGCATGGAACAATCTCCAATGGAGTGCCATGTGCTGCTTGCTCCTGTAGATCATCACAAAGTGTTTGTGATGGAGCCTTATCTCTTGATACTCGACATTATCCAATTGCTCAATGTGAAGAAGATGGGGCATATTCCCAAATTGTATCATCTTTGCAATCAAGCTGACTTTCTAACTTTACTTAACTCTTCTGAAACTATTTGCTCAATCATCCTTGTATTTCCATTCTCTAACTTGGGAATCCTAGCCTTGGTTTGCACTTCGACCTGATGATGCTTGATCCTAACCCGAATTCCTTGCTTCGATGTGGGGAAGTATCTTCATGTATAATGGAGGTCTTTCCATGTGGTGTATTTGAATGTAGAGTCTCTCATTGTGAGGTAATCTCCATTGATCTCCCCTTGTACCGGCAGTCACCTTGGATTTTTGAAGGAAATTCAAGGTGATTGCGAAATTCCCTTGATCTTCATTTGAATACCTTGATGTTGTAAGCTCCTCATGTTGAAGACCCTAAACTTGTAGAGTAATCCTTATGTATAGTTGCATCCTTGAAGTTGTAAGTCCCTCTTGAGTAATTTTGCTCTCTTGCTTTGTGAAGTACTGATCATCATTGCATACAAACCTCCTTGGACATCAATCTTAACCACATATCCTTGACTAGGGTGGAATTGCAAGAGCAATGTGAATTAGCACTCTCCTTTGATTGGAATTGTATGATATCTTCTTAGGGAGGGACTGCTAGCTAGTCTTGCAGTGTCACCTTGAATTGGTAGACCTTGTCCTTCCCCTCATGTTGATTTGCCTTGAATGTGTCGATGTTGTGACTTGTAGAGCAACATTGCCTTAATGATCATTCACCCCTCCTTAAGTCTTCTCTCCAAGTCGCATCCTCAAAACCTGAAAAAGGAAAACAAACACATTGTGAATGAAAGGCAACACAAGTAAGAATGCATCATAATTCATGAAAACCAATAAATCCAATCTGATTCTCTGCCTTTATTTGCAGACCTGCTTCCTAATTCTGCTCCTTAACTTATTTTGAATTGGATGACTGAATGTCCAGACTCCAAATTGATGTCTCCTTTATACCTCTCCACACCCTTTCATTTACACTCCCCACCATCCAGCTGACCTAGATGGTTGAACATACTCACTTTGCCCCTTTAAAACCTAAATTTCACCTTCATATTAGGGCCGACCTTGGTTTCCAATCCCTGAGTGAATTTTTGGGGATCCTCTTGCATAAATAAGAACGGATTCTTGAGATTATTTTGCACAAACTCAGTGCATTCAAGACCCATGCTTGCATAGCGCATTCAAGGTGTCTGTGTACAAATTTGGGTGTAGGTTGGCTGCATCTTCTTGCAATTCATTTTCCCCTCTTGAGAGATATAAGTATGACATCCAGCAAGGTCATATCAACCCAATTCTCATCCCAACATCCTAGTTCTTCTCTGCCTAGCGAATTCTAAGTCTGATTTACATGTTCCAATATCTGATTTTGATGCCTTCGCTCTGATTTTAACCTCCTTTAGGTCTGATTCATATCTTCCAAGGTCTGAATTCACTTCTTATAGAGCATATGAAACATCCATGTGCACAAAACAATATAGGGCAGTATTAGCATGTGTGCATGCATAATCCTTACCTTAAAAATTTTCATCACTCTTAATCTGATTTCCAAGTCGGAAGGTCTGAGTTTAGGCTTTAAGGGGGTGATCACCATTTCACCTCTTCCAACAACTAATTTTCATTGTTTAAGGTCTGAATTTGTGTTTTGCAGGTCTAATTTCCTAGGTTTTAACCCCCTCAATGAGCGCATTCTAAGGGTATGAATGCACAGAAGGTGACTGAGTGCACATTATGTGTATGCTTACACAATTTGTACAAAGCGCATATGGATAGGTGGCATGCATAAATCAAGGGCTAGAGCACATTCAAAGGATCCACTTGCACAAAACTGAGTGTTGGCACATCTAAGATAAATTCATACACAATCTAAGGCGGGATCTCATAATGCAATTGCACAAAAATGATGCCTGATCGGGTTTTAAGTGTTGCATTGCACATTTTTTGTGTTGAGTGTATCTAAAGACTACCTTGCATAAAAGGTGAGCACATGTAGGAGTTGTTCATGCATAAATTTGTCCTTGAGCACATATAGGTGTGCTTGCACAAAATGACTTGATATGGTGGGATTTTAACCTTCAATTGCACAAACTTGATATGGCAGGGTTTAAGGCTAGGCTTGTGTAACTTAGTGCAAGTTGAGCGCACCTCATGGGTTGGCATGCATTAATACAATGTAGAGTGGGTTTAGGATATGTATATGCACAAAACATGGCGGGTTTAGAGCCTTCAAATGCACAAGGAAAGAGAATGAGCGCATACAAGGTGGTGTCAAGCACAAAATCACACATGGAGCAGATTTTGAAGGGTGCCTTGCATAAAATACACATGAATCTCCCCCCTTCATCAAACACAGTCACATTTAAGCTTGGGCGCATATGAAGGGTAGCCTTACCAAAGTTTATACATGAAATGAAGGGGTTGACCCCAAACTTAGGCAAATTTTCACAATTTTCGCCCCTTAGACCTTGCAAAAGATGATCTTGAAATTCATGACCCTAGGTGCTTTGCTTGCAGTTCCTAATGGAATTACAAGCCAACTTACCACTCCCTACCCTTTAATCCACTCACAACAACACTTTGCAATGACCTAGCAACCTTAGCAACATTGACAACCTTGACATCCCTTGACAACACTTGATTTCGACAACTTTGCAACATAGCAACATCCTTCAACCTTGTCATTCACACAACATACCTTCTCTTACTAGCAAAGGCTAACAACTACGACCACTACCAAGCTTGAAGACAACCTAACTAAGAAACCTAAGCAAAGCGAAAAGTGGGGGGTCCCCATTTGCAATGGGGTGATGTGTGAAAATGTCACAACAAGTATTATCAACACAATAAACTTGCACAAGCAATGGCCATCTAGTTCAAGACTGTTGGGATGCTTATCCATGTTCATTTTGTGTTTTGAGCAACCATTGTTTGGCGAAGTGTTGGAAGAAAAATTCCACCGATGAAAAAACAAAATCCTTCAAGAGAAAAAGGAATTTGTCCAAAGATATCGTTAATCATTTGTGCACTCCTTGCAAGAAGGGTGGGCATTGGCGTGCAAGATGTTGGATACTGCATCCACAAATTCATCCAAAGAATTGCAACTTTGATTAAGAATGTTGCAGTCCATTTAAAAATGATAATTGTAGAATCAAAGAAGTGGTTGTGTATCCCTATTTTTGGTGAAACTACGCAATC
The DNA here is from genome assembly GCF_030272615.1 of Cryptomeria japonica. Classification (NCBI taxonomy): domain Eukaryota; kingdom Viridiplantae; phylum Streptophyta; class Pinopsida; order Cupressales; family Cupressaceae; genus Cryptomeria; species Cryptomeria japonica. Next base: position 197,323,658 of record NC_081409.1, on the reverse strand, counting down.
CTTTGTGTATGTGTCTTCTATGTGCTTTGACCTTGTCTAATCCATCATTGATATCTGATTAGGGATGTTTTCTTTGTTGGGAAATATTCAATCTCTATCCAATAAATTAACATTAAAGATTTGTTCTCATGTTATTACATCAATTGGTGAGATAGCAAGCTTGGACTATTACCATATGAAAATCTGAATTTTTTATGCAAATGTATTAAGCATAGTTGAACTACTCGCGACTCGGCTCAACTCGCCAAGCCCTTGGGAAAAAAACTCGGCGAAAACTCGGGAAAAACTCGGCAACTTAAAAACACGCTTAAACTTAGTAAAAAACGCATTTTTTTTGCAATTTTTAATGAGAAGATGCATCCAAAGAGTCAATAAATGATAACACAAAAGAAACAAGCTGATTCTAGATATATTTAAATGCAAAGTGTCTACAAAATCGCATCCTCATGAGGAATGCTGATGGCTGGAAGCCTGAAGCAAAATAGTAAATTAGTAAATAGTTTTTGTAAAACCAAAAGTAAATACATCATCACAAATTACAATTACAACTTCCTCTTCCCAGCTCTAGCAAAAACATGGGGAGAGGTAGAACTAGAGGGTCTAGACTGTCTAGTCGTATAAGTCTGCTGTGGGACTGGGCGTGACTGTGCCTCCTCGCTCGGTATGGTTGATTGAGACTCATTCTCCATCCTGGATGAAGCTATGTCTCCACCTGCCTCTGGCACTGGCAATGAATCCTCATCCTCATCCTCATCCTCATCCTCCTCAATGTCATCCAGCCTGAAACCAAATCCACCCCCCTCCTCCATAGCCTGCCTCTCCAAATCAGTGATGTCAGTGTCGGAAAACAATGGAGGCTGCTCCTGTGATGTCCAATCACTGTAAGGATTTATATCATCCAAGTCAATTGGACCACCTTCTAGTTCCTCTACCTTCTTTACGCGCAATTGAAGATTATATTGCACGTAGACAAGGTCATTGAGCCGTTTCTGCGCTAACTTGCTCCTCTTCTTCGTGTGGATTGTTTCAAACAAGCTCCAATTGCGCTCACAATTGGATGAACTGCAAGGCTGACATAAGACTCTGAGGGCAAATTTTTTGAGATGTGGGGTGTTTCCACCCCAATTTTGCCACCAAGCATCTGCAAAATAAATAAAATGGAAAAGTTAGAAAGCAAAGAGAAAAGAGAAAACATAATTTATCAATCATTTTAGTCTTTAGATCCCAAAATCCAAATGGCAAATGTTATACCTGGGGTTTGAGTGGTTCTTCCTCTCCTAGCCAGCTCTGAAGAGAATAGCTTACCCCTTCCTCCCTCATAATTTTGGAGCTCACTCACAATGAGGTCTCTCTCCTCAACATCAGGTACCATCCTCTCAATGCATGTACTGAGGCCCTCCATGACTTCTCCATTCGAATCTGAGTAAGAACCCCCGAACCTAAAACGAGGGTTGAGGAAGTACCCTGCTGCATGAATGGGTTGGTGGAGCTGATTGTTCCACCTCCTATCAACAATTTCCCAAATGGGATCAAATTTGAGCCTATCCCCCTTGTAGTAATTTTTGATAGACTCTTTGGCCCTATCCATGGCCTCATAAAGATATCCCATTGGGGTTTTATCCCCATCCACCAAGCGAAGAACTCGAACCAAGGGCTCTGACACCTACAATTGAAAAATACAAATTACAAAAAGATCAAAATTTAAATAATGAAGTTACAAATTAGTAATGAGAGACTTGAATCAAGAATAACTAAAATTTAAAAATTAAAGTTTTGAAGTAACAACCTTCACAATCTCTGCAGCCCTTTGTGCAAATTGGTTGTCGAAGACTATGCATGCGATAGCCTCTCCTTTAGGCTTCTTTGAATAAGGTGAGTTAAGCCATTCTCCACTCACAAACATTTGTTTCAAAGAAGTCAATGCAGCAAGAATGCTTTGCAACGTCAAGAAAATCGTTGCAAACCTTGTGACACCAGCTCTCACCAAATCTTTCCCTTGCGTGTGTTGTCTCATCAAATTTAGGACCCAAGGGTGATTGTAGATATATTTAGTGATCCTCCTTGCATCTTCCACAACTGGAGTCACCCACTCAAGTTTTCCTATGTCCTCCAAAAGAAGGTCAAGGACATGTGCTGCACAAGGTGTCCAAAAAAGAGTGGGGTGCCTCTCTTGGAGGATTCTTCCTGCAAAAGAAGAATTTATTCTTAAGAAATATGCAACCAAGTAAAACAAAGCCCACAACAAATGAGAATATTGTTAATGCCTAAAAGTGATAATTCAAAAGGATTCTACCTGCTGACACATATGTTGCTGCATTATCTGTGATGATTTGCACCACATTCTCTACCCCCACCTCCATGATGACACGCTCCAACATTCCAGCCAATGTTTCTGCATTTTTCACCTTGTTGGAGGCATCGACAGATTTCAAGAACACTACATTGTCCTTGCAAGCGACCAAAAAATTGATGATGGTGCGGTTCTTGCCATCTGTCCACCCATCAGAAAGAATGGTGCAGCCATAATTTGCCCAATCAATTTTTTGATCCTCCATCACTTCTCTTGCCCTAGCAACTGCATTTGTGAGCAACCTGTAAATGCAAAGTGAAATTAGGTATTAGTACACAATTTTGATTTAATAAACAAGAAATCTAAAAAATAATTAAAAATGAAATCAAGTGGACTATGTAGTAATTTACTAACCTCCCACTCAAATCCCTGCGAGAAGGGGCCTTGTACCCCTTTCCTGAAACTGTCATAGCAGTCACCAAATTCAACCAATAAGCATTCTCCGCCACATTGAATGCAATGTTGTTGAAGTACCAAAAATCAGCAACTGCAATGTCAGTTTTCTCATGTACCTCCTTATTCCATCCACTAGCCTCTAATGATGGTTGTCCTCCAGGTGTGTTTCTGGGCACAAAATAATCACCTATCGAACCTGATCGTTGTGATGGAAGAGGAACAGGGCCCCGGCCAGGTACTCTACTAGAGGAAGCAGAAGCAATGGGTGAGCTGATGGTCGGTTTGCGGATACGTGGGCCACGCCGAGAGCCCACTATGCCCTCAAGTGCTTCTTCTTCCTCTTCAAGGTCAATAGAAACACCTTGAGATTCAGCTATGGCTGATCTCATGGCTAGTTTTGCCCTCTCCCTTTGCAGTTTCTTCTCTTCCCCAGCTGCAAGTAGGGCATTCATTTGTCTTTTTATTTCTTCATTGGTCCCAGGGCATGCTCTAGCATCATGCCTATCTATTCCTGCAAGGTGGTATTTGAGGCGGTTGATGCCTCCATGAAGTATTCTCTCACACTGTATGCATATAATTGACCCAGGATCGGGTCCCTCATAGGCATACCTCCATGCCCCATCTCTAGCACCTCTAGGACGGGTGCCTATAAATCCAGCTGGGCATGGATCTAGTGGCCATTGCTCCCTTGCCATGATTAATGCTTACTTAACCTACACATACAAAGTGCAAAAAAAAATTAACATTTTAGTTAAACAATTTAGCACTAAGCAAACTATCTACATTAGTTTAAATAAATTTAGACATCATTCGAAGTTTTTTTTTAAAAAAAGTAGGGTTTGAATTTTTTTTTGAAAACTAGATTCTTCAAAAAAATTGTGAAAATTCAACAAGAATTGTGTTAAATCTTGTGTAAATAACTTAGAAATGATTTAGACTACCTAGGAATCATTTGTAATCAATCTAAATGCAACAAAAAATAAACAAATTGTTTTAAAAAAGCATAGAAAAAAAATTAAAAAACTTACTTGGAATCTGATTTTCCCTTCAAATCCCCTTCAAATCACTCAATAACCACCCCAAATCACCTTCCAAGCCTTCCAAATGAGTTTCCCCCTTCTCAGCCCAAAACACAATTGAAAAACAAAAAAACAAATGAGTTTTAAGCCGTTTTCGGCTGTATACAAAACACGGGCGAGTTTTTGCCAAAAACTCTGCGAGTTTCCTGGCGAGTAGAAGTCGTTACTACTCGCCAGGGGCAAAAACTCGGCGAGTTTTTGTGACTCGCCGAGTATTCGGCGAGTTTGTCATCTATGGTATTAAGTAACCTTAATGTGAAATTAACATGATTAGATCCATCTTTATGATGCTAAAAAACAGCCAATATAACATGCCTAACAACAACACCTTATGTAACTTATAACAGCAATAAATCAAAGATAGCATCATCATAAGATAGCAGCAAAGAGGCAGAAATCAACAACATAATTAATTTCAAAGCCCTAGGCTACAAATTGAAATAATTTGCAATTTGCATGTATGAATAATATATTCAATATTTAAATTGTAAACAAAGAAAAATAAACTACTATTTACTATTTAACAATGAAAACACAAAAACAAAATGAAGTCTCACCTTGAAGGCTTGATGAATGCTTTCAATGGTTGATTGATGAAGATAATTGAAGTCTTCCTCTAACTCTTCTTCTTGCTCTTTCTCTTGCTCTTACTCTTGGTCAATGTAATGAAAAAATGTTGATGGTGGTTTGAAATGACGGCGAGCATGTATATTTATAGTTTTCTGAGGGTTTAGAGTTTGGTTGTGGCCCATTCACGCTTAAGGGTTGGGAATAGTGAATTAGATTTTTTTAATACTTTTTTTTGTTTTTAAATATTTACTGCTGTCCAAGCCATTGGGACTTCTCAGAGCCTTTGAGATGGTTGAGGGGCATCTCAAAATCCCCAAGCTGGTCCAGGGAAATCAGGGCATCCCCTCAATGTCCCCAACAAAGGGGGGCATCCCTAGCTACAACAAGATGTCCTTAAAACATCGCCACTCTAGTGGTGGCAAGGGGAGGGAGCAATGTGGGGACACTTCTTCCCTATTCCCCCATCCCAAGGTCAACTCAGTTCCAGAAATTTTGATTTTTGAGGGGTGAGAGGACTTGTCCCTATGGAACTATGGACTTTCATTGTCACTCGTAGTGTTTCTCTATATGGTAATAGAAGAAATTGTGTAACATTTGCTCCTACATTGCCCTTACATAGTATATCTTTGGATTTGGATTATTCTGCTCGTGGGTCACTCTAGGGTTGCTCCTTCAACTACTAGAATGCAGTTATGTGGCTGGTTGACTAGCTCAAAATATGAAAATGTTGTGGAACATATTTTATTGTGTACATTATGTTGGATATTGTTAGAGCAAAATATGTGGCTTTTCCCAAGGGTTGCAATTCCCAAGGGTTGCAATGCTTTGGGAGTGTTGCTGGATTAAAATAATATCTTCAAATCAGTCTTATTTGCTCCATGGTTGCAGAAACTGAAGAAGTCGCTCTCTAATTATGATCTTTAAATTTTGTAAAATTGGGAGATGGAGAATCTATAACCATTAATGGGTTAAGAGAATATGATTGAGAGGACAAGATGTCTAGTGCAAAGTTAAAGAAGAATAAGGAAGAATAAGGACAGCATTTTAGTAGAAAGTAAGAATGGTACTTGGACACCCCCACCTTCAGGCTTCATCAAGTTGAATTGTTATGGTGCCTTGCATGGCAAGGGCCAGTTTTGTTCTTTGCAAGGAAGATGGAAGTTTTCCACATGCTAGATAGGGCATAACACAAATAACAAAGCTGAATGGGAGGGAATAGTTGCACAGATCATGTTAGCCTCTTCTAATGGGGTGAAAAATTTTGTCATAGGAGATTCACTTTTAGTAATTAATGTTCTAAAAAAGTGGACTTGTGACAATTGGAATTTAGGGAGACACTGGAAACCTGCTCCCTAAGCTCTCGCTTTAAGGAGGTCATATACTGTTTATTTTGCATATTTGAAATTCAATTGAAGATTATTTGGTCAATTGTGGCATTGACCAGGAGCCCACCACCTCTATGTACAGTATTAACCTGTCTTCTTAGGGTGAAATTGTAAAAAAATTATACAATTTAGACCTCCCTAATTTTAAAATTTCCTTAATGGGGACCATTTGGTTCATAGATTGAATGCTAACAGATTATTAAGTATTGGAATTTATGAAGTCTATAGTTGATGTTTATTGTTTCCTTTGGTTTGTGTGATTTTATTTTATACAAAGCTTGTTTGGCATAGTGTGTGGGAGTACAAGTATTTCAAGAGATGCAATAGTTGTTTCTTATTGCTCTGTGGTTGTATCACTTGGTATCATTTTGGAATATAGGAGTGATCTAGGTGTATTGACTTCACATTTTAAGGTGTCTATTTGCTGCAATGGCCTGTCATCATCACACCGGCAAAGGTCAAAATCCAACGCAAAAATGCCAAGATTTGAACCTTTTCCAGGTGAAAATGGCTTTCAATCTTTTGAGCTGGCTAGAACCCGCATGGCCCTCAACAACATCTGCATCAGGGAGTTCTCGCCAGTTCAAAAGATTGAAAGCAATTTTCACCTGGAATAGTACAGCAGCACTAGGGTTCATAAAAGAAGTTTTAGGTGATCAAGGAAAGGGTAATGCAAGGCCTTCAAGGTCGAAGGCTACAATCCACAAGGATTTTGTGACAAATTTGGCAGCTGTAGTACCCAATACAAGACTTTGGCTTTGGCTTCTTAGGCTTTTCTTACTAGACTCTATGGTGACATGGAGTCAGTGGCTGCTACAGAGGATTTGGGTGTTAAGGTCAGTGTAGCAAAGGTGACAAAAGAGGAGGCCCCTCCAAGGAATTCATCTCAGCCTGCTGGTGGGGATGGAGTACCTCTAGATCTGGATATGGTGCATATAGAATCACATTTGCTCAAACCATTGGGGATGTTGGTAAAGTTTTAGAAGACCTTATGATGACCCATATAAAGGGACACCTGGATGTGTCAAACGACTTCAAAATCCTGGTCTTCCATGGCAATCATATTCATTATGCTCAATGCAGAAAGGGGTTGTTCCATGGCGTTCAATTTCCTTAGATGTTTCAGCTTGGACAACTCGAGAGGAGGTTGGAGAGCAAGGAAGGTCTGTATTGAAGAAGTTGGTTGGGGAGGTGAAAGAAATTCTGGAATGAATCATTGGGGTATGTTGAAAAACCCTGGTATGGTGTATGTCGGTTTTTGCTGCTGTTTGGTTTTATTTGTGAGGAGTTGGCTTTTGGTGCTCGCGTTATGCTGGTTTTTGGCAGTTCTTTTTGTATGCTTTATAAGAAAATCTGTTCTATTTTGTGAGGTTATTTTGGTCGTTATTGTGCTGGAATTTTTATATTAGCTTAGCTTTGTCTAAGGCCAGGGACCTCAACTAATTAATCCAAAAAAGTTAAAAACCTTGACAACAGATTGTTTTGCAAGCACAATGCATAAATAAAGGATATTGATGGTTTTCAAATAATTGAATAAAGGATATTGTCAATTTTTTTTAATGTTCAAGGCTAAGTAATAAGTATAGTATTGTTTGCTTCTAATGCGCCTGTTATAACAAATATATATAAAAAGAAAACAACCACTAATTAGAAGCAATAATGCAAAAGCTTGTCATCTTGAACTTCTGTGTGCCAAAAAAATTATAACAAACCTCAAGCCAGCCATTGTTATAAACGGCAATTAAGATACCGTTGCACATGGCAAGAGCATGCACTGAGCACAAGTGAGTTGGAGCATTAGCCCCTAAAACTGTTAAAGGACTATGGTCTTTAAGCCACCATAAACGAACAGTTCCATCCCAACTTCCACTATACAAAAGCCCTTCATTGATATACAATGCTGACACTACTGACTTATGGCCTTCCATGGTAGAGATCAGGCTGTAATCCTGAAGAAGGAGGAATCTGATTATTGTATATCCGAATCATTCTCTGAATGATGCAAATGGGGAAACTCAAACAAAACATTGTACAAGATATGCAAAACAAAAAATTGAAAAAACAATCAAGAAAATGATGGAAATAGAAAATATATTAATGTGAGGCTGTTTATATTTTCACATTCATGCAACTCTGTCCACACCCATCCCGGCCCAAATCAACAACAGTTAGGAACTCATATATGAATGATTTGCATGTGTCTGCAGAGAAGAAAATGCAAATTTTGCTGGCTATTATAAAAGATATTGCATGGACAAAGCCCATCTCATATTTCACATAGCAAACTGCAGAAGGAACAAAGCCAAACAGCAATATACACTTGTTCCTTCTTGAAACCTCAAATACGACCAGGAAATTCTCCACCTAAAGTATATTTGAAGACCTTTTGACATAAGATTTAATAAATCCTACTGTGAACACATGTACTATGGACCAAGCAATATTCATAAGACAATAAAAGCAAACTATCATTCCACTTAGAAACTTGGTACAGGTTACTTACAACGAATAATCAACAAGGAAAATAGAACTCTGAAATTCTAACTTACTGACATGCAGATAAATAATATTACCAAGTGTTGATCTAGTGATACTCACAAGGCAGTAATAAGGGGTATACTAACCTCCTATTTTCAAAACTCCATACAAGTTACCTATAACTAATCGACACTTGGGAAGATAAAACACTAAAATTCTAACTACTTTTATGTATTGAAATAAACTAACAATTATTTTGATGGATTCTTATGAAATCTGCGAATATATAAACCAAGTTGCCAATTTGGGTACAGGTGTGGGCATGGGATACGGGTTCAGGTATGTGGGAATGACGAAAAACTTGTTCCCTTGGCCCTTGGGTATGGGTATGAGTATGCTATATATATATATATATATAATACGTTCAAACATCAAAATTATAAAATATAACTTTGAAGAAATGGGCAAAATCGTTTTCAGCTGGCATATGGAATATATGCATAGTACAACAGGGTGATTTTGGGAATGTCAGCATATAGAGAATAAAGGAAAATGCAACTTAGAAAGCTATTCATCAGATAGCTGCATTCTTCAATACATTTCTAAAGTTACAAAAGACTACTCTAAAAAAAGTATAAAAGTGAACAATATGATGCAGAAAATAAAACTTAAAAAATATCTTCAAATCAATAGAGTCAACAAATTATACAGGACTACAGATCACATCTACTTAGCTTGTGTTTACTTGTATAAAGTAATTACCAAGTTCAGCTCTCAAGTAGACCCCACAAGGTGTTCAAAATGGAACTGTCCTCAAGCTTTCAGACATCAATATAGAATAAACATGACCCCCAAATTATTAAAAAATGCAATCCAAATTATGACACTTTCTACAACAAAGCCAACTCACTTACAAGATCACAAGATTATGACATCTAGGATATATTATTGTTTTCCGAATAAAGGGCTGCAAATAAAGTCTGGCATTATGAATAATGCATTTTCCAGATAATGTGAATAAGAAAATGTTAAGGACAGTGCCGGAACTGCTTGGGTTCGCCCGGGTTCAGCCCGGGCACTCGGGTTCGAACCTGAACCCAATTCCAAACCCAAACCCACAAATCCAGTAACATGGATAATAGTTTATAACAAATATGAAAAATTTGCAATTCAACTATAATTTTGTGTAATTTAATTGGAGGATTGTTGATTTTATTCGCTAGATAACAGCAGTTCAAAAGAGCTTGAGCCAACAAGAAGGTATTGAATTCTTAAATACTTGTAAAAATAGACTGGGCACAAATTTTAGAGATTTACTAAAAGAATTGATTAGTAAGAAGCTCAAGCAAATATTTTTATTCCAATAACGTATATAGAAGTACTATAAGATCAAATCCACATTCAATTTGTAAAGACAAGAAAGCATAAAGAATACAAAATTGTTCACCCCGAAAAAAATATGCAGAGAAAATATGGCGGGCACATTTAAATCTGAGCACTGTTGTGTCTACTTGCAATCATTGATGATCTTGTCCCACGAGTTCTTTAATAAAAATCTAGTAAAAAATAGAATTTTCATTATCTAGAGACTGGACCAACCTACAGCCGAATACAAGAATGACCGTCCTGATTTTTTTTAATTAGGGTAGACTTGGTTTGTTTAACAATGCAATTTATTTGTACTTGCATGAATTGACTAGTCAATCATTCATCATCTGACCCACGAACTGCAGATAAAAATAGCAGACCAGAATAAAAAAGCAAATGCAGCCTTTAAAGAGCAGTGATAGACATCTTTCAAAACAGCATAAAGCAGTCTTCTAATTAGGGGCTGTCAGATATATATTGAATATGGCGATCGTAAAAGATAGAGTGAACAAAAATCTCTAGTTAACCCAGAGCAAGTATGTGAGCTCAAAGTTGGAGAGATGCAACATGATAGCTTGCATGTGTTCCTCTTTCAAAGGGAACCAAATTATTTATAGAGCAATGTCTGAATTCATTTAATGAGATGGAGGACATGGCTCCAGTATCTTATGCTAGTATTATTTGGAGCTTGATGTACGCTATGGTTTGTACCAGACCATACATTTCCCAAGCATTGGAAGTCATGAGCTGTTTTATGGCTAATCTTGGACAAGATCATTGGGAAATAATTAAGAGGGTTTTCAAATATTTTGCAAGGTGCCTTCAAGTACTCTATTTGTTACCATGGTGATTCTCCAAACGACCAACACCTACTGGACTTTATGGATTTGTGGATTCATATTGGGCAAGAGATGTCCATAACAAAAGATCAACTAGTGTATATGTGTTCAGTTTATTTGGTAGTGCTATTAGTTGGATGAGTAAGTGGCAAGTAGTGGTCGCTTTGTCCACTACAGAGGCTATGCACATTGCAATTAATCATGCATGTAAGGAAGCCATCTAACTTAAGAGATAATGCTCAGATGGGGACTAAGTCAAGGAGTTGTTTACTGCTATATCTAATAAATTAAGTACAGGAAATAATAATACAAATGATAATGCATACTAGACACAGTAGTAAAATATATCTTTACTTGCACATGAAATTATTACAAAGAAAAAGACCAGAGATGGTAGGCCAAGGATTACAATTAATCCGACTGTACCATACTACCTTCCTTGGCGGTACACAACATATTTAAAAGACCTGACGGTTGCCAAGAGGAACACAACCATCAACCAACTGACACACTAACTACCTGAGAGTGACAATCCACTTAATACAAACAATTAATACATTGGCAGACAACAAATATTATCAAACAGAACAATAGGCATTTTATGCCAACTACATCATTCCCCCCAAAAGAAAAAAGTCATCTTTCATATGACAAGTATAGATCAAGTAATATTCAAAAAGACTAATGACAAAATTGTAGGCAATGACTTGTACTGGACAAACCCAACTTGTAGTGTACCTACCAAATCAAATAGGGGTTTGGGGGCAACGCCCCCAATAGGGTCAAGGGGTAGTGCATCAATTTTCAAATTTTCTGAGACACCAAAAACATTGTTGATGAAGCCAAAAATTGGAGATTTCACTCCTACCATCTGCTTTTTTTGTCCTTCGCGTACGGCACCCCTCACTATTAGAATAATACTTTATTATTTTAATATTAATGCTCAATATTGTAAAGTTAGTGTAAATATCTTAATAAGATCTTGCTCGATCTTATTGGCAGTTTCTTTTCAGAAACTTGTCCTCTTGTAATTCTTTGTAATCCTATTTATTGAGCGTTTGCTCATTGTTAATATCATCCAATTTTTTACCAATTACTTGCGTAATATGGTATCAGAGCCTCGGTTATTTTCAAAATAATTTTTTAATTAAAAATTCGTCACGAATTTTTAACAGTTTTTTTTGAAAAACTTCTTTGTTTATTCGAAATTGCTACTTTGGTAGTTCGTTTAGGCTGCAGCTACTAGGGTTTTCTGGCTATTTTCTGCCCTCTCCCGTGACCCGTCTCTCCTGCATTTCGCGCGACCACGCGACGCGATTTTTTTCCCGCCTGCAATTTTTTTCTGCCATTTTTGGACGGAAATCTGCATTTTCGATTAGGGTTTTTACCCTTCAGATCAAGTCGAAATTTTTTTCCGATTGTAGATTCTTGGTGGGTTTTTTGAGATCTCAACTAGGTTGTCGTCATAATTTTCTGGGTGCCTTGATTTTCGTGCCAGCGGATCCAAATTCCGACAGCAGATTCCTTCTGGGTTTTTCGCAAGGATTTTTGGGTTGTCTTCAGATTTTTCTGGGTCAGCTAGAATTTTTTTCTTGAAATTTGTGTCAGTGGTACTTCATTTTTTGAAGTCTGTACCTGCATCTGCCTCTGTTTCTGCATTGGGATTCGATTTTTTGAATTTCGTGCCAGCGCCTCTTCTCAGTTTTTCGTTTTTCGTGCATTGGGAAACATGTAAGATGGCGTCATTAACCAGCTTGATGTTGGAAGGCAATCAGGTTTTGTGCACTTAGCATCTTCTCAGTACCTCGTTTTTCGTGCCTCGAAAAGCGTGAAGATGGCTTATGGGCATCGATGTTTGTTTCGGTTTTTAATATTTTTTTACCTAAAAAAAATTTCTGATGGGTTTTAATATTTTTTTCCCTTGAAAAAATTTGTGGGTTTTAATAATTTTGTCCTAAAAAATTATCTGTGGGTTTTTAAATATTTTTTGTCCCTGTAAAAAAAAATCATGGGAGGTTTATGATTTTTTCCTCAAAAATTGTACTTTGCTGCAACCTGTTTTTAGTTGCACTTGGAGTTGTGCGAACATCTGCACTAGTCTCTTGTTTGCAGTCTATTTTCGGGCATCTTGCTCATCTGCAATAGTTTGGAGGGTTTGCTCATTGTTAATATCATCCATTTTTTTACCAATTACTTGCGTAATACTCACTTCACGTACGGATTCAGGTACAACATGACCATGTATTGATCCCCTCACTTCATGCACGACCTGATACACATCATGTACAATTTGAAACCTTATGTACGAGCTTGAATCCCTTGATTGGTTTTCCACATACGGTTTAGTGGTTTCGTACGGTGTCTTTGAATTCGAGTACGGCTCCTCCACATTGTACGACTTATACTCTACTCTGTACAAGCGTAACTTCTCCACAATCAACTCCATGTACGACATCAACCTGTATGTCCACTTCTTTTGTCTGTATGGTGGGTGCAAATATGTTCCTGTGTTTACATACGATCTTTCATGTCCGTACAACATGTAAGTTGGTTCCATGTACGGCCCTCTTCGTGTCATGTATGACTTGTGTACCCTTCTGTATGGCTTACTCTCTCCCCCTCCATACAGCATACTCTCCTTGTTCGTGCAACACCCTCTTCTTGTACGGTTTCCTTCTATTCTTACTGTGCAACCTTCCAATTTGCCACTCGTACAGTTTAATGTTCCTATACAGTCTTTGACAATTTCTCACCCATCTCATACGACCATTCTTTGTGTAGCCAAGACAACTTGTCACGTGCATACGAACTGCAAGTTACCCTACGAACATTTGTGCCGTACAACTTCAACTCATACGATTGCCCCTTGTACAACATTTTGATGTTGCTCACGTACGGTCTTCCCTTCCCTCGTCCATACGACTCACCTCCACTCCCATACAGCTTCCTCCAACTTCTCTTCACCTTCCCGTACGGCCTAACCCAATACAATTCCCTTGAGCCTATTCCCGTACATAATGTTCCAACTTCGCCTGTGTACAGACTTTGCAATTCCTCAATTTTGCCGATTTGTAGCATATTGCAGTTGGGGTGAAAGACTTCATAGTCCTCCAGGTGCCAATGAAATGATCTGTTCAGAGAACTTGTTTCATCTTCAAGACAATCGTTTGGTTCCATGCCTTTCCTTCCTTCCTCTATCCCAAAATCTCCACCCTAAAACTCTGAGTTGAAGGATGCCAATTGTTCACTCACCGCCTGGTTCCTCAGGTCGATGACGTATTTCCTCCCATCACTCTTGATCAAGAGTGTGTTCGGCTTCCAATTATGATTTGCCTTGGCAGTAATCAACCATCCCCTCCCAAGGAGTGTGTTGTACGCCTTATTCTGAAACGGGATGACTATGAAGTCCAAGAAAAATTGTTGTGTCCCAATCATTACTTTTTGTGCCAGCAATGTTCCCAACGACTTGATGCTATGTTGGTTGGCACCTACCAAGTGGAAGGTCGACGACCAGTGTGTTGGTCTTCCATGGCATTTCCAAGTATCTTCTGGTAGAATGTTTACTCCGAAGCCTCTATCGTTGGTGGTGTTTGTCAACTTCTTTCCCATTATTTCCATCTCGACTATCGTTGGCTTCATCCCGATACTTACTGTCAACAAAATTGGATCACTGGCCTCATTCCCTTCACATGGTGGTTTCCCTATCGATTCCTCTTGTGGTTTGCATTGTCTTTGGCTAACTGTGATATCACTGACTATGTTGGTAATTGCCACTCTCAGTTGCAGCATAGTTTGAAGAAGGTTTGTTACCTTGATGGGTATGGTTATCTGTAGCACCTGCTTAACTATGTTCTTCTCTAACTCCCGCAATGACGTACTTGCAGTTCCATTGTAAGTTATTCATTCCTTCCCAACACTTGTTCGACTTCTACTCTAGCTTCTCACAGTCGTTCCTTCTCCGTATAAGGGTCTAAGTACAATGCCTTCTTCGTTTGGGCTCTCGTGATTGCCAAAACTGCCTCATTTTCTTCTTCCACATCCAGCATATTAAATATACCCTTTTGCTTTGGGCAGTCGGTATCTTCATGATTCCCCAGTCCACACCATTTGCACAATAATTGTATGTTGTCTTTCTTATTCTGGCAGTCTTTCGCAAAGTGTCCCAATTCACTACATTGTCAGCACTGTATGATAGGATGTCCTTTGGAGTTGTATTGTATTTGGTTTTGCGCTCATTGATTTCCCTTGCCACCAAGCAATACATATTGTGGTTTTGATATGTTAGACTCTCCCTATGTGAAGAGTACTTGCGTACTTCTAGTCTTCAAATTATATGGACACTCCATTATTGAATGACCCATCACCTGACAAATCTCACAAACAATCTTTTTAGGGTAATTACTTTTCATGTGCCCCTCAATTTTGCACTCAAAGTTCATTACTTTCTTTATTGCTTCCTTTCTCAGCCTTGAATTCTTTCATCATTCTCAACATATCCTGTTGAAGGGCCTATACGGATTTGGATTCCTCAAGACTGCTACCTTTGGTGTTCTCATCATCGTCAGGCTTTCTCTTCCCTCAAGAGGATGTTTTTTTTCACTCTCAATGTCCATCACCCGATTGTAAGCATCGGTGTACGAGGACGGAGGCACTATTTTCATCTTCTTGCGCAGCGAGGGGATCAATCCCTCGATGAACCACCTCTTCTTCAACCCGTCGGCTAGCTGATTTGCCATCTTGTTCAGTAGTTCTTTGAACCTACGATTGTATGCTCGCACATTCTTGATCTTCCCTTGCCTAGTGTTGTAAATGTCTACAACAATTTCATTGTCATCTCTCGGCAGTTTAAACTCTTCTTGAAATGTCCTCTTCAATTCGTTCCATGATGCTTTGTATTGAGCTGCTACATTTGTATACCAGTCGATGGCAATTCCCAGCAGAGTGCTGGGAAATGCCTTCAACCAGTAATCATGGTCATCCTGACCATTCACCTCCCATATTGTTATGGAGGTCTTGCAATGGCATGCAGGGTCCTCCAATCCGTCCCCTATAAATTTAGGGGGTGTCTGCTTCTCCTGGGTGTTCAACATTGTTTTCACTCGGAAGGTACCATGTGTATTCGAACACATTGGACCGTCTCGCTCTTGTGGCTCTCTTGCACTCTCGGCCATACGAGAACTCTCTACACGTCCACCTTTTGCGTCTTCTACACCTTGGCCTTCTTTGTTTCTATACTCTCTTCCCTAGAGTCTTCAGCTTAGGCCCCCTTATTCTTGATTCCTCGGCGAGGAACAAGTTCCCAATATGGTGAAAATTGGTTTCTCGCCTGCTTACTCCCTTGTGTGTCGGACCTAGGTGGATTGTTCCGACCACTATGTTCCAGTGCTTCCCTTGCACTCTCAGCCACAGATGTGTCCTCTATACGTCCACCTCCAGCATCCCCAACACTTCGGGTACTTTCAAATGTGTCGAACCTGGGTGGACTGTTCCGACCACTACATTCTAGTGCTTTCCTTGCACTCTCGGCCGCACACACATCCTCTACACGTCCACGTCCAGCGTTCCCAACACTCCAAGTACTTCCAGGCTCTGACTCGTCCCTGTGCTCCCTCTGGCCGAGGGTCAGCTAATCACCTAATCGCTTAGTCTTGGCCACCTTGTGGCCTCTTCTCACCTTTATTGGGGTCTAAGGGCATGAATCACTCAAGGCTGACTATTATTTTTAAGGCAATGGCACCAAAATGCTTACTACTATATCTAATAAATTAAGTATAGGAAATAATAATACAAATGATAATGCATACTAGACACAACAGTAAAATATATCTTTATTTGCACATGAAATTATTACAGAGAAGAAGACCAAAGTATTAGATTAATATTTGCATATCTGTTTATTTAATGGTCAATGATGTATTTTATAGGTACATGTCACTCAAAGTGTATGTCACACAAAGGGTATCCCAAAGTGTCTCAACTTGGTTTCTTGATATTTCAGACATCCCTGAGTATCATGGAGTTGGTTTGGGTTCCGATTTGTCTTGTAGGTGTCACCAGGTGACTTGGTGGCATAGTTTTTGTTCAATTTTCTCCCCTTCTTGCCCAATTTTCTCAGCTCGAGTGTCGCATGGGTATTTTCACTTCACCAAGGGGTTTGGGGTGTCCAAGAGACCAAACTATCAATCGGAAAGCTCACTAGTCAAGACAAATGCACATCTCAGAGGACAATAGCGCGACTTCACTAGTTAGGTGGATGCCAACGCTAGTCAAGGACACTAGCACGTCAAATGTCCCAAAAATGTGCATGTGTCCTTTTGGTTAGTTTGTGTTAGGTTCGGGAGCCACATTTGGCCGTTCGATTTGAAGACGTTTCTGGGAGCTAGGGTGTCAATCTGGGTCTGTTTTGGATGCGTTGCGAAGGAAGCGACGTCAAGGAACCTATTATCACAAAAGCTTGCACCCTTGCTGAGCTATCAACTCAGCAACCTTGTGAAACATGGAAACAACCCCGAAGTGTGGGACCTTGCACAAGGGGTTGAGTCTCCGGAGAAGGCCAGCTTCCTTCCTCAAATAGGTGCAGGTGTTGAACCAACTCAACACTTTAAAACTAATTCCTAAGCCTATCCTAACAATTTGCAGAGGTAAAGGGAAGAGAGAATGCTAGAAATAGAAGGAGGTTATGCACCAAGAAGAGATTGTTCCTCTCCCTACCGAAATGACACAAGTAATTAACTGAAACACCCTGAAGGTGCACAACTTTTCAGTTGTATGAGTGACCCCAATGCATATATGAAGGTTAGAATTCACTAAATGCCAAGAAGGGAGAAGGATTCCCACAAGTCAGACTCAGAAAACCAGTTAACATAGCATATATGAAGAGAAAAAGCCACAAGACATACACCTATGATGGAGGTAAGAAAGCATACACAGCATACATAAGTTGAAAAGAGGCAAGAATGGTGATTTTCAATTAATCATAAGGCCAAAAGCCAATCCTACAGTTGCAGAAATGCAAAAATAATTACAAGTCTTCAAGAGAAGAGAAGAGCATAAGAAAGCTCAAGGCAGCAGGGAGAGAACCTTTGTATATGCATTGGGGTCACTCATACAACTAAAAAGTTGTGCACCTTCAAGGTGTTTCAGTTAATTAATTGTGTCATTTCGATAGGGAGAGGAACAATCTCTTCTTGGTGCATCACCTCCTTCTATTGCCAGCATTCTCTCTTCCCTTTACCTCTGCAAATTGTTAGGATAGGCTTAGGAATTAGTTTTAAAGCGTTGAGTTGGTTCAACACCTGCACCTATTTGAGGAAGGAAGCCGGACTTCTCCGGAGACTCAACCCCTTGCACAAAGTCCCACACTTTGGGGTTGTTTCCATGTTTCCCAAGGTTGCTGAGTTGATAGCTCAATAAGGGTGCAAGCTTTTGTGATAACAATTTTTGGCACGCCCAGTGGGACTTCATTTGAATTACATACTAAGGATTCAATGCTATTCTTAGTATCTCAGCCTTTAGAGGCAGTCATCTTCAAGCACTTGGCGACTTTGCTTACTTGCTGAACCCTGGAACTCCGAGCTTCCCGTTACCAGTTGCTGAATTTTGGAACCCCGGAGCCCCGAGCTCCCGAGTTCTATCAACTTCGCAACTTCAGAACCCCCAGGTTCTGAACTCCCGAACTTATGGAACCCTGAGGTTCCGAAGTGCCGAAGACATCAACTCCACAATTCGACATCCGGAACCCCTAGGTTTCGAGGTCTTTGCTTGCCAATCTAGTCTTCTAAGGTCGGTTGCGGATTTCATGCCCAGAATTCACACAAGGGTGTCTTCTAGAGGCAGTTTTCAATTCGTAAAGCTCCCATCTACAGGTTCTAGAAGGCAAAGAGGTAGACCTTCATTGTCACCAGTCAGGGGTGTCGAGGTTGTAAACACTCTATCTCCCAGGTGTTGTTCTACTCCTCCATTTACAAGACCATTACTATCAAGGGCTCCCACAACTCATATCAATAGACCATTGTTTCACATGGCTAGAAATCAAGTCTTTGTTACCTTCAATGGGGGGAGTCCCCTTATTTTGACTCAGTGGAATGACATACCAGTGGTTGAGTTGAAGAGTATACCATACTTCACTGGTGAAACAGCTACTACACCCATTGAGCACATTCAAGACATTGCAAACATCTGCTCCGTCCATAATATCACTCAGGATGATGTTGCCTGTTAGACTCTTAGCCACATCTCTGAAAGGCAAAGCTTTGCAGTGGTATAGAGGGTTGTCGTCTAGCTCCATTCACAATTGGGATGAATTGGGGGAGAGGTTGTGCAACCATTTCGAAGACAAGAGTGATCACCTATCACTTGTGGAGCAGTTGACTGCGATCAAGAGGGCACCCCACGAGTTCATGGGAGACTTCAACTTTAGATTCCATAAGACATGGAATAGGATTCCTACTCTAGTGAAGCCATCTCCAAATCATGCATTCTTGTATTATCTTAGAGCTCTCAATAGCGATATAGCTGTCATGGTACAGTCAATGGGTGGAGCCTCCCTGTCGAGTGCATATGACATAGCCATAAGAGCAGAAAATTGTTTGATTCAGGCTAGGAAGATAGCTCCAAGACCTCCAATGCCTCTCTTCCCAGAAGTTCCTACTCAACAACCCGCCTTAGCCCCTATTCCCATGGCTTCCGCAGGACAATCATCCACGCCCTCTACATCCTCCAATGAGCTCCATGAGGTCAAGGCTTTATTGCAAAACTTTGGCAATGAATTGGAGGCATTGAAGAGGCAGCAAACTCAGTATAGCAAACCTTACCAAGCACAAAATCAAAATTATCAGCAAAATAGGCCACCCTTTCAAGGGCAAAACCAATGGAGCAATGCTAGGCCTTTAAATAGTGTGAACCCCACAACCACAAGCAAATCAAAGGCGATAATGCCAATGCAAAATAACCTCGCCCAAGAGCAAGATTGGTGTCAACCATGCAATTAGCCACACAACCAAGGTGTATGCCAAAATGGAGGGTTTGTCCAAACCTTAGTGGTGCAAGATGAGCCGACCACTTCTGGCCAGCAATATGACCCAAATCAGCCTAGTGTTGGCCCCCAGGCTCAGTTACAAGGGGATTCTACCTTTGTCAATTGGCAGGAGGCAAAATTCTGTGGTTTGAACCAAACAAATGGTGAGTCCATGCTGCAGTATGCAAGGTCAAAGAAGAGAGCCATGGAGGCTACCTCACCTTCAACATCAGCCCAAGCTCCAACACCCAATGTAGCCGTCCATGATACAAGCCAAAGTACCATGCAAGGGAACAAGAGGCAGGAGGAGGTCCAAGTCGTCCAAAGAGCAAAGGCAGACCTTGTAGTTTCAAAGGGGCCTCTAAAGTCAGTTGGTGTTCCTTTCAACATAGTGGATCAGATGAAGAAGGCCAACCTTAACGTCACTATGTGGGAGGCCCTTTCAATCCCATCTCAAAGGGATTTGCTTAAAGAGGCACTAAAGGATGTCAATCAGTCAACTGATGAGGCAGCAATTAGCGGAAAGGCAGCCTCCACCAGTTTGGTGAAACCCAAGGGGGAGGAGGATTCAAGCAAGATCAGCAAGCCTCCCCCCTTCTATCTCTCCTTAATCATAGGAGACGACTTGGTTCACAACTGCATGATCGATTCGGGAGCTAGTAGCTCAGTCATGCCCAAGAAGGTAGCTGATCTTCTTGGCATAGAATACGAACCCGTGACCAAAGGGGTGGTCCAATTAGATGGCACTTCTATTAAGACAGTAGGGGTGGTAAAAAATTTGAAGTTAACCTTGCATGCATGCCCTGGTTGCACTGTCTTGCAAGACATATCAATTATCGACCTCCTTGCCTTCTTTGCCATCTGCTTGTCTAAAGACTTCACAGCCAAGATAGGTGGGTACCTGTCTTCTGACTGGTCCCATATGCTATTTCGAACAAGGTATGGTACCAAGGTCACCATAAGGGCAGAACCCATTGCCCAAAACCACATAGATCCCTACACTCCCAGCCCTATAAACATGAATTGCACTTTGCATGAAGAGGGGGAGGAGTGTGTTGTCCGTGAGCCTGCTACTCTTTTGCAGGAGGTTCCTGATTGCTTGCTGGACGAATGGGCCAATGTTTTTTAGTTTGATCCATAAGCTGAGACTGAAGAGACTAGGCTTGGCACCTATTGTATCCATGAAGAGGATACTCCTATCCCTAACCTCATCAAGACACAAGGAGATTCAGAGGTGTTATGGAACATGTTTTTTGATGGTTCAAGAAACAAGAATGGTGTTGGTGCTGGTGTGATGCTTGTTTCTCCTGAGCAGGAGAAATAGTTCTTCTCCTTTAGGCTTCTATTTGGTTGCACCAACAATGTCGTTGAGTATGAAGCCTTGATCCAAGGTCTCCAACTTGCACAAAGCAGAAAGATCAGATCTTTGCAAGTATTTGGAGATAGTGAGTTGGTTGTTAACCACATCCGAGCCCAAAGTATAGCAAAGAACAACCTACTCAAATCATACAAACATAGGGTTTGGGATTTGATTGAAGGATTTGAAGCCTTCAATATCCAGAGCATTCCTAGGGGTCAGAACAAGCATGCTGATAGGCTTGCAGTGGTTGGTGTTTAGTTCGACATACCAGCGCATGTTGCAAGTGAGAAGGAGCAACATATCATGCTTGTTGTGAGGCCTGCTGTCCCAGACAACCAAGCGAATTGGCAAGTGTTCGAAAGTGATCAGCAGATCGTCAACTTCTTGCAAAATGAAGCGGAATTTTCTGCTAAAAATCAGTCTAAGTTGCTAGACCAGTATGGAGATCAAATCATGCAGCTCAATTCCAACAAGTTGCCTAAAGGTCTAGTTCCCTTGGAAGGCATTTTCAACTCGGATGATCAGTTGAAGAAAAAAATGAACTTGGCTGCAAAGAGGGGTGATTACAAGCCAGTTATTTTTGCTGAGGGTAGGTCCTTGAACTTGGGCAAGGTGTGTTCCTCAACCAAGCAAGAGGCCTTTGTTGAGCTTTGCCAACAATATGACGACATAGTTGCTTGGACTTATGAAGACTTGAAGGGTTTTGACCCTAGCTTAGCCCAGCATACCATAGAGCTAGACCCAAATGCAAAGCCAGTAAGACAGAAACAAAGGCCAATAAACCCCAAGATTGAGCCGCTAATGAGGAAGGAGTTGACCAAGCTCATAGAAGTCAATATCATCTTCCCTATCAAGCACTCCCCCTGGGTGACCAACCTTGTCCCTGTAAGGAAGAAGAATGGGGAAATTAGACTATGTGTAGACTTTAGGGATCTCAATAGAGCCTCCCTCAAGGATCATTATCCCCTTCCCTCTATGGAGAAGATTCTCCAAAAGGTCAGTGGCTCAGAAAGATTTTCATTCTTGGATGGGTATTCGGGCTACAATCAGATCTTGGTCCAAGAATCAGGCCAATACAAGACTGCATTTACTATTAAGTGGGGTACCTACGCTTATTGTAAAATGCCCTTTGGGCTAACCAATGCGGGTGCCACATTCCAAAGAGCAATGGACATGGCCTTCAAGGGTGTATTAGCAAAGTTTGTGCTTGTATACCTTGATGACATAACTGTTTATTCAAAGCATGCAACTGACCATCTTGGTCATCTTGAGGAGGTGTTCATGAAATGCAGGGAGTATGGTGTGTCGTTGAACCCTAGCAAGTGTGTAATTGCTACTGATCAAGGAAAATTGTTAGGACACATCGTATCCAAGGAGGGTTTGACCATTGATCCAGAGCGAGTGGAGGCTATTCTTTCTCTTCCACTCCCCAGTCACAAGAAAGGATTGCAAAGTTTCCTTGGTAGGATCAACTTTGCGAGGAGGTTCATTCCCAACCTTGCCACCATGGTAAAACCCCACTTCCATGTTGAAGAAAAACTTGTCTTTCAGTTGGACCAAGGAGGGAAGGGTTGGTTTCGAAGAGATCAAACAAGCAATTGCTTAGGCCCCTACCCTTGTCAATCCTAATTATGGAAGGGATTTCATCCTCTATACCTTTGGAGGAAAATCCAGTATCTCAGTTGTCCTAACATAGCTGAAAGACAACAAGTTGGAGCAACCTATTGCTTTCTTTAGTGAGGGGCTAAAGGACTATGAGCTTAAGTATAGCTATGTAGAGAAGCGGGTCCTCACTGTTGTAAGGGCACTAAAAAAGTTTAGACACATGTTGTCCAACAATAAGATCCAGCTCTTAGTTCCGCATGCAAGTGTCAAAGATTTCCTTCTAAACAAGGACATCAGTGAGAAGAGGGCAGGGTGGATAACCAAGGTCATGGAGTATGACATCAACATCAAGATCACCAAGCTTGTAAGAGGCAGGGGCCTATGTGAACAGCTTGTCTCGTCTTCTGAGACTACTTCAGAGGTTGCCCTTGTGTTACAAGAGGATCAACCAACTGACAACAACACTCAATTCAGTTGGGTAAGTGACATGACCACCTTCTTAATGGAAGGTAGATACCCCCAAGGTTTGGACAAGACCAAAAGAAGACATTTCAGGTTGCAATCCATTCCCTTTGTCTTAGTGAATGGCACTCTTTTTAGAAAAGACTCTAATGGAGTCTTACTAAGATGCATCGAGTAGAACCAAGTCAGCAGATTGCTAGAGGAATTTCATGATGACTCTTCAGGGGGCCACTTCTCTGCGAGGACTACGGCTATCAAAATAATGAGGGCTGGTTATTACTGGCCATCCTTATTCATTGACTCACATAGATGGGTGAAGAATTGCAAGAAATGTGCTCTCTTCTCTGGGAAGCAAAGACTAGCTGCCCTACCTCTTCACCCCATCCAAGTAGATCAACTGTTTGCCCAATGGGGTTTAGACTTCATTGGTGTGATCAATCCACCTTCCAGTGCTAGTCATAAATGGATCTTGGCCGCAACAAATTACTTCACTAGGTGGACAGAGGCAGTTGTATTGAGGGATGCCACTGAAGCCTCAGTGTTGGAATTCCTTGAGGGAATTGTGACAAGAATCGGTGTCCCCTCCACCATCATATCAGACAATGCCAGGGCATTTGTTGGAACCCAAATTAGCTCTTGGGCACTTAAGCATGGTGTATACTTGAAGACATCATCCAACTATTACCCTCAGGGTAACAACTTAGCTGAATCTTCCAACAAGAACCTCATCAGGATAATTAAAAGGACAATTGGAGACAATCAGAGGGCATGGCATATTAAGTTAAAGACAGCCTTATGGGCTGACAGGATCACACCCAAGAGGGCAATTGGTAACTCCCCTTTCATGCTAGTGTATGGGAAGGAAGCAAGACTCCCAACTTCCCTGGAGCTACCCTCTCTTGAACTAGCACATCAGCTAGAATTAACAACGAATGATGCTATGACAGTAAGGCTAGCTGAGTTGATGGAGTTGGAGGAGGTTAGAAGTAAGGCTATGCATACACTTGAGACTCACCAAGGGCAGGTCAAGAAAGTTTTTTACAAAAAGGCGACTAATAGGGTCTTCAAAGAAGGAGATCTAGTTCTCAAGTGGGATGCACACAGAGCCAAAGCTGGGCGACACTCCAAATTTGATGCTATCTGGAGTGGCCCATATGTCATCACTAGTTGCAAGGAGGCCAATGCATTTCATCTCTCTAGGCTTGATGGCGAAGTTCTTCCAATCCCAGTGAATGGGATTCATCTCAAGCCCTGCTTCTGAAAAGGGTGTTGATGACTATGTAAATATTAGACTAGAAGTTGTTTTGCTTTCATAAGTGCTTATGCACATGCCAGGTTCTCCTTAAGAGGGTGTGTGCTCTAGTTTCTAGCTTTCCTCCAAGTAGCACACACAAGTTTGGGTCTTTCAATGACTCAGTGCCCAATGGATCCTCAAGGCTTCTGGACTTCATGCTTAGCAGGCAAGCATACCGCAGAAATCGCCAAAATGTTGTCATTTTATGACACCCTTGGTCCATCAGTAAGAACCGATCAGAGCCATGTTCTATGGACCAGCGTTGCCCCAGTTGATCAAGGAGAGAAGAATCATGAAGTGTGAAGTGTTGCCTTGTCCGGAGGAAGTTCCTCCCTTGGCCCTCTCTTCCTCCTTTTCCTGGAACTCCGGAACCCCGAGGTTCCGAAGTTCTTTGCCTTGGCCGCTTTCTTTCCTGCTCCGGAACTCCGGAACACTGAGGTTCCGAAGTTCTCTTCCTTCCCTTAGCTTTTCTCTAGTTTCTCCGGAACCCCAAGCTTCCGAAGTTCTTTCCCTAGCTTAGCCCCTCCACTCCTTAGCCTTTCTCTCTTTTCTCTGGAACTCGGAAACCCCGAGGTTTCGAAGTTCCTTCTCCCTTTTCTCCTTCCCTCTTTGAAACTCTGGAACCCCGAGGTTTCGAAGTTCCTAGCCTTCCTCTCCTTCTCCTCTTCTCTTAAACTTCTCCTTGCCCGAAACTCCGGAACCCCGAGATTCCGAAGTTCCCCTTCTCTCTTTGGCCCTTTCCTTCTCTATCCCGGAACTCTAGAACCCCAAGGTTCCGAAGTTCCTTTGCGTGGTTCCCCGAAACTCCAAAACCCTGAAGTTCCCTTCCCTTGCCTTCCCCGGAACTCCGAAACTCCGAGGTTCCGAAGTTCCTTCCCCTTTTGCTTTCTCTCTCTAGTTCTCCGGAACTTCGGAACCCCGAGGTTCCGAGGTTCCGAGGTTCCTTGCTGCACTCCTTTCTCCTATCCTCGAACCCCGAGGTTCCGAAGTTCTTCCCTTGTCTTCCCACTTCGGGAGTCCGAACTTCCAAAGTCTCCGAACTTCCTTCCGACTAGCGACAATTCTGGATGGTGATCGACACTCAAGGCTTTAAATGCTTCGACAACTTGGTGACTTGTACACTTTCTTTCGTGGAGCCACAAGGGTGCATTAAGTGTTTTTGGTAGGATTTCCATCAGGGAGGTACGGGGGCCATGCTGAGTGACTTATGTCATGTCTGACTTTGGAAAATTTGTCAACCCACCTTCCTCAAAATTGCCTTTGGAAGTATGGCTTGGTTGCTTGCATGTACAAGTCAAGTGCATGCACTTCCAGACTGACATGCAAGGGTCATGATCACCCCTATATCCGTTTTTCTATATAAGGCTTTTAAGCCTCATTGTAAAGGGTTCTCTCCCTGCTACCTTGAGCTTTCCTATGCTCTTTCTCTTCTCTTGAAGACTTGTAATTTTTGCATTTTTGCAACTGTAAGATTGGCTTTTAGCCTTATGATTAATTGAAAATCACCATTGTTGCCTCCTTCTAACCTATGTATGTTGTGTATGCTCTCTTACCTTCATTATAGGTGTATGTCTTGTGACCTTTATCTCCACATCTCCACATATGCTGTGTTAACTTGTTTACTGAGTGTGACTTGTGGGAATTTTTCTCCCCTCTTGACACTTAGCAAACTCTAACCTCCATACATGCGTTTGGGTCACTTATACAATTGAAGTTGTGCATCTCTTGAATTTTTTAGTTGGTTCCTTGAGCCATTTCAGTAGGGAGAGAAACAATCTGTTATCTTGGTGCATCACCTCTTTTATTTCAAACATTCTCTCTTCCTTTTACCTCTGCAAGTTGTTAGGATAGGCTTAGGAGTATGTTTTGAAGTGTTGAGTTGGTTCAACACTTGCACCTATTTGAGGAAGAAAGTCGGCCTTCTTCGGAGATTCAACCCCCATGCGCAAGGTCCCACACTTCGGGGTTGTTTCCATGTTTCACAAGGTTGCTGAGTTGATAGCTTAGCAAGGGTGAAAGCTTTTGTGATAACAGATCCCTCAAAGGGTTCTTGAGTTTTTTTTCAGTGATCTTGGGTGGTATTGGGAGCATCTGATTGCGACTAGGATTCCCCCAAGCTCATTAGTGACACCTAGGACCTAGTAGGTGGTCTTGTTCGTCGAATCAAGTCTTGCAACTTTAAGAATGGTCTTGTGTGACCCTACTCGCCTTAGTGAATTTGTCCTAGGGTTTGAGAGACCTTTCCTCTTGTTCAGTTGGAGTTTAGAGTGTTTAGTCTTCTTCTTGTACAGTGTTGATTAGTGACAAGTTGAATTAATACTGAGGTTTGAGCTTAATACTTGTTTGAGATGTGTATTTTCACACTTAAGTACTTCAAGAAAAAATATTTCCATACATTCTATGTGTATTTTGCTCTTATCATTTAGGGTTCCTTAGCAGGGCGTTAAAGTTATTGTAATATCCCTTGCTGATTATGGCTTCATAATGCTGGAGATAAGCTCAAGGGATATTGTCAAACAGTTGTCCTACAACCCTTAAACCTGTTGTTACTAAAATCTGATTGTTGTCTTGATGTTTGCAGCCCAAGGAATATGATCAAACTGTTTGAAGCACACTGAAAACTAATGTCAAAATGTTGTAGAGAGCATACAACAAGCTAACAAGAAGAATTTCACCTCAAATACAACTCAAATATGGAATGGACATTTTGACAAACATTTGGCATGCAACCTCAGATTGGAACAAACTTATAACAGCACATATAGAGCTTCACAACTGAATCGTTTTTTCAATGCAATCCTGAATTACAAATGATTTTGCAAGGGCCAAGACTCTTGGCATACAACAAAATTAGTTTCAGACTTTTCTGAGTAATAATGGCAGCTAATTAACTTCTGCATACAACTGAAAACTCAATGATAAACAATGCCAAATGAACATGGAATGAAGCACCCAGGTGTAGCGATGAAGAAGCAAGCAATATCACTCCACTATGTGCATTCACCTTGCCAAATCGTACCTTTCTTCAAATTCGCCCCTGTTCTGATATGAATGTCAATAATAAATAAATGCAGCAAATAAAGGTCTCCAAATTGGTATAGAAATGATTGTCAGGACAATAGCAATTGATTCCTCAAATACCCATAACCAAAGGATGCCTCCAAGTGAAGATATGAACAAAAATATGTGTCCAATGATGCCCTAGCAGCAGTATATCAGACCCCTAGAATTAATTATCAGCAAGCTAATAGCTCCTCCAAAATACTCCAAAATGATTGCTAAGACCTCCCAAGATGAATGCTCAAATACCCACAAAGAAACAACATCCAAAAGAGGCCATATGAACAATAATCGTGGCACTTCTCTAGCTAATGTGAATCTGAAAATTATTGAGATGAGACTCAGAAAATGGTATATGCAATCAGCCCTTAGATAGTAGAATTGATGAAGACTCCTAACACCAAAATTGTCTCCAATGCTTCTCCAAATCAAACCCTAGCATAATTTGGCCCTTGGCCACCAATTAAGCTCCAATGAGATGACTGAATTATCACCTCCCATCTGCAATAATCTCACCTAATAGTTTCACAGCCTCAAAATTGCTTAACCTATGAGAGTTATTGTTCCCAAAGGCTGAATAATGGCAGAAACCCTAGCTGGTTCCTTCTCCACACAAGAACTCAAAATCAAATATAACATACTGGATGCCAAGAAGTTGAGCTAAACCTCCTTTTATACTTTTCTAACCCATCATCTAGAAGCTTCTAGAAATAATATTATTTAATATTATTTCACTTAAGTGACTTTATGATATTATTTTAAATTAAGTCACTTTATTAAATAAATTAAATATAAAGTCATCTTTTAATTTTTAATTTATTTGACAACTTTATAAATAATTAACTTAATATTATTAATTAAAATAATTAATCAAGCTATCCATAAAAAAAATATCAATAATTTGGACAACTTAATTAATTAATTCTTCTTCAAAATGGGGACATTACAGTTATTAATTGAGAGGAAACATTAATGGAACCTATGCATATGTGTCCTTTGAGAGACTTTGTGAGGAGAGCTGCATGCAGATTTCAATCTGGTTTGGAAGCAATTATGTAGGCACTCCTTGGGCAAAGAATGCCCATGTGGCTTCAAGTCCATAGGGAAAGGTTTTAAGGGATAATTCCAAAATTGATGTTGTTCCTAATCTTGTTTGGCCTTCCCTTTTCATTAGGCTTTAAATTGAGGCTGAAATTGGTAATAAATGGCATATGCCATCTATAGGCAATAATTATAAAATTGAATAAGTTTGGATACTTTGCCCTTGTATCTGTCTAATAAAGAATGTGTTTTTGAAGAGTGTGTTATGAATAACAATGTGAATGAAATGAATGGACTTGACTATTTTATAATTAATATTTGTTTGTGTACATGTTGAATAGAGGCCATCTCATGTGGTTTCCATGTGTTCTTATGTATTTGTGGAATTTAGTTCCAAACCTATAGGACTCTATGTATATGCTCCTGAATCATTTGATTGTGATAAACTTATCTAGGTCCACTTAACCAATACTTGTGAACCCTACTATATAAGACCCCCATAAGTCTGAACCTCCAAAGTATCTGAGCAATGACAAGCAGTCATTGGACCATGCCAATGATTGATGTTTGGGATATTGCAACGAATTAGTCAGCATTCACCTAGTTCACAAAGGTGAAGGCTGCCAAAGGCTGCGCTAGTTATGATACGAAAAAGGTTCCATGGGCAATAAACTTACAATACAGGTAATGATAACTGGAGCTAACCATTGTATTGGGAGGGTTAGCATGAAGTCAGCCATAGCTCGAGGTGATCAATGCCAAGTGCTACCCATATTGTGAAGAAGACAGCTGAGAATATCAGGTCACAAGGTCATGTATGTTAGAAGCTACTTCTCCTTGGGTGTACAGACGTTTTCCCCATAGGGTGTCAGGTTAAGACATTGCATAAATGACAGAAGTACACAGAATATATGGAACTCGCAAGTGTTCTATTGATTCATAATAAGCTAGTACATGCAATGATAGCAATATGTTCGACTACAATAGCATGTCCAAAGATTGGAAATAGATACAATATAAAGGAGTCTGGTCAGTTACCCGGTGCCAACTGCTGACAACCGACGGGTTAACTGCCGATGCTAACACAATTTACCTTAATGCTTAATTACCCGACAACATCATTCCCCCAAAAAGAAATGTCGTCTCCGAACGACAAACAACCAAAATGGGAATGATGTACAAGCAAAACTGAAACCCAAAACAACAAATTACTGGGGAGGGCAAGAGGGTGTCCCTGAAGAAGAAGGGACCGTTGATGTCGAAGCCAACTGCACCCACAACCGCATCACCTGATCAGTTTGATAAGCAAGGTCCCGCTCGGCCACCAACTAGTGCTCCCGTGACCGCTTCACCATGAATACAGCCTCCATGAGTGCCTTTTGCTTCGCCTCCAACTCTGCCGCAAGGTTGGTAATGCGAGTCTCTGTTGTGGTCCTCATCTCTGACTCAACCACCAATGCTATTCTCACAGAGCTCAATTCTCTCTTCACCGTGTCCAGAACCTCCTTTGCACGGCCGGCTCGAGCCTACTCCTGGGCCAACTCCGTCTCCAACGACGGGATGCGAGCGGCCAGCTCCGCAGCTCTATCTGCTTGGATCTGAGCCTCTCGGAGTCGGTAATAGCCATCCCGCACAGCCTGCTCAATCTGTCTCCCCAAAGTCTGCACTCGACTCTCTCCGGCCACCTCCTGACACTGTGTCATGTCCCCTCCTGGATCGTTATATATATATGGAGAGAAAGAGAGAGACCCTAAATGAAGAAATTATTATTATTAATTAATATAATAATTACCAATGAATGATTATTTAAAATTTATTTATTTATTAAATATTATTATTTAATTATTATTTATTACTAATAATATTCTTGAAATATTCAACTAAAAAATAAATTAATATTATATTATACGCATAATGAATTGATTTCTAAAGCTTCCATATAAGTAGATTCTCCTTCACTTCAAGTATAATTGACGTTGATAGCTGTTTGTATCCCCTCCAAATGATATTACTCACGAACTTTAGAAACAATAGGAGATATTTGAATTATTATTGATTTTATTTCCACTTCAATCGTAAGAGGATATCAGAGACATCGATAATATGGGGCAGCAACTATAATATCACCATTGAGAAGTCACAACAACGATCGGCTAAGGCAGCGATCTGGTCCACGTCCTTGACATATCAGCGATTGCATACATGGCGTGGCTAAGATTAGAGAAGTAGTCGATATTGCTGAGCATCGATAATAACAGAGATCGAGGTGTAAGGATTTAACGATTATCATTGCCTATCATGGTGACTAAGCTACTGGAGATTGCCACCGATGGAAATCAAACATTCATCACATGAAACGAAGGCTTAAGTAAAGCGCATAGCATTAGTATGAATCAAATATTAGTATTACCATGACTATAGACGCTGAACGCAACTCCCTTACTGGACGTGATCATATGCAATTAGCAATTGTTACTCAGGGAATAACATTGAACAACTAAAATGATTAGTGGTTTAGTATGTTGAATGAATTATAATTAAGACACTAATTAAACAATAATCGGATTGTTAAGAATTTTATCAAAGGATGCGATGTCACTTGAAACAATAGTAATCCATTTACAAAGAGGTGTGATTGGTAAGAGAATAAGCTGCATTAAAAAGAGTTGCAACCCAGATCGCACCCCATCATGATATATTAAAGGAGATTGGAATATCATTCTAAGGGGGGAGGGAAGGGGTTCGTGGAGAAAGAGCAGTCTGCGAATAGCAAGGGAAGAGATAGGAACTGCAGGTTACGAAGAGGTAAGCAATGAATGAATGTTTTAATATATATATGAATAGATATAATTAAATGCATATTTTAATATATATGTTAATAAATGAATATTTATATATATATATATATATATATATATATATGTTAATGAATATAATTAAATGCATATTTTAATATATATGTTAATGAATGAATATTTTAATATATATATGTTAATGAATATAATTAATGCATATTTAATATATATGTAATGAATATAAGTAATGGATATTTTTAATATATATGTTAATGAAGGGCTTTTAGGTGTTAAGGAATATGTAAACATATGCTAATGAATATGTGAAAATATACTAATGAATAGTTAGAAATATACGTTAATAAATAAATGTGAGTATATGATAGTGGATGTTTCTGAATATATGTTAGGGAATACATGTTAGGTTAGGAACATGTAAATGTAGATTATGGAATGGAAAATAGTAATAAATTGTAAAATGTAATATAAATGTGATTGTATGATGGAGGCTACAGGGAGGAAATTCTCTTAGCCTAATGGAGGGATTATGATAATCCTTGGTAGGCAATATATACTGGATATCTATATGCATATATATATGGCTTGGTTGACTAAGTTCATCCAAGAAGGGACGGATTTGGCCGGTCCCCTCTGATGGACTTGGATGATGAGATGCATCATCCAAGGCAAGGAATTGACATATGGTCTTCCTTGGATGGCTTGGGTGTAAGAAATTACACCCAAGACAGAAATCGAATTCACCTTCGATTTCCTGGATGGCTTGGGTGTAAGAAATTACACCCAAGACAGGAATCGAATTCACCTTCGATTTCCTGGATGGCTTGGGTGTAAGTAGTTACATCCAAGACAGGAATCGAATTAACCTTTGATTTCCTGGATGGCTTGGGTGTAAGAAATTACATCCAAGACAGGAATCGAATTCACCTTCGATTTCCTAGATGGCTTGGAACCAAGATGGGTTCCAAGAAGGCGAGCTTCACAGCCGCCTAAGGACATATCAATGTATGGCATTCGTATCCTTTTTATTAGATAAGAAATGTGATTAGTGTTAATTAAGTATTTTAAGGTTAAATTACAAGTTATATATATATATATATATATATATATATATATATATATATATATATATTTGTTGTATTCTAACAATCGCTTTTGCAGGACAGTGATCTCTAACTAGTAGGGACATTACACACTGCCACTCTGCTCTCATCTCAGGTAGGTCTATGGACGGCCATCCCCGTGCCTCAAAGCACCTCTGGAATGCCTCTCCTACCCCCGTAGTAGCAAACTCACGTAGGCTCTCCAAGGTTGGTTGAACAATGGATTCCCCAACTGTGGAGGCTACCAACCATTGAACTACCCCCTCAATCTTAGCAAAAAATTGTGCTACGACAGTAGGCTGGGTCCTCCCTACACCTCCATCCTGAAGGCCCATCTGTGAAGGTATCTCCTCCTTGCCACTAGTGGGTAAAACCAACTCTGCAGGATGCTCCACCAACTCGACTACCTCTACCTGCGTAGGATGCTCCCCCAAATCAACTACCTCAGCCTGTGTAGGATGGCGAGGTGTAGCAGGTGGTGGCCCTACCGGAACTATGGGTGGGGCGACATACCGGTCCAACCATGTGTCTATGTCCTCCACTGCTTCCCCACTGTCCTTTGCCTGCCCCATGCCTTCCGTCCCTATTTCCTGTTCTGTGATAGGTGAGCGCACTGAAATACAAGGAGTGGTGGTCATTGCAGGTGTTTGCATTATAGGATAAGGATGCATCTGCCCGAATGCTGGAATGGCCGCCCCAGGAAGGAATCCCGTCGTCACCCCAGACGAGCAAAGTGGTGTCAATTCCCCGTCCACGTGCAGGAATGCTGGTGTTAATAACAACTGCCCTGCCCGAACCCCCTCTCCTGGAGGTCGTGCCACACCCCCTGCTGGCAGCCCACGGGTTCCACGTGTTACCTGGCCAAAAGACACTGCACAACCGCCCTCTTCCGTACCAAGGGTCCCTATCTCCACCTCTACTTCGGCCAGCTTCGAGAGTTGGAAAGTAGTGTCCCCTCCGGAACACCTCGATGTCTCCTCGGACTCCACACTCTCATCTGCACTACTCTCTGCATATCCTGATTCGGTGTCATTGGCCGACACCACCACCGGGACCTGCCTTCTTCTCTTCCTGCTGGTCTGACCCTCTCCACCAACCGTGAGTGCATCCAACTCTGTCCAATAGAAAATAGCTGGCTGTAAGGAATCAATGCAATCTCGTGGTCGCCACCCCCTCAGATTGGCCGGTACTTGTACTCGTACGGAGTCCAAAAACAACCCGATGGCATGGTATGGCATGTGAAAAACTTTGTGCTTCAGCATCAAGAAATCGTGGGCTCTATCCGATAACAAACTTGCCCAATCATATACCGTACCTTTCTTCAAGCCCTACATCGGTGCAATCATAGGTACTGTTGCATCCGACGCCCTACTTGCGCCAATTAATCGACTCTGCATCAAATCGAGCAAGCACTGCCAGATGCAAGGTTTCAGGAATGTTTTCTTTAACCCTCTGCCCTGTCGTGCTAGAATCCTTGCCTAGTCAGCTGTCGTCAAGTCATCCCGGCACATTTCTTTTAACAGTTGCGTTTTCCATTCTTGGGACATCTTCGTTGCATTTTTGTCAATCTTTCTCCCTTTATCCGAGATGCCAAAAACCCTCTCGAAATCATCCGGATTGAAAGAAACTATGATATCTGTATGCTGAAACTTAAATGACGACCTACGCAACTCTGGATCATAGGTTTTGATCATAGTGCGCAAGCATGGTTCAAATTCCTTAATAGAAAAGGTGGGCATTTGTACTGCGTCATGGACGCGTGCTTTGGTAAGGGCTACTTTTACCTCAATGTCGGTTGGGGTTAGGGCCATTTCCCACCATTGTCTGCACGTACTGCCAGTTAGTCCCTCAAACGTCACAATGTCTGGAGTGACTTTGTGCGTGCGTGCATCCTACACCACGGCCTTCCCCCGACTCGCATCCTGCTAGTCACCCATTGAATCCTTTCCGTGTTGTCCTCTTTGCTTCCTGGATTCCTGCAACCTCCTTCGCCAATCTAATTTCTTCAACCTTCTAGTTGCCTGCTCCATCAATTGAATTTTGTTTCCTACCTGGGGTTCAAATGCTAACCGTTCCTAGTGTCCTAACTGTCTTTTTCGCCAATTCCGGTATGGTTGTACAGCTACCTTAGTGTGTACGGCGCGACAAATTTTGCTCTTGTACGGTTGCAGGATGTTTCAACTTCTTTCCTTGATTATGCTCACGTACTATGGTCGATTCCGCTCCTCATGTATAGTGCTGGATGAAATGGTGTACGAAATATGCACCTGGTAATCAAAACATTTGTCAATTCAAAACCGTATAGACCTTTCTCTTTCCCTACGGATCGACTAATTTGCCATCGTATGGCCCTTTTACCTTCTTTTGACACCAATGACCATACGGAATTGTACGACTTTTTTTCTCTTTCCTGGCGCTTGTGTCCGTACAGAACTGTACGGAATTAAGACAGTTATTTCGCCATTTCCAATCTATGCCGCACTTTATTTTCCTTCATGTCTCCACTGACTAAGTCCCATTTTAATATTTGCTTAAATTAAAAACATTTCTTGTAAAAGAAATATCAAAAATGTTTTGTTTTTTTTTAAAAAAAATTTCACGGTCTGGGCGTTCCCGTCGTTCCTGGTACACCTTTAATTTCGAGTCGTTGACTGCAGCGGGTATTTCCTTGTCGTCGAGCGTCCACAGTTTAATGGCTCCATTCGCGCCGACTTCGCGAACCTTAAATGGACCCAGCCACTTTACGTTGAACTTGTCAGGCTTTATTTCATTGCGTCCGTTAAACTTCAGCACAAGTTGTGCGGGAGTAAACTGCATTCTTCGCAGGTGTTTGTCGTGCCACGTTTTCCGCCTCTGCTGTGCCATCTTTGTCGCCCACTAAGCCATCATTCGTCACTCATCCAATTTGTTCAAGGCGTACAACCACTCTGGGAGACTCTCTATGTCGCGTAGTCTGTTGTCAATGACGATCCGAAGACTCGGCACCATGAATTCCACTGGCACCACCGCTTCCTGCCCGAACATTAATTGGAAGAGGATATGTCCTGTGGTGACCTTATACGTTGTCCGGTACGCCCACAATACCAATGGTAAGCGTTCCTCCCAATCTTCCTTCTCCACTCCGCAAGACTTGTAAATCACAGAGACGATTATTTTGTTTGTCGCCTCGGCTTACCCGTTCGCCCAAGGATAGTAGGAGCTTGATAAGGAGTGGAATATCTTGAACTCCGACGTGAGTAACCGGATTATGTGATTGACAAAATGTCCTCCCCGATCACTCGTCAGTTGGATTGGAATCCCGTACCGTGTAATGATTTGCTCGTAGATAAACCTTGCCGTATTGACGGCCGAATTGTCTGGTAGAGCCCGTGCCTCGACCCACTTGGTCAAGTATTTTGTGGCCACCATGATGTATCTGCACCGTCGGGCTCGACTTGCCTTCAAAGGTCCAATGAAATCCAGCCCCCATAGTTCAAACAGTTCCTGGACATTGGATGGGTTGAGGGGCATAAAATCCCTCTTCAGCGGCCTCCCCGCCTGTTGGCACGTATCACAACTCGTCACCCACTCTCGGGCGTCATTGTGCAATGTTGGCCACCATAGCCCTGCAAATAGAACTTTCCTAGCCGTGGTGTCGGGCCCCATGTGCCCTCCTGTCGAGCCTTCATGTGCTTTCCATTAAACACCTTGAATTTCTTCCTCCAGGACACATTGCTGTAGGACCTGGTCAAGTCCCATTTTATACAAAAGGCCATTAATGAGTTGAAATGTCTTACTCCTTAGTACGAGTTTCCTTCAATCCCCTGGTGGCATCTCTCTAGGGAATTGTGATGTCGACAGATATTCCCCGATGCTTGTGTACCAGGCAGGAAGAACGCCAATGCGAAATAAGTGGGTGTCCAGGAAGTCTTCATTTACTCCTTCCGTTGGTTCCCCTGACTTGATTCTAGATAGCTGGTCGGCTATCACATGGCTTTTCCCAGGTCGTACAATAATGTTGAATGTAAACTCCTACAGCAGCAACAACCATCGGCTGATTCGCCCTTGAATGATTGGCTTATTCACCAGGTACATTAACGCCTGGTGATCCACATAGAATGTGAACGGCGTGGCCAGTAAGTAATGTCTAAACTTCTGGACGGAGTACACCATCCCTAGGGCTTCCCTATTTGTCGTACTCTAGTTTTTTTTCTGCCTTTGACAGGAGTCTTCTCGTGAAGTATACCAGGTGATCTAGCCCGTGATCACCAACCTACGCCAGTGTGGCCCCTATGGCAAAATTTGATGCGTTGACGTGTACATGGAACTCTTTGTCCCAATTCGGATATGTCAGGATTGGCGCACCTACCAACCGTGACTTCCGTTCTTGGAAGGCTTCCTCCTGAGCTATCCCCCATGCGTACGGTTCACCTCTCCTCGTCAGCTTGTCCAAAGGGTAGGATACTTAAGCAAATTTTTTAATAAACCGCCTGTAATACCCTATGTGTCCTAGGAAGGATTTGACTCCCGTGACATCCGCCAGTGACTCCATTTCCACTATCACCCGAACCTTCTCCAAGTCAGTCTTGAGTCCAGCCTTACACAATATGTGTCCTAACAGCTTCTCTTGAGGCACCATGAATCTGCATTTTTTGGGATTGAGTGCTAGGCGGGCTCACCTGCATCTCTCCATGCATTCGCCAAGTGCGGCCAGATGTGCATCTTGGTTACTGTAGATGGACCAGTCGTCAAGGAACGCCTTGAAGTTCCCTACTGACATCTTGTCAAATATGTGAAGGATTATCCGTTGGAATGTCGCTGGCGTGTTGCATAACCCGAACGGCATTCGGTTATGCGCGTACATGCCATCTTCCACTACTAAGGTCGTTTTTAATTTGTCCTCTTCGGCAATGGATATCTAGTTATACCCATAAAATCCATCCATAAATGAATAAATTTCATGACCGGCCACTTCCTCCAAGATGCTATCCGTAAATGGTATTGGAAACGGGTGCTTTATGGTGACCGTGTTAAGGCATCTGAAATCCACGCAGATTCAGATCTGGTTTGCCTCCTTTTTAAGGGATATCACTATGGGCGACACCCACTCGCTAGTCTGCACTTTAAAAATAATCCCGGCTTCGAGCATACGCTCGATTTCATCATTCACTCTTGCAGCATAGTTTTTATTCATTCTGTACGGCCTCTTCCGTACAGGTACGGCCCCAGGTACAAGTGGAATTTGGTGTACGCACAGTTCT
Source organism: Cryptomeria japonica (assembly GCF_030272615.1). Classification (NCBI taxonomy): domain Eukaryota; kingdom Viridiplantae; phylum Streptophyta; class Pinopsida; order Cupressales; family Cupressaceae; genus Cryptomeria; species Cryptomeria japonica. The sequence continues at coordinate 197,286,199 of NC_081409.1, read as the reverse complement.
GGCGGCACCCCTTTGAGGTCCTTGTACCTCCAAGCGAATACATCCTTGTATTCCATGAATATTTTAAACGCGGTAGCTTTTAGGATTGGATTCCAGTCGTCGCCAACCAGGATGTTCCTTGACTCCGCTTCAGTGCCGAGGTTTGTAGGTTTTATGGACTCTTCGTACCGGATTGATTTCGTCATGTCAAACCTATGTGTTGGTGCCTCGTTGACAGGAGCATCCCCTTCCGTGTATTCTCCGTACGCTGGCGGAAATTCATTTTCGTCCGGCTCCTCGTCAACCTGCAACATGGTGCACCCATACAGCAGCTCGTAGTCTTCCATTTGCTAGTGGAAGAGCCCATTAAGGGAATCGGCCTCATCTTCCGAACATCCTTGGATTCCCAGGACGCCTTCCTCATCCGGTTCCCTTCCGTACTTTCCTTTGTCAACCCTGCCCTCGCCGTCCGATTCTAATTCTGACGCGAGTTCTTCACTCACGAGTTTTGTTTTCAGGTCAATAATAAATTTTCGCCCGGCTTTCTCCATGGACAGCGTGTCACGCTTCCAGTTGTGAATCGCTCTGGCCGCCACCAACCACCCTTTGCCAAGAATGGCGTCATATCCTTTCTTCGCGAACAGAATCACCACGAAGTCGAGGACAAATGGTTATGTCACAGTGGTCACTTGTTGCGCCATGAGCGTTCCACGAGGTTTGATACCATGTTGATCCGCTCCCAGTAAGTTGAAGGTTGACGGCCACAGTGTCGGCTTGCCAAGCTTCTTCCACGTTTCTTCCAAAAGCACATTCACTCCCGACCCGCCGTCGACAATGGTGTGAGTCAAAATGGTGCCAAGTATTAACATTTCTACCACCGCTGGGTGTCGACCACTGTATAGTGTTGGGACCAATGGGTCTGTTGGTGTTCCGCCAGGAACATCCGTATTCCGGGTCACCCGACTCTGTGGAGTTACTTGCACCGTACATAGGAGTGTCGTATGTAATTGCGGCATCATTTCGAGGAGGTCCTTCGTCTTCACAGGTACTTCAATATGCAGCATTTGATTCAGGATATTTTCCACAACCTCATAGCGGGAAGTACTTGCCGCTTCTTGAGTGTTCTCTTGTGCCAACATTTCCTTCACCACTTCAGCCTTCGCCTCCAATGCCCGTTGCTTCTCCGTGCGAGGGTCCGGGTATGTGGCCTTCTTTGCCTGTGACCATGTGATTGCCAATACCCATTCCTCCGTCCTATCAATGTTGAGCAGGTTCACTCCAGACTTTGGGCAAGTTCCATCATCATGGTCTCTAGGCCCACACCATTTACATAGTTTTTGTGGAGTTTCTTCTAAGGTGCATTCCCTGGCAAAGTGGCCCCATTGATTGCAGGCTCGACACTGGATCATTGGTCGTCCCTTCACATCATATTGGATCCGGCTCCTATTATTATTGTTATTATTGGTCTTCCCCCCTCGCCGGTTGTTCCGGTATCTGCCAGATGATGCATTATTGTTGGCGGTTTGCGAAGTTCTGGCGGCCGGCTTCTCTTGCGTGAAGAGAACTTGTTGGCTCCTGGTTTTCATATTGTAGGGACATTCCTTTGTCAAATGTCCGGCAATCTGACAAATGTCGCAGAAAGCCTTCTTGGGGTAGGACCCCTTGGTGTGTCCGTCACTCCTACACTCCATACACCACACGTCGTTTTCTTCAGTCTTACTTGTACTCCCCTTCATGGCTTTGAATTCCTTCAGCATTCGCTCCATATCCTTTTGGAGCGCGTGCACCTTTTTACTTGATTCGCCACCGTTGTTGCTTTCCCTGACAGAGTCTTCATCATCGTCGGATGAGGATTTATTACTTTTCTTCTTCTTTGACGTTTTGTGCTCGCTCTCCAAGTCCATCGCCCTATTATAGGCATCGTCATATGACGTCGGGGGTACAATTTTCATCTTCTTCCGTAGGGAGGATTTCAACCCTTCAACGAACCATCGTTTCTTCAATCCATCTACCGATTGGCTTTCCATTTTACCTAGCAATTCTTTTAGCCTCAGGCTGTATGCCCATACTGTCTCCTTGGTACCTTGTTTGGCACTGTATATCTCAGCTACGATTTCATTGTCATCATGGAGCAACTGAAACAACTCCTTGAATTCCTTTTGTAGATTGGCCCATGTGGCCACTTTTTGCTTGTCAACATCGGAGTACCAATCTATGGCAACTCCGTGTAACGTGGCTGGGAACTGTCGTACCCAGTCATCCTGGTCCGTCAATCCATTGGCAAACCAAATAATTTCAAATGTACGGCAGTGTCATGCGGGGTCTTCCTTGCCATCCCCTGTGCACTTTGGCAATTTCTGTTTACTTGCCATCCATCCTTTGGGTTTTGCTACTCCTACGCCTCATGCGCTTGCGCCTACCAAACCTGTGCCTACTGAGCCTTCGCCTCCCGAGCCTACCCCTCCGGACGTTGGTGCTACAGAAAGTGGCACATTAGTGCCTGTCGGGTTACTTTGACTAAGAGGTTTTGATGACCCCGAACCAAACAAGTTACTTCTCATACCGTGCCCTTGTGTCTCCCGGACACCTTCGGCTGCAACGTTACCCTCAATCTCCCTGTTTTCGGTCTTGGTTCTCGTCTCCCTCTTGGTCTCATATCCTCTGAACAGTGTGTACAGGTCCACCGTACTTTCGTCGCCAATCTCTTCCAATGTGAGGGACAAATCCTCCAACCGTTTCCTCGTGGTTTCGATTAGCACAGATTCTTGGTCCTTGCCAGACCATGGCTGCCACTTTCACCACTTCCTTCCTCAACGACCTTTTTGAATCTTCTCCTTCGTTCGGCTTGTTGCTCAAGAATTAGTGCTCGTTGGGCAGCTTCCACGTCTCCTACGTATTCTTTTTTGTATTTGTCTTTATTCAACAAATTGGGCATTAATTCTACTCTTTCTTCATGGGTTAAAACAAGACATCAAATTAAAAAAACAGAACACTTTTATTACTTCATCCCTCGTACATAATGTATGTCACTGGCATACTCATTACAATGGGGGTGTTCTTATTTATTCTCTCTGACCGTCAGAGTTCATGTATTGCGCTCATCTTCTTGGCTCTCCCTAAATTCCCGTAGAATTTGCTGCCATCGGTTCTCTCAGTAGATGTCTTCCCTTCGGTTCTGGAGAGCCAAAAGTCCTTGTGCCAAAAGGTTAGGCAATTCGCTCATCAACCAATTCACAGCGGGGCTTACTCCGAGCGAACTCCACACAACATCTTCTGGGACATCTTTGGCGGTGGCTTCCCTCTGTACGTGTGTTTCGATTGCCACCTGTAGGATGCAGGAGAAATCCTACGTGAGTGTCTTTTCCCCCTCAAACAATTCTTCAGGTACTCTGTCAGGGTCACTCGTTCCTTCTAGTAATGGTTGTCCCATTATCCGTGTGCCATGTAGTATGTCCTTTTCCCCGTTGCTCCCAGGTTTTTACTTAGGCAACGGCGCCAGATATTTTCCCCGTAGGGTGTCAGGTTAAGACATTGCATAAATGACAGAAGTACATAGAATATATGGAACTCACAAGTGTTCTATTGATTCATAATAAGCCAGTACATACAATGATAGCAATATGTTCGACTACAATAGCATGTCCAAAGACTGGAAACATATACAATATAAAGGAGTCTGGTCAGTTACCCGGTGCCAACTGCCGACAACCGACGGGTTAACTGCCGATGCTAACACAATTTACCTTAATGCTTAATTACCCAACAACACAAACTTGTCACCAGTGACCTATGGGCAACTGAAGTTGGAATCCACCAAGCTAGATAGGTTCACTACTTGTAGAAATCTCACTGGTGCTTATATGACCCTTGGGATGGAGGGTGGACCCCTGATGTATTATGTATGGGATACATTGAATCAATTTGTCCCCCATATAAAAAATTGGGTGTTGATTCATCTCCCTTTCCTCTCACTATCATCTAATGTTGTTCCAAGCAGTATGGGATGCTTGCCATCATCATAGTAGGTGTAGAACATTGGGAAAAGGATGGGACCTATGGTGTAGAGTGCAATGCACCAACATTTCTTTTCTACCTAGGTGTACTAAAAGGGTAGGTGTTAGTCCTCATTGTGGATGTGTCAATCACTCACTATTTATATGTTAAGTCATTGATTGTGTACTTGTGTAAATGGTCTCAGGTTTTGTGCACATTGTTACTAATGTCGTCGATAGTGATGATATCAAGTAGTATGGGTTGCTTGATTGTTGCCACAGATGATGATGGATAGGAAAAAATATGGGACCCACAGCGTACTATGGGATGTACTAGCATTCCTTTTCCAAGTGAGATCTACTTATGATCTTATGCGATTGCGAAACAAGTAGTGGGATGATGCATGCAATGGGTTGCATCCATTTCCATTTTACCAATTGTCTTTTATGTGCAAATGTGATGTATTATGTGGATTGTTCACACTGGATATATGTGATGTATGTCAAAGCTAGTCAATGCATTATATGTGATGTGCATATGAACTAATCACTATTGTACTTGTGATGTGCGTATGAGCTAGTCACTATTGTACTTGTGATGTGTATGAGCCAATCACCTTGTGCATATGTGATGTATGCTCAAGACAGTCACTATGTCTGAACCTAGGATTATTAAATGATGACCCTTGATTTTGTGTGTTTGTACACTAAAGATTGCTATGTTATGGAACTAACACTTGACTAGAATGTAATATTATCATTCTAGTGTAACTAAACTTATACAAAGGCATAAGATTAATTAACAGTTGGATTAGAAAGAGAGACCAGAGATCTCATAAAAGAAAAGATGGTAAACTCTTTCTATCATTGGTGTGTGGACTACAAACGCTCTAATTTCCCAAAGGGGATATGTAGGCAAGGTCATCATGAATGAACCCTCGAGGTTTAGGTTTGGATCTAGGGATGACCCTAACCTTAAACTTACCACTTTTGGGTGTAAGCATATAAATGGTGACATTGAGTTATAGCCACCACAGTGAATAGAGAAGTTATGAAGTTGACACTTATGGATTAGTTGAAAGATGCTCGATTGATTAAGTAGATTATTGTGAATTAGAAGAAAAAAAAAATAGTAGAAACAAAGGGAAGGTTGTTACATTTTCAAATGCAAAATCAATCTCTTATTACAGAGGCATAGGTAATTTACATTTAACACTTCTAAAATGAAACATACTGCACTATTATTTTCAAATGGAATTATTAAGCATGCAATTTGACCATCAACACAGTCATGCAGATCAAAAATCTCTTATATTTGGTTTAAAAGTCACCTGCAATGACCATGCTTTTATTGTTCTGTCCCCACTCCCACTGTAAAGATATCCATCTTTAGAAATGGCTAAGGAATGAACTCCACTGTAACGCCAGTCTTTATGATCATACCATGTTATAACAGGTTCTTGTCTAGGGACAGTACCAATAGCCCAAACAAAAATGCATCCTCCATAATCACCACTGAAGCATAAAGACTGTTCTACATTGATAGTTAACGCCAGTATTCTGTGCTCATGTCCTCTTAAAGTCTGCAAATGAGAATAAGACTGCAAAAGGAAAAGCATCAATATGCTAGAAAAATGTAAAATAAACATGAAAGCAAGAAATGATTATCCATGTTTTACATTATTTCTTTCATTTTAATTTTAAGTACCAACATTCACTGGAGGTCAATGAACTACTAAAACAAGTACAGAAAAAAGAACATTGGATTGCCTATTAATTTAACACTAAAAGAAATGATTCTTCAAATTAATTATGTGTGCAATTCGCCCAATGCATAGTGGCAAGTTTAGTGGCATATGTGGAAATATAACCAATAGGGTGATTTCCCTCTGCATTCAGAAGGACAGCTCCGTCATATGATTGGGAGTTTGACCAATGTTCTATAGGCATGCTTGTGCTTACTTACATATATTAAAGTCGATTATTTTTCATATCCTCTGTACAGTCATGACAGTTTAGCACTTTGGTGTTTTTGTGTATCACTGGCTATTGTTCAGGGTCTGCAGTTTTGTCAAGTACACCATCAAAAAGATATTAAAGATCTTTGGCAGCATGGAAAGGCAATTTCTTGTCCATGGATATGTTTTTACTAGAATAATTCCAAGATCAATTTCATTTTATTAAGTATTTCACAATGGTACTAGTTATTGTAGAGATATTCATGGATATGTATTTAGTAGAATAGTTCCAAGATTGATTTCAGTTTATATGATAGTATGGAGTTAGCTTTTTTTTAATACCATTTGTATACAGGTTTTTTGGCAGCTTCTGTAACATGTTCGTACTGTATGATATGTGATTCTCACTGTTTGAGTTGGCAATTCAAGATCCTTTTACTTGTTTTATTCAAAGAAACGGGACTCGGACTCGGCTTGGACTCGGCAAGGCCCACTCGGACTCGGACTCGGGACTCGGCGTCAGACTCGGCTCCAGACTCGGCTGGACTCGGGATAGTGAAAAACTCAAGAAATTTAGAGATTTTTAAATATTTAAAACTTGTTTCAGACACCCTTTATTGAATACACCTTAAAGACACAATAACATCATCAAACTCGGCTCATTTGATTACATACACAAGTATACATCAATCACATAAGCATAAACGTAAATTGTAGCTGAAGAAAATAACAAACATAGATATATAAATATTGTCAAATGTATACAATATTACAAAACTCATGGAATAAAAAATCCATGTCATCATATTATCATCATCAAATGTTTCATACAAATACCAAAGGTAAATACAACTACAAGTCTATGGCTCAGAGGAACCTGCACCCTCCGGCCCCGGCCCCCTGCGAAGGCGTCTAAGGTAGGTCCTGGATGATTCGACTGCCATAACCGCTCCCCGTGACACCATGCCATGCTCACCAACATCAGGAACATCCGCGTCACTATCTGCCTCTGAATCTCCTGTCTGTGCTCGTGCTCTCCGCTCCTCGTCTGCCATGGCTACAGTCTCAACCTCTATATCTACCTGGTCAATCCAATCAGTGTCAGACTCGGAGGTTAAATTTTCTCTACTTCTATCGACGCAGTTTCCCCCCATATTTTTCGACGGGGATTTGGGGGCAGCGCCCCCAAGGTGGGGTCAAGGGGTAGCGCCCCTTACGCGCTCCCTGTCGCGATACAGGGCGAGGTCGAGTGGCAGCGCCCCACGAGGCCAAAAAAACTTATTACAAGTCTGAATTAGGGTTTCTTTGAGAGTCTTCCTTAGGGCCTGGTTTTGCTCTTGTTGCTAATTGGGTCTTGCTTGGTGAGTGAGTATCATTCTTGAAGGTCCGAGCTAGGTCAAGTTGGTGAGTGATAAAGTCCGGAATGTCAACCTGATCTTCAAATGCCCTGAAATTTGGCTAAGTTTGGAATGTCCTGATCCTGAAATTTGACTAAGTCTGGAAAACTGAAGAATCCTCCAAAAACTAGATTTTGCAATATAACTCCTGGAGGCCCAAAACCACTCTCAAACATCCTGACAGTATATATGGAATATAACTTAAAGTATAAGTCTTTGTTCTTTCTTATACTTAAATGTTATATTCCATAAAATAATCCTGACGGAGAGACCAAATTGTCAAATTTCGCTCCTGACCCTTCCAAAAAAACTTATTACTTTTTAAAATGTTTTTTTTTTGTCATTTTATTAACCCAGCCAGTAGCTGAGTCTGGGGCTCAGGACTCGCCGAGTCTGGCGATTTTGAGCCAAACTCGCCAACCCGGCGAGTCTGGCGAGTTTACTCCCCAGACTCGGACGAGTCCGAGTCCGAGTCCGAGTCCCTAGGACTCGCCGAGCATGACTCGTACTCGGACTCACCGAGTCCGGGCGAGTCCCGTTTCACTGGTTTTATTAGATAATTCCAAGGGGTTCTGTTTTGACACAAAGCAACATTCTAGGTTGTCATGTTCCCTTCTTGAGGTTGAGGACTTTTATTCTTTTTGGAGCCCAATTATTGCTTTATTTGGGCAAATTAGTATTACCTTTTGAGGCCATCTAAAAGGGACTTTTATGGCCAATGAATATTGTTAATAAAACATTCTTTTTATTTTATTTATTTTGGATAGAAAACATTAATTGAGGGCCCAAATTTGTAAATGACTAAAACGAAAAGCTAGCACCCCTTTATGAATCATCCATAATTGTCATCTGCAAAAATTCAAATTTCCAAATTAATGCAAACAAGGACAAAATCCCTTGGCTGCAATTTCCAGAGGACAAAAACCCTCATATCGATTTGGGGTGATTCCACTTCAAGGATTGCATTTGTATTCAAGGATTCAGCTGGAGCATTTAATATCCACAAGAAAATCTGAATTTGATCCAAATATTGCAATTTTTATTGGACCACATTCAACAGTTTGCATATTTTATTTGTTGTGATTTTCAGAACTATTGCAAGGCTGTTATTGTCATTTGCAGGGTCTAATCTCATTTTTAGGGGCTGCCAAAGTCAGAATTCAGTTGCTGATCACCAAGTTTTGAAGCCCCTTGACAGATCGCTGCACTCCATCAGGTCTGATTGCTGGAGTTTGGAGGGTTTGATACAGGTTAATGCTGCATTAATCAGTTCTAGACAGTCCTACCTTGCTTCGCCAACTTCTAAAACAGATATTTCCAGCCTCATAACCCATACGGTCAGCTATATTGTGTATTGTTGTTGGACATTTACTGCTATGATTCTGCTACAGTAGCTTAAAGCTCTTTAGTCTGGCATTATTCATTTATTTCGAGAATATTCTATAGGTCAGATTTGAAAATTGTAGGGTTTGCTAGCATTGTTTTCACTGGAAACTAATTGCTGCTGATGTCTAGTTACTTGCTGAGAATTATTGCTCAATCTGAAAATTATCATTGCTGGTCATAACATTTAAGGGGTGTTTGAAGGAAAAAAAGAAAAAACTTGCCTTTTATCTGTACATAAATTCTGTTAATATATTTAGTTCTGAAATAATCATTTTTAAACTAGGATTTATTTGTAGGCTGCTCATAGTTATTGAGTGTTTATTTTCAGCATCTATTTTCCTGTTTTCTATCAATTCAGAAAACTCCAGAAAGATTACGAAAATACAAAAATACAAAAAAAATTGTATAGCTTTCTTAGTATTCCCTGATTGAGGATATTACGTTGTGTAGAAACTCAATGCCTCAGAAACTTCCAAAACTTTTTCAAGTCATTTCCTAAATTGGAAACTTGCCATAAATATTGACGCAACAATTTTCAGATTGAGAACGCAGTGGTCAACAGTATCCCTGTTCAAAGTTTAGAGGACATTGAGTATACAGGCCTAGTAAAGATAAGATCAACTTGTATTCAGAAACCAACCCTTGTTAATGTAGGTTTTTATTTTCTCTTATGTTGGGGGATATTTATTTTTCCTACACAATATTAAGCTTGCTTAGGTTATATTAGAATGGTTAGAATGAGGACACGTGGCATAATCCTACATTCACATGTGTCATTCACACCCACATTTGGGTGGTTGAATGGCACACCCTCTTTTGGATTTATTTGCCACCTCCTCATAACCATTTCTTGTCTTTACCTGAGTTGGCATAACCATGTACTTGGCATTTACAAAGTAGGTAAAACTCCCTCCTATTTTGGGCTATAGGGAGTTATTATTCCTCTTGGTTTTATATGCCCATATATTTCTATATAAAAAAACCCTCACCTCTCCCCATGCTTAGTACTGAGATGAGAACACTGTTAAATTTATGTATCAGAATTAAAATTACAGAGATACAGAGCAATATCTCTAATATTGATGTTCTAATTCAGAATTATAACTGAAATATCTGAATATAACTATATATATATTGTGCAAAACAATATTTTTGGTATTATAGTTCTAATTCAAAATTATATTTGAATATATCTCCTGTCACTGAAGATATCAATTATCATAATCGATGTATCTGAGTATGTTAACTCCTCACAGATAATGCTAGTGTGCACAGCAATATCTTCACAGTCAATACACGTATATATATATACCAAAATCTTCGATGGGTATTGCACGGGTATAGGCAGTATGATCTTTGATGGGTATTCTACGGATATAGTTGAAAACCTCCGACTCAACAAACCAAAAATTTGGACTCGGACTCAGACTCGTGAAAGACTTGTGAAAGACTCGGCAAAAAAAAAACCATAGTTTTACAAAAAAACATAAAGAAATTAATGCATTTAGAGAACATAAGAGCCATAATTGAAACATTACACATGTCACATACTCATAGTTTCAAACTTTCAACTCTAAAATGTATAATACCAAGATTTCTTCAATGCTAATTATGTTGTTATATGAAGCCTAATCAGACTCGGAGGTTAAATTTTCCCTACTTCCATCGGCGCAATTTCCCCCTATATTTTTCGACGGGGGTTTGGGAGCAGCACCCCCAAGTTGGAGTCAAGGGGCATCGCCCCTTGCGCGCTCCCTATCGCAATACAGGGCAAGGTCGAGGGGCAGTGCCCCACGAGGTCAAAAATACTTTTATTATTTTATAAAGACGTCGGGTTTTTTTTGGTTTTTTTTTTCACTCCCTCAGTTATGCCAAATGAAGGCAAATTTTTTTTTAAAAAACTCAATTTTAAAGCTTGCATGACTTTTTTCTGGGTCTCGGCGAGTCCATCTGAAAGACTTGCGAGTCCATGCAAAAGACTCGCGAGTCTTTCAGATGGACTCGCCTCGCGAATCCTTGGCGAGTCAACTCGTAGCTCCCAAGGACTCACGAGTCCGTGGCAAGTCCACGATTTTTAAAACTACTATGTAGTATGATCTTCTACGGGTATTCTATACGGATAGATGCAGCATAACCTTCAACAACGATGCATTAATGCTCCTAATCTAGGGAACTAAATACCCAACCAAGGTGGTGAAAGGACATGACCTCAATCGGGGTAACTTGTCAGATCAAGGGGTGCGATAAAGATAAACTAACCCAATAGACAATCATCAACATTCCCCGATAATGAGATGAACTAACCAATATATTTGTTAAGGAAATTAATACTAACCAATAAATTTGTTAAGGAAATTAATACTAACCAATATATACGTAGGAAAAACAATTAGATTAGCAAATAAAGAAATCGCAGAATTAACACAGCGATTATAGGAAAAAAAACAAAATGTTAATAAAAGTTGCGACAACAGTCAGGAGAAAGATATCTCCTGCTACTATAACATCAACACTCCCTCTTAGCTAGGGTGGTATCTTTCTATATATACATGTCATGGAGTCTCTTAACATAACATCCACAATGGCTACTCCCATTTGTGGAGAAGAGTTCATTATGGAGTCACTCAACGTGATGTCCACCATGGCTACTCCCATGAGTGGAAGGGAATATGTGCACAGGTGCCCATCACAGAGTCACTCAACGTGATGTCGTCATGGAGTCACTCAACATGACATCCACCATGGCTACTCCCATGTCTGGAAAAACACAAGTACAAAGGATTCATCACGGAGTCTCTAAACGTGATGTTGTCATGGAGTCACTCAACATGACATCCACCATGCCTACTCCTAGAGGGTGGATAGAACCACATCTCCGTCTCGGAGATGGACAAGGGCTTTCACCTCAAATTTCTCTGTCACAGAGAAAGATGCATTATAGCAAATCACAAAAGATTACTGATGATAAATCTCCCTCTCAACAAGGGCTTCATCCTCCACAACTCCAAGCTTGTCTCGAAAATGCACAAAATTCACTCTGGAGAGAGGCTTGGTGAGAATATCAGTCGTCTATTCATTAGTGCAAATATATCTCAACTGAATAGCTTTCCTCAATACCATATCTTTGATGTAATGGTATTTGATCTCAACATGTTTTGTTCTATCATGGAACACTGGATTGACAGATAGCTTCACACAGCTTTGATTGCCACAATGAATAACAGTTGGCTCCAATGATTGTCCAAACAATCCTGCAAGAGGCTTTCAAAGCCACATTGCTTCTCAAGCTTCTAGACATGCTGCAATATATTCTGCCTCTGTTGTGCTTAGTGCCATTGAAGATTTCTTCCTGCTGCACCAAGAAATCATCATGGATCCTAAGCTAAAGCAACATCCAGAGGTGCTCTTTCTGTCAGCTACACTCGCAGCCCAATCAGAATTAGAGTAGCCTTGTAGCTTTAGATCTATACTGGAAGAATATCTCAAACCATATCCAACTGTGCCACGCAAGTATCTCAAGATATGCTTTGTTGCAACTAGGTGAATTTGCCTTGGTTCACACATGAACTGACTAAGGGCACTCACTGCATAGCAAATGTCTGGTCTAGTATTGACTAGATACATCAAGGATCCAATCAACTGCACGTACATGGTGGGATCTACCAGATCTGAACTAGCCGCAGACTCACTCAATTTCTTCAAATTTGTTTCCATTAGTGTAGACATAGATTTGCAATCCATCATTCCAAATCTCTTCAAGATATCTATGGTGTATTTCCCTTGACTTAGAATAATCTCATTGGGTCTCTGCCACACCTCCCATCCTAGAAAGTAATGCATAAGACCTAAATCATTCATCTCAAACTCAGAAGCTAACTCCTTGCATTTGACAATGAGATGTTCTTCTCCAATAAGAAATGAGTCATCAACATAAAGAACCAATATTAGAGTCTCACCATTAATTACCTTGAAGTAGAGATTTGAATTTGCATCATTCTTGGAGAATCGCAAGCTCATCAAGTATCGATCAATCCTCTCATACCAAGCATGAGGTGCCTGTTTAAGGCCATACAATGCCTTTTTCAACCTGCATACATGAGATTCCTTTCCATGAATCACAAACCCATCTGGCTGTTCAATGTACACTTCTTCAATTACACCATTAAGGAATGTTGTCTTTACGTCCATTTGGTGTAGCTTCCATCCTTTAGCTGATGCAATAGCAATAATAGTGTTGATGGATGTATAGCAAACAACAGGAGCAAAGGTCTCCTCATAATCTATTCCCTTTTTCTGAGAGAATCCTCTAGCCACAAATCTTGCTTTGTACTTTTCAATGCTTCCATCAGCTACATGCTTGATCTTGAAAAGCCACTTGGAAGATAGAACTGATTTCCCTTCTGGTCTAGGTACAACATCCCAAACACAATTCTTGAGAATGGACTGATATTCCTCTGTCATAGCATCTTTCCACACTTGTTGAGTTGATGCCTCCTCAACACTGGAAGGTTCAGATTCGACGATGTGACTCATTAATACCACATAGCCAGGAAACTTCTGTGGTCTCTTGCTTTCTCTAAATGTGCCTCTAGGAGCTACATACTTTTCTGCATCTTGCATAATTTGTCTAGCCCATAGAGGTCTCTTCCAACCTATAGCAATATCTCTTGCACCATCAGTAGGTTCCAAAGGCTCAACTGGATCACTAGCCTCTTCAAGTTCAGTAGACTCCCTCTGAATCTCGAGAGTATGATCAACGTCCATGTCCTGAGGAGTCTCCTGGTCTTCATTATCTATCTCCATGTATGAACCTTTAGATCTTTTGAATGCAACATCTTCTTCAAAAGAGACATCCCTGCTGATCTCTATCTATTTTTGTCCTGGAATGTGAATCTTGTAGGCTTTTGAAGATTCACTGTAACCCACAAATATTCCTTTCTTGCCAGATGGTTCTAACTTAGATCTCTTATCTTTAGGCACATGAATATAAACAGGACACCCAAAGATTCTCAAATAAATAACCTCAAGTTTCACACCTGTAAATGCTTCTTCAGGAGTCATACTCTCTAATTTTCGATGAGGGCTCCGATTCTGAACATACACTGCAGTTTTGGATGCTTCTGCCCAAAGGAAGGTTTGTAAGTCTTGATCATGGATCATAGCTTTGGCTGCCTCAACTATTGATCTATTTTTCCTTTCTGCAACTCTGTTTTGTTGGGGATTGTAAGGACCACAAAACTCCCTCTTAATCCCTGCCTCAATACAAAAATTATGAAAGCTTCCAGAGGTGTATTCTCCTCCATTATCAAATCTTAGAACCTTGATCCTTTTTTTGGATAAGTTTTCTACTTGAGCCTTAAATTCTTTGAATTTCTCAGGCACTTCTTTAGATTCCTTAGACTTCAAAAAATAGATCCAAGTCTTTCTAGAGTAGTCATCAATGAAAGTTACATAATACCAAAAACCACTTAAGGATGCCACAGACATTGGACCACATAAATCAGAATGAACAAGATCTAGAATACATTTTGATCTACTTTCACTATTATGAAAAGGACCCTTAGTATTCTTACCCATTGCACATCCTCTACAAGTACCATTTCTTTCCTGGCTGAGTTTCGGAAGGCCGATAACCATCTTCTCCATGGATGGAAGAACTCTGAAGTGAAGGTGAGCAAGTCTCCTATGCCATAGCTCACTCAAACTGGTGGAATCATGCATCAATGCTTGAATTGGGCTAGTATAAAGTCTATATAGACTCTCTTGGCGAACACCAATCACCTTAGCTATTTTAATGCTAGAGTTCTTCGGCCAAGCAAGAACTTTCCCTTCTGAGAATGCAACTTGATATCCTTTGTCCTCCAAAGCTGAAATTAAAAAAAAGGTTCCTCTTGATATCTGGTACGAACAAGACATCACTCAAATGAAGAGGGATGTCAGAATCTAGATGTAGAGAGGTGGTTCCAGCACCTTTCACTAAATAGCAAGCATCATCTCCGATTATCACTTTCAAGTTGGTTTCTCTTTCTACTAAGTCAGAAAGATGCTCTCGATATCCTATATTGTGACGTGAAGCACCACTATCAATCAACCAAGAGTTATTGTCGGTTGGGACATTGCTAGAGAGAGCTAAAATGAATAGAAATCCACTTGAGTTAACTCTTGATTCCTTCAGAGGAGAGACATAACCCACATCCGCAGTAGAGACATGATGCTTTGGTCTAGTTGGACAATCTTTAGCATAGTGACCATACTTGTCACATCTGAAGCACTGAATATGGGAGAGATCCTTCTTCTTCTTTGATTCGGGAGCATCTGATTTCCTGTCTCTATTTCTCTTGAAATTTCCTTTTCTCCCTTCTCTTCTTTTCCTCATTGAAGTTTAAGCAGCAAGAACATAATTGTCTTCATTGTGAGAGCTACGACCAATACCTCTTGTTGCCAACCTAGATTCTTCTTGAATGCAATTTGCTCTAAGGCGATCAAACTTTAGCAATTTAGATCTTCCACTGATACTTTGGATGAAGGGCTCCCAAGATTGTGGAAGACCATTTAAAGCCAACATAACCAGGTCTCTGTTTTAAACTTCATCTCCTATGGCTCCTAGCTGATCCTTCAACTCGGTGATCTTAATAAAGAAGGAGATGACAGATTCTCCTTTAGCCATTTTAATGTGATGAAGTTGTTGCCTCAATGCAAGAGCTCTACTGGTGTTGTTTATCTCATACATGCCTTGTAGAGTCTTGAACATGGCTTTGGCCGTCTTCAATTTGAATATAATAGGTACAAGGTGATCCTTTACGGAATCAATTAATATCTTCTTGGCCTTAGTGCCATTCTTCCTCCATTGTGTTTTCTCAATCTCATCAAAAGGCTCGGGAACTTCTTTCTCCACGAATTCGAGAATATCATTTTCTTCTAATGCAATTAGGACTCTAAACTTCCAAGAGGTGAAGTTAGAGGCACCATCAAGTCTATCTTCAACCTTGAGTCCATTCACCATTTTCGAGACTTGGATAGACTCCCTTGGATGAGAAGAGTAGATGAATTCTCTGTTGTGAACAAATCTGATCATGATCTTGGTTAGACCTGCTCTGATACCATGTTAAATTTACGGATCAGAATTAATATTACAAAGATACAAAGCAATATCTCTGATATATATATATATATATATATATATATCAGAGATATATATATATATATATATATATATTGTGCAAAACAATATTTCTAGTATTATAGCTCTAATTCAAAATTATATCTGAATATATCTCCTGTCACTGAAGATAACGATTATGATAACCGATGTATCTGAGTATGTTAACTCCTCACAAATAATGCAAGTGTGCACAACAATATTTCACAGTCAATACACGTATATATATACACTAGAATCTTTGACGGGTATTACACGGGTATAGGCAGTATGATCTTCGATGGGTATTCTACGGATGTATGCTGAATGATCTTCGACGGGTATTATACAGATAGATGCAGCATAACCTTCAACAACAATGCATTAATGCTCCCAATCTAGGGAACTAAATACCCGACCAAGGCGGTGAAAGGACATGACCTCAATCGGGGTAACTTGTCAGATCAAGGGGTGCGATAAAGATAAACTAACCCAATAGACAATCATCAACATTCCCCGATAATGAGATGAACTAACTAATATATTTTTTAAGGAAATTAATACTAACCAATATATACATAGGAAAAACAATTAGATTAGCAAATAAAGAAATCGCAGAATTAACACAGCAATTATAAGGAAATAAACAAAATGTTAATAAAAGTTGTGACAGCAGTCAGGAGAAAGATATCTCCTGCTGCTATAACATCAACAAACACTAGCTCAAATTATGAGTCTAGTTCAGTGCTAGGAGAGTGTTGAGTTTTGTTCAGCTCTTGGATTCTTGTCTTGCTTTCCTTCAGTCACATTGATCCTGGGTGGCTTCACAGCTAAATTTAACAACCCTTTGTTAACTAATATAAGTGATGACAGGGGTTTGGTGAACCAATATTGACACTTTCTAACCCACTGGCAAGCCATTATACAAAACTTTTGCTTAGCTATCCACCGCAAAATAAAGAGTTGTTTGAGAGATGGGCTTAAATTTTAGTAGGCCATTCAAGAGAATGGTCCATGATTCTATGTTGACATTTGGTTACTGGCTTTCCACCAAGCAATCTAATATCTAATCCCCACCCTCACCAATTCATCATAATCAAATAATAATAATTGATTCACTAACAGTCATTATCTTCATCTACACATGATAATAATCGCATTATAAATTTTTTTAATGTCTTATTATTTCTATCTCTTGTTAACTGGAATAGATGTAGAGTAACTAGTTTATGTTGTTCAGGTATATATAAGCATTTGACTTTGTTCACAAACCTGCTGAATCATTGGGTTCTAATGTGCATTCTCTGAATAACAGCATCCATAAAGGAAAATAATTACTATATTTTCCATCCAGCACAGCCCAAAACAATTTTTATTTAGCGACTTTCATGGCTCATTCCACATAATTTTGTAACTATTAACTGAACCTGAAACCCTTTTAAAAATGCTATCATTGAGGCAACTGAAGCAATAATTAGAATTAACAATTGCAATTAATGTCTTCTCAATAGTTGTGGCCAAATTTTTCAAATACAAATTCAAATCTTGGCAATGCACTTATGCTTGAGAAAATTCAAATCTGCATTGTTAAAAGTAGGGAAAATTGAAATGAATAAGTGCCGATGAACAGCTGTGAGGAAAAGAAGTCTGGAAAAAAATTCTAAAGTTTACAAAAATGTTAGGGGCAACTTGTCATTCAGAGGACAGTCAAGGGATGTCTAGACATCCATAGGCAATATGAAGGACATAAAGATGTTCCCAAATATTCGCCCAAATAGGAATATTCCCCCACTTTATAGGGGCATCCCAAGGATGGAATCTTGGGTGCCAAAGACAGCAGGGAAAGGTTCCATCCCTGTACTGCTGGACCTGGGTCATCCCTGTTCCAAAGAAGACCCCAAAAACACCAGGGGTGTATCCCAAGGCTACACTAATCCACAAGGTTGTTTCTCTGAATGTTTGGATGGCGTCCCCAACATTCTAGATGTCCCCCTTTTACGACTGGACAGCCTGCTCCATTTGGTGCATAAAAATTTGAAAAGGTAACCTTTAAGGATAAGTAATTGCAAATTCAACACATTTTAATTACTTTTTAAAATTTCAACTATTTTTAGTTTGTTTAAATAATTTTAATAGTCATCCCCCTTCCATCCCCAAATTCAACAAAAATTTTAGGACTGCACAGCCTGCTTCATTTGGAGTATAAAGATTTTAAAAAGGAAACTTTTAAAGGAAAAAAACAGCTAAACCCCATAAAGCTAAAAGGGGGACAACGTAGTTGCCAATTTAACACATTTTATTTACTTTTTAAAGTCTCAACTACTTTTTTTTTTTGAGTAATTTTAATAGACATCTCCAAAACCATATCCCCATGTCCCAAAAACTCAAGGAAACATTGTTGAACAATGAACATATTTTTTATTACAAGAAAATATTATACTTGGTACACATTTGTTAAATATATATATTAAATATTTTGTAACCAATGCTTAGTTTTATCTTTTTGAATTAGTGGATTCCAAGTGGATGTTTTTGTTTTGGTTCAGCTTTTTTCCGTTTTGCTCTTACTCCTAAGCACAAGTTTCAAGTAAATTAATATCACAAAATATTACCTTATCTAGATTATCTTGAAAAATTTTGTCCTAGGCTCATAAACATATTGGTCAATGGAAATGTAATATCTAAGAACCATGGCTGCATAACTTCTATATTGCAGAACATTTTGAAGGTACACATAGAAGGGGATTCTAAAATCGTTGTTGATGCAATTGCGAAGGGATCTTCTCCAAGCTGGCAGATAAACAAATTGATTTCAATAATCTGTTCAAAGTTACGCTCCTTCTTGTTGTGATGTATTCACACATTGCCCCATTGCAAATGAGGACCCCCACTTTTTCGCTTTCTAGGGTAGTTGTCTTAGCTTAGCCGTTGGTAGTAGTTTGAGTCTTTTGCTATTAACCTTTGCATTAGAGAGGTATAGTTGGTCAAGAAGCCAGGAGTCAGGTGAATAGCCCTTTTGTGAGGTGTGAAATGAAGTAATGTGAGATGAGGAGTCAAGTCAAGAGTTTGATAGAGGAGCCCCTTAGGCCAAGCCTAGTCGACTCTGCAGATGTTTTCTTGATCCTTCAAGTGACCCAATTACACTTCAATGAGAGGTGAGACCCGAGAGCAAAATTTGACTAAGTATGCTAAAATTTCCTTTGCTCCAGTCTAGGAGCGAATTTTGCTTCCATTGCTCCCCTTTAGGAGCAAAATCCCTCTCCAAGCCTTCCAAATCACCTAAAGCTGCCTCCACCTTAGTTTAAGCAAAGGATTCAATCCTTGATCAAGAAACTTGAATGAGGTTAAGTGTGGAGGTCATTTCCATTGCTCCTCATTAGGAGCGAAAACCACTTCCTTTGCCCTCATCTTAGAGCGAAATTGCTTTCCTGAGCACATTTGAAGAAAATGAATGAGTTTTGATGCCTTTGACACCATTTTGATCATAGAAGAGGTGAAGTTCATCATGATTTTGGCTAAGGAATGGAGGAAAGATGGCGAGTTAGAGTCACTTCCATTGCTCCTCTCTAGGAGCGAAAAACACTTCCATTGCTCTCCTTTTAGAGCGAATTTCCCTTCCATTGCCTTAGGTTGAGAGCGAAATCCTATCAAAAGCAAGCATTGAGGTCTTTTGATGTATGAAAGCTAAACCTAAGGCGTGAGCTAGTAACACTAAGCTAAGGGATGCATTTTGAAGTCTCTTCCATTGCTCCCTTTTGGGAGCGAAATTTGCTTCCTTTGCTCTCAATTGAGAGCGAATTTGCTTCTAGAGCCCTCCAAGAGCATAATGCAAGGCACTTGAGTTGATAACGAAGGAAAGCCAGTGAGAAAGTGTTAAGCTTCAAATTGGAGGCCATTTCCATTGCTCCTCGGTGGGAGCGAAATTTACTTCCTTTGCTCATCTAAGAGCGAAATTCTCTCTAAGGCTTTCCTTAAGGCTAATTTGACACATTTACACACTAGGAAGGCAAAATCACAAGGTCTAAGTCAATGCAAAGGCAAGGAATTGATAAAAAGGAAACCTAGCTAAGAGGTGAGTTTGAAGTCTACTTCCTTTGCTCCTCATTAGGAGTGAAAATGCCTTCCTTTGCTTGAGATTGGGAGCGAATTTGTGTTCCTTTGCTTGAGCCTATGAGCAAAATTGCTTATAGAGCTTTCCTTTAGGTTGATTTGATGCACTTGAGTTGATGAAAGGCAAAATTTGAACAAGTGTGAGAGAATTTCCTTTGCCCCCTGATTGGAGTGAAATTTACTTCCTGTGATCCTTCTCAGGAGCGAAATTTGCTTCCTTTGCTCTTGATTGAGAGTGAAATTCCTCCTAAGGCCTTCTTTGGATTCAATTTGACACATTTTCATGCATGAATGGCTAAAAAACTTAAGTTTTGAGTTGATGAATGAAAGTAGGGAGATGAAATTGAGCTAAGTGTCCAACTTGCAATGACTTCCTTTGCTCCTTGATTGGAGCGAAATTCACTTCCATTGCTCCTCATTGGGAGCGAATTTCACTTCTATTGCTCCAATCTCAGAGCGAAATCATCTTCAAGACATTTGGTGAAGGAAATTTGACAACTCTTGCATATCAGGACTTAAATTCAAGAGATGAGTTGATGAATGAAGAACAAAAATTTGGTTAAGTACTAAAAAATTTCCATTGCTCCTTGTTAGGAGTGAATTCTTGTTCCTTTGCTCCTCATTGAGAGGGAAATGCTCTTCCTTTGCTCAAGAATAGAAGCGAAGTTGATCCCAAGGTTCCTCTTGAGGTTATTTTGACCTATTTTCACCTATGGATGATTGGAACCTAGAATTTGAGTTGAAGGATTGGAGATATTGAATGAAATTTTTGACTAAATGGTTACTTCCTTTGCCACTTTGGAGGAGCGAATTCCCCTTTTGCTTATTGAAAGAGATGCATATGCCAAAATTTTCTAAGTGTTGAAAAATTTCCATTGCTCCCATTTTGGAGCGAAAACAACTTCATTTGCTCCCTGAGAGGAGCGAAATCACCTACCTTTGCTCCTTTATGAGAGTGAATTCACTTTTAAGGCACTCATTGAACCTTTGAGGGTAATTTGATGGTTTTTGCACATAGAGACTAAAAAACTTAAGGAATGAATGAAGTACAAGAGATCAATTGATGAAGAGGTGATGGAATGATGTTGAACTTCCTTTGCTCCTCATAAGGAGCGAACTTGGTCCCCATTGCTTCAACTTCCATTGCCTATCCTTAGGAGCGACCTCCTCTTATCAAACCTGCAAATTACATTAAAATCAGAGATTATATAAAATTAGGAGGTTATATGCAAGGTATATATCATGTGTGTTTGATACCCTTTTGTTTGTTTTGCAGGAGGTGAAGAAAGAAATCAAAGGGACCAGGTTGGAGGAGGATGGGAACAAGTATCTCAACAAAAAAATTTCAACATCAAGGTCAAGATACAAGGAAGATGTCTTGAAGAGGAAAACGTCATTGGCAAATACAAGGACATCAAGGAATGTGACTACACAAGAAGCATTCACTTATACAAGGACATGATGTACAACACTAATAACATGAAGAGAATCACAAAGAAAGAGTTTCAAAAGAGTGACGAAGCAGTTATGACATCAAGGATTCATTCCAAGACAGTCTCAAGATCCAAAAATAAGAAGTCAACATCTACACCTTGCACCTCCATGATTGAGACATTCAAAAGGATAGTTTCAAAAGAGTTAATCAAAGTTAGAAGATCGTCATCATTGTTGCTGAAGCTGGATAATGTTGAGTATCAAGAAATGTTATTCAATATTCATTCATGATGATGAATCCAGTCTACAAGTGCAAGTTGAGGTGGCATCCTACTCACCACTCACCAATCAGAGGAGTTCAACCTCAGCATGTCCGGATTCAATAAACCAAGCTCACCCATGGGAGCACAAACTTTAATGCACCTACCCCCACTATCTATTGGTTGAATATTCTAGAGATGACAAGTGTCAAAATGTTGTAATTATTTCATTGGCTA